>NW_027192650.1:603511-905266 GCF_949987515.2 Delphinus delphis
GCCGTACCCTCACCTGGACCCTAAACCGTCCCCGTCCCCTAACCCTAACCGTAGCCCGAACCCTAACCCTGACACTTCCCCGAAGCCTGACCCTCACCCGTCCCCTAATCCTAACCCGTACGCTAACACTAACCCGCGTCCTCACACGCACGCTCCCCCTAAAGCGTTGTCGTACCCTCACCTGAACCCTAAACCGTCCCCGTCCCCTAACCCTAACCCTAGCCCGAACCCTGACCCTGACCCTTCCCCGAAGGCTGACCCTCACCCGTCCCCTAATCCTAACCCGTGCGCTAACACTAACCCGCGTCCTCACACGCACGCTCCCCCTAAAGCGTTGCCGTACCCTCACCTGGACCCTAAACCGTCCCCGTCCCCTAACCCTAACCCTAGCCCGAACCCTAATCCTAAACCTTCCCCGAAGCCTGACCCTCACCCGTCCCTTAATCCTAACCCGTACGCTAACACTAACCCGCGCCCTCACACGCACGCTCCCCCTAAAGCGTTGCCGTACCCTCACCTGGACCCTAAACCGTCCCCGTCCCCTAACCCTAACCCTTGTCCGAACCCTAACCCTAACCCTTCCCCGAAGCCTGACCCTCACCCGTCCCCTAATCCTAACCCGTACGCTAACACTAACCCGCGCCCTCACACGCACGCTCCCCCTAAAGCGTTGCCGTACCCTCACCTGGACCCTAAACCGTCCCCGTCCCCGTCCCCTAACCCTAGCCCGAACCCTAACCCTGACCCTTCCCCGAAGCCTGACCCTCACCCGTCCCCTTATCCTAACCGGTACGCTAACACTAACCCGCGCCCTCACACGCACGCTCCCCCTAAAGCGTTGCCGTACCCTCACCTGGACCCTAAACCGTCCCCGTCCCCTAACCCTAACCCTAGCCCGAACCCTAACCCTAACCCTTTCCCGAAGCCTGACCCTCACCCGTACCCTAATCCTAACCCGTACGCTAACACTAACCCACGCCCTCACACCCACGCTCCCCCTAAAGCGTTGCCATACCCTCACCTGGACCCTAAACCGTCCCCGTCCCCTAACCCTAACCCTAGCCCGAACCCTAACCCTAACCCTTCCCCGAAGCCTGACCCTAAACCGTCCCCTAATCCTAAACCGTACGCTAACACTAACCCGCGCCCTCACACGCACGCTCCCCCTAAAGCGTTGCCGTACCCTCACCTGGACCCTAAACCGTCCCCGTCCCCTAACCCTAACCCTAGCCCGAACCCTAACCCTGAACCTTCCCCGAAGCCTGACCCTAAACCGTCCCCTAATCCTAACCCGTACGCTAACACTAACCCGCGCCCTCACACGCACGCTCCCCCTAAAGCGTTGCCGTACCCTCACCTGGACCCTAAACCGTCCCCGTCCCCTAACCCTAACCCTAACCCGAACCCTAACCCTAACCCTTCCCCGAAGCCTGACCCTCACCCGTCCCCTAATCCTAACCCGTACGCTAACACTAACCCGCGCCCTCACACGCACGCTCCCCCTAAAGCGTTGCCGTACCCTCACCTGGACCCTAAACCGTCCCCGTCCCCTAACCCTAACCCTAGGCCGAACCCTAACCCTGAACCTTCCCCGAAGCCTGACCCTCACCCGTCCCCTAATCCTAACCCGTACGCTAACACTAACCCACGCCCTCACACGCACGCTCCCCCTAAAGCGTTGCCGTACCCTCACCTGGACCCTAAACCGTCCCCGTCCCCTAACCCTAACCCTAGCCCGAACCCTAACCCTAACCATTCCCCGAAACCTGACCCTCACCCGTCCCCTAATCCTAACCCGTACGCTAACACTAACCCGCGCCCTCACACGCACGCTCCCCCTAAAGCGTTGCCGTACCCTCACCTGGACCCTAAACCGTCCCCGTCCCCTAACCCTAACCCTAGCCCGAACCCTAACCCTAACCCTTCCCCGAAGCCTGACCCTCACCCGTCCCCTAATCCTAACCCGTACGCTAACAATAACCCGCGCCCTCACACGCACGCTCCCCCTAAAGCGTTGCCGTACCCTCACCTGGACCCTAAACCGTCCCCGTCCCCTAACCCTAACCCTAGCCCGAACCCTAACCCTAACCCTTCCCCGAAGCCTGACCCTCACCCGTCCCCTAATCCTAACCCGTACGCTAACACTAAACCGCGCCCTCACACGCACGCTCCCCCTAAAGCGTTGCCGTACCCTCACCTGGAACCTAAACCGTCCCCGTCCCCTAACCCTAACCCTAGCCCTCACCCTAACCCTGACCCTTCCCCGAAGCCTGACCCTCACCCGTCCCCTAATCCTAAGCCGTACGCTAACACTAACCCGTGCCCTCACACGCACGCTCCCCCTAAAGCGTTGCCGTACCCTCACCTGGACCCTAAACCGTCCCCGTCACCTAACCCTAACCCTAGCCCGAACCCTAACCCTGACCCTTCCCCGAAGCCTGACCCTCACCTGTCCCCTAATCCTAACCCGTACGCTAACACTAACCCGCGTCCTCACACGCACGCTCCCCCTAAATCGTTGCCGTACCCTCACCTGGACCCTAAACCGTCCCCGTCCCCTAACCCTAACCCTAGCCTGAAACCTAAACCTAACCTTTCCCCGAAGGCTGACCCTCACCCGTCCCCTAATCCTAACCCGTACGCTAACACTAACCCGCGCCCTCACACGCACGCTCCCCCTAAAGCATTGCCATACCCTCACCTGGACCCTAAACCGTCCCCGTCCCCTAAACCTAACCCTAGCCCGAACCCTAACCCTAACACTTCCCCGAAGCCTGACCCTAAACCGTCCCCTAATCCTAACCCGTACGCTAACACTAACCCGCGCCCTCAGACGCACGCTCCCCCTAAAGCGTTGCCGTACCCTCACCTGGACCCTAAACCGTCCCCGTCCCCTAACCCTAACCCTAGCCCGAACCCTAACCCTGACCCATCCCCGAAGCCTGACCCTCACCCATCCCCTATTCCTAACCCGTACGCTAACACTAACCCGCGCCCTCACACGCACGCTCCCCCTAAAGCGTTGCCGTACCCTCACCTGGACCCTAAACCGTCCCCGTCCCCTAACCCTAACCCTAGCCCGAACCCTAACCCTGACCCTTCCCCGAAGCCTGACCCTCACCCGTCCCCTAATCCTAACCCGTACGCTAACACTAACCCACGCCCTCACACGCACGCTCCCCCTAAACCGTTGCCGTACCCTCACCTGGACCCTAAACCGTCCCCGTCTCCTAACCCTAACCCTAGCCCGAACCCTAACCCTAACCTTTCCCCGAAGCATGACCCTCACCCGTCCCCTAATCCTAACCCGTACGCTAACACAAACCCGCGTCCTCACACGCACGCTCCCCCTAAAGCGTTGCCGTACCCTCACCTGGACCCTAAACCGTCCCCGTCCCCTAACCCTAACCCTAGCCCGAACCCTAACCCTAACCATTCCCCGAAACCTGACCCTCACCCGTCCCCTAATCCTAACCGGTACGCTAACACTAACCCGCGCCCTCACACGCACGCTCCCCCTAAAGCGTTGCCATACCCTCACCTGGACCCTAAACCGTCCCCGTCCCCTAACCCTAACCCTAGCCCGAACCCTAACCCTAACCCTTCCCCGAAGCCTGACCCTCACCCTTCCCCTAATCCTAACCCGTACGCTAACACTAACCCGCGTCCTCACACGCACGCTCCCCCTAAAGCGTTGTCGTACCCTCACCTGAACCCTAAACCGTCCCCGTCCCCTAACCCTAACCCTAGCCCGAACCCTGACCCTGACCCTTCCCCGAAGGCTGACCCTCACCCGTCCCCTAATCCTAACCCGTACGCTAACACTAACCCGCGTCCTCACACGCACGCTCCCCCTAAAGCGTTGCCGTACCCTCACCTGGACCCTAAACCGTCCACGTCTCCTAACCCTAACCCTAGCCCGAACCCTAACCCTGACCCTTCCCCGAAGCCTGACCCTCACCCGTGCCCTAATCCTAACCCGTACGCTAACACTAACCCGCACCCTCACACGCACGCTCCCCCTAACGCGTTGCCGTACCCTCACCTGGACCCTAAACCGTCCCCGTCACCTAACCCTAACCCTAGACCGAAACCTAAGCCTGACCCTTCCCCGAAGCCTGACCCTCACCCGTCCCCTAATCCTAACCCGTACGCTAACACTAACCCGCGCCCTCACACGCACGCTCCCCCTAAAGCGTTGCCGTACCCTCACCTGGACCCTAAACCGTCCCAGTCCGCTAACCCTAACCCTAGCCCGAACCCTAAGCCTAACCCTTCCCCGAAGCCTGACCCTCACCCGTCCCCTAATCCTAACCCGTACGCTAACACTAACCCGCGCGCTCACACGCACCCTCCCCCTAAAGCGTTGCCGTACCCTCACCTGGACCCTAAACCGTCCCCGTCCCCTAACCCTAACCCTAGCCCGAACCCTAACCCTAACCCTTCCCCGAAGCCTGACCCTCACCCGTCCCCTAATCCTAACCCGTACGCTAACACAAACCCGCGTCCTCACACGCACGCTCCCCCTAAAGCGTTGCCGTACCCTCACCTGGACCCTAAACCGTCCCCGTCCCCTAACCCTAACCGTAGCCCGAACCCTAACCCTGACCCTTCCCCGAAGCCTGACCCTCACCCGTCCCCTAATCCTAACCCGTACGCTAACACTAACCCGCGTCCTCACACGCACGCTCCCCCTAAAGCGTTGTCGTACCCTCACCTGAACCCTAAACCGTCCCCGTCCCCTAACCCTAACCCTAGCCCGAACCCTAACCCTAACCCTTCCCCGAAGCCTGACCCTCACCCGTCCCCTAATCCTAACCCGTACGCTAACACTAAACCGCGCCCTCACATGCACGCTCCCCCTAAAGCGTTGCCGTACCCTCACCTGGAACCTAAACCGTCCCCGTCCCCTAACCCTAACCCTAGCCCGAACCCTAACCCTGACCCTTCCCCGAAGCCTGACCCTCACCCGTCCCCTAATCCTAAGCCGTACGCTAACACTAACCCGTGCCCTCACACGCACGCTCCCCCTAAAGCGTTGCCGTACCCTCACCTGGACCCTAAACCGTCCCCGTCACCTAACCCTAACCCTAGCCCGAACCCTAACCCTGACCCTTCCCCGAAGCCTGACCCTCACCTGTCCCCTAATCCTAACCCGTACGCTAACACTAACCCGCGTCCTCACACGCACGCTCCCCCTAAATCGTTGCCGTACCCTCACCTGGACCCTAAACCGTCCCCGTCCCCTAACCCTAACCCTAGCCTGAAACCTAAACCTAACCTTTCCCCGAAGCCTGACCCTCACCCGTCCCCTAATCCTAACCCGTACGCTAACACTAACCCGCGCCCTCACACGCACGCTCCCCCTAAAGCATTGCCATACCCTCACCTGGACCCTAAACCGTCCCCGTCCCCTAAACCTAACCCTAGCCCGAACCCTAACCCTAACACTTCCCCGAAGCCTGACCCTCAACCGTCGCCTAATCCTAACCCGTACGCTAACACTAACCCGCGCCCTCACACGCACGCTCCCCCTAAAGCGTTGCCGTACCCTCACCTGGACCCTAAACCGTCCCCGTCCCCTAACCCTAACCCTAGGCCGAACCCTAACCCTGAACCTTCCCCGAAGCCTGACCCTCACCCGTCCCCTAATCCTAACCCGTACGCTAACACTAACCCACGCCCTCACACGCACGCTCCCCCTAAAGCGTTGCCGTACCCTCACCTGGACCCTAAACCGTCCCCGTCCCCTAACCCTAACCCTAGCCCAAACCCTAAACCTAACCCTTCCCCGAAGCCTGACCCTCACCAGTTCCCTAATCCTAACCCGTACGCTAACACTAACCTGCGCCCTCACACGCACGCTCCCCCTAAAGCGTTGCCGTACCCTCACCTGGACCCTAAACCGTCCCCGTCCCCGTCCCCTAACCCTAGCCCGAACCCTAACCCTGACCCATCCCCGAAGCCTGACCCTCACCCATCCCCTATTCCTAACCCGTACGCTAACACTAACCCGCGCCCTCACACGCACGCTCCCCCTAAAGCGTTGCCGTACCCTCACCTGGACCCTAAACCGTCCCCGTCCCCTAACCCTAACCCTAGCCCGAACCCTAACCCTGACCCTTCCCCGAAGCCTGACCCTCACCCGTCCCCTAATCCTAACCCGTACGCTAACACTAACCCACGCCCTCACACGCACGCTCCCCCTAAACCGTTGCCGTACCCTCACCTGGACCCTAAACCGTCCCCGCCCCCTAACCCTAACCCTAGCCCGAACCCTAACCCTAACCTTTCCCCGAAGCCTGACCCTCACCCGTCCCCTAATCCTAACCCGTACGCTAACACAAACCCGCGTCCTCACACGCACGCTCCCCCTAAAGCGTTGCCGTACCCTCACCTGGACCCTAAACCGTCCCCGTCCCCTAACCCTAACCCTAGCCCGAACCCTAACCCTGACCCTTCCCCGAAGCCTGACCCTCACCCGTCCCCTAATCCTAACCCGTACGCTAACACTAACCCGTGCCCTCACACGCACGCTCCCCCTAAAGCGTTGCCGTACCCTCACCTGGACCCTAAACCGTCCCCGTCCCCTAACCCTAACCTTAGCCCGAACCCTAACCCTAACACTTCCCCGAAGCCTGACCCTAACCCGTCCCCTAATCCTAACACGTACGCTAACACTAACCCGCGCCCTCACACGCACGCTCCCCCTAAAGCGTTGCCGTACCCTCACCTGGACCCTAAACCGTCCCCGTCCCCTAACCCTAACCCTAGCCCGAACCCTAACCCTAACCCTTCCCCGAAGCCTGACCCTCACCCGTCCCCTAATCCTAACCCGTACGCTAACACTAACCTGCGCCCTCACACGCACGCTCCCCCTAAAGCATTGCCATACCCTGACCTGGACCCTAAACCGTCCCCGTCCCCTAAACCTAACCCTAGCCCGAACCCTAACCCTAACCCTTCCCCGAAGCCTGACCTCAACCGTCGCCTAATCCTAACCCGTACGCTAACACTAACCCGCGCCCTCACACGCACGCTCCCCCTAAAGCGTTGCCGTACCCTCACCTGGACCCTAAACCGTCCCCGTCCCCTAACCCTCACCTTAGCCCGAACCCTAACCCTAACCCTTCCCCGAAGCCTGACCCTCACCCGTCCCATAATCCTAACCCGTACGCTAACACTAACCCGCGCCCTCACACGCACGCTCCCCCTAAAGCGTTGCCGTACCCTCACCTGGACCCTAAACCGTCCCCGTCCCCTAACCCTAACCCTAGCCCGAACCCTAACCCTGACCCTTCCCCGAAGCCTGACCCTCACCCGTCTCCTAATCCTAACCCGTACGCTAACACTAACCCGCGTCCTCACACGCACGCTCCCCCTAAAGCGTTGCCGTACCCTCACCTGGACCCTAAACCGTCCCCGTCCCCTAACCCTAACCCTAGCCCGAACCCTAAACCTGACACTTCCCCGAAGCCTGACCCTCACCCGTCCCCTAATCCTAACCCGTACGCTAACACTAACCCACGCCCTCACACGCACACTACCCCTAAAGCGTTGCCGTACCCTCACCTGGACCCTAAACCGTCCCCGTCCCCTAACCCTAACCCTAGCCCGAACCCTAACCCTAAACTTTCCCCGAAGCCTGACCCTCACCCGTCCCCTAATCCTAACCCGTACGCTAACACAAACCCGCGTCCTCACACGCACACTCCCCCTAAAGCGTTGCCGTAACCTCACCTGGACCCTAAATCGTCCCCATCCCCTAACCCTAACCCTAGCCCGAACCCTAACCCTAACCCTTCCCCGAAGCCTGACCCTCACCCGTCCCCTAATCCTAACCCGTACGCTAACACTAACCCGCGCTCTCACACGCACGCTCCCCCTAAAGCGTTGCCGTACCCTCACCTGGACCCTAAACCGTCCCCGTCCCCTAACCCTAACCCTAGCCCGAACCCTAACCCTAACCCTTCCCCGAAGCCTGACCCTCACCCGTCCCCTAATCCTAACCCGTACGCTAACACTAACCAGCGCCCTCACACGCACGCTCCCCCTAAAGCGTTGCCGTACCCTCACCTGGACCCTAAACCGTCCCCGTCCCCTAACCCTAACCCTAGCCCGAACCCTAACCCTGACCCTTCCCCGAAGCCTGACCCTCACCCGTGCCCTAATCCTAACCCGTACGCTAACACTAACCCGCGCCCTCACACGCACGCTCCCCCTAAAGCGTTGCCGTACCCTCAACTGGACCCTAAACCGTCCCCGTCACCTAACCCTAACCCTAGCCCGAAACCTAACCCTGACCCTTCCCCGAAGCCTGACCCGTACGCTAACACTAACCCGCGCCCTCACACGCACGCTCCCCCTAAAGCGTTGCCGTAACCTCACCTGTTCCCTAAATCGTCCCCGTCCCCTAACCCTAACCCTAGCCCGAACCTTAACCCTGACCCTTCCCCGAAGCCTGACCCTCACCCGTCCCCTAATCCTAACCCGTACGGTAACACTAACCCGTGCCCTCACACGCACGCTCCCCATAAAGCGTTGCCGTACCCTCACCTGGACCCTAAACCGTCCCCGTCCCCTAACCCTAACCGTAGCCCGAACCCTAACCCTGACCCTTCCCCGAAGCCTGACCCTCACCCGTCCCCTAATCCTAACCCGTACGCTAACACTAACCCGCGTCCTCACACGCACGCTCCCCCTAAAGCGTTGCCGTACCCTCACCTGGACCCTAAACCATACCTGTCCCCTTAACCTAACCCTAGCCTGAACCCTAACCCTAACATTTCCCCGAAGCCTGACCCTCACGCGTCCCCTAATCCTAACCCGTATGCTAACACTAACCCGCGCCCTCACACGCACGCTCCCCCTAAAGCGTTGCCGTACCCTCACCTGGACCCTAAACCGTCCCCGTCCCCTAACCCTAACCCTAGCCCGAACCCTAACCCTAACCCTTTCCCGAAGCCTGACCCTCACCCGTCCCTTAATCCTAACCCGTACGCTAACACTAACCCGCGCCCTCACACGCACGCTCCCCCTAAAGCTCTGCCGTACACTCACCTGGACCCTAAACCGTCCCCGTCCCCTAACCCTAAACCTAGCCCGAACCCTAACCCTAAACCTTCCCCGAAGCCTGACACTCACCCGTCCCCTAATCCTAACCCGTACGCTAACACTAACCCACGCCCTCAAACGCACGCTCACCCTAAAGCGTTGCCGTACCCTCACCTGGACCCTAAACCGTCCCCGTCCCCTAACCCTAACCCTAGTCCGAACCCTAACCCTAACCCTTCCCCGAAGCCTGACCCTCCCCCGTTCCCTAATCCTAACCCGTACGCTAACACTAACCCGCGTCCTCACACGCATGTTCCCCCTAAAGCGTTGCTGTACCCTCTCCTGGACCCTAAACCGTCCCCGTCCCCTAACCCTAACCCTAGCCCAAACCCTAACCCTGACCCTTCCCCGAAGCCTGACCCTCACCCGTCCCTTAATCCTAACCCGTACGCTAACACTAACCCGCGCCCTCACACGCACGCTCCCCCTAAAGCTCTGCCGTACACTCACCTGGACCCTAAACCGTCCCCGTCCCCTAACCCTAAACCTAGCCCGAACCCTAAGCCTGACCCTTCCCCGAAGCCTGACCCTCACCCGACAACTAATCCTAACCCGTACGCTAACACTAACCCGCGTCCTCACACGCACGCTCCCCCTAACGCGTTGCCGTACCCTCACCTGGACCCTAAACCGTCCCCGTCACCTAACCCTAACCCTAGCCCGAACCCTAAGCCTGACCCTTCCCCGAAGCCTGACCCTCACCCGTCCCCTAATCCTAACCCGTACGCTAACACTAACCCGCGCCCTCACACGCACGCTCCCCCTAAAGCGTTGCCGTACCCTCACCTGGACCCTAAACCGTCCCCGTCCCCTAACCCTAACTGTAGCCCGAACCCTAACCCTGACCCTTCCCCGAAGCCTGACCCTCACCCGTCCCCTAATCCTAACCCGTACGCTAACACTAACCCGCGTCCTCACACGCACGCTCCCCCTAAAGCGTTGTCGTACCCTCACCTGAACCCTAAACCGTCCCCGTCCCCTAACCCTAACCCTAGCCCGAACCCTGACCCTGACCCTTCCTCGAAGGCTGACCCTCACCCGTCCCCTAATCCTAACCCGTACGCTAACACTAACCCGCGCCCTCACACGCACGCTCCCCCTAAAGCGTTGCCGTACCCTCACCTGGACCCTAAACCGTCCCCGTCCCCGTCCCCTAAACCTAGCCCGAACCCTAACCCTGACCCTTCCCCGAAGCCTGACCCTCACCCGTCCCCTAATCCTAACCGGTACGCTAACACTAACCCGCGCCCTCACACGCACGCTCCCCCTAAAGCGTTGCCGTACCCTCACCTGGACCCTAAACCGTCCCCGTCCCCTAACCCTAACCCTAGCCCGAACCCTAACCCTAACCCTTTCCCGAAGCCTGACCCTCACCCGTACCCTAATCCTAACCCGTACGCTAACACTAACCCACGCCCTCACACCCACGCTCCCCCTAAAGCGTTGCCATACCCTCACCTGGACCCTAAACCGTCCCCGTCCCCTAACCCTAACCCTAGCCCGAACCCTAACCCTAACCCTTCCCCGAAGCCTGACCCTAAACCGTCCCCTAATCCTAACCCGTACGCTAACACTAACCCGCGCCCTCACACGCACGCTCCCCCTAAAGCGTTGCCGTACCCTCACCTGGACCCTAAACCGTCCCCGTCCCCTAACCCTAACCCTAGCCCGAACCCTAACCCTGAACCTTCCCCGAAGCCTGACCCTAAACCGTCCCCTAATCCTAACCCGTACGCTAACACTAACCCGCGCCCTCACACGCACGCTCCCCCTAAAGCGTTGCCGTACCCTCACCTGGACCCTAAACCGTCCCCGTCCCCTAACCCTAACCCTAGCCCGAACCCTAACCCTAACCCTTCCCCGAAGCCTGACCCTCACCCGTCCCCTAATCCTAACCCGTACGCTAACACTAACCCGCGCCCTCACACGCACGCTCCCCCTAAAGCGTTGCCGTACCCTCACCTGGACCCTAAACCGTCCCCGTCCCCTAACCCTAACCCTAGCCCGAACCCTAACACTGACCCTTCCCCGAAGCCTGACCCTCACCCGTCCCCTAATCCTAAGCCGTACGCTAACACTAACCCGTGCCCTCACACGCACGCTCCCCCAAAGCGTTGCCGTACCCTCACCTGGACCCTAAACCGTCCCCGTCACCTAACCCTAACCCTAGCCCGAACCCTAACCCTGACCCTTCCCCGAAGCCTGACCCTCACCTGTCCCCTAATCCTAACCCGTACGCTAACACTAACCCGCGTCCTCACACGCACGCTCCCCCTAAATCGTTGCCGTACCCTCACCTGGACCCTAAACCGTCCCCGTCCCCTAACCCTAACCCTAGCCTGAAACCTAAACCTAACCTTTCCCCGTAGCCTGACCCTCACGCGTCCCCTAATCCTAACCCGTACGCTAACACTAACCCGCGCCCTCACACGCACGCTCCCCCTAAAGCGTTGCCGTACCCTCACCTGGACCCTAAACCGTCCCCGTCCCCTAACCCTAACCCTAGCCCGAACCCTAACCCTAACCCTTCCCCGAAGCCTGACCCTCACCCGTCCCCTAATCCTAACCCGTACGCTAACACTAACCCGCGCCCTCACACGCACGCTCCCCCTAAAGCGTTGCCGTACCCTCACCTGGACCCTAAACCGTCCCCGTCCCCTAACCCTAACCCTAGGCCGAACCCTAACCCTGAACCTTCCCCGAAGCCTGACCCTCACCCGTCCCCTAATCCTAACCCGTACGCTAACACTAACCCACGCCCTCACACGCACGCTCCCCCTAAAGCGTTGCCGTACCCTCACCAGGACCCTAAACCGTCCCCGTCCCCTAACCCTAACCCTAGCCCAAACCCTAAACCTAACCCTTCCCCGAAGCCTGACCCTCACCAGTTCCCTAATCCTAACCCGTACGCTAACACTAACCTGCGCCCTCACACGCACGCTCCCCCTAAAGCATTGCCGTACCCTCACCTGGACCCTAAACCGTCCCCGTCCCCTAACCCTAACCCTAGTCCGAACCCTAACCCTAACCCTTCCCCGAAGCCTGACCCTCACCCGTCCCCTAATCCTAACCCGTACGCTAACACTAACCCGCGCCCTCACACGCACGCTCCCCCTAAAGCATTGCCATACCCTCACCTGGACCCTAAACCGTCCCCGTCCCCTAAACCTAACCCTAGCCCGAACCCTAACCCTAACACTTCCCCGAAGCCTGACCCTCAACCGTCGCCTAATCCTAACCCGTACGCTAACACTAACCCGCGCCCTCACACGCACGCTCCCCCTAAAGCGTTGCCGTACCCTCACCTGGACCCTAAACCGTCCCCGTCCCCGTCCCCTAACCCTAGCCCGAACCCTAACCCTGACCCATCCCCGAAGCCTGACCCTCACCCATCCCCTATTCCTAACCCGTACGCTAACACTAACCCGCGCCCTCACACGCACGCTCCCCCTAAAGCGTTGCCGTACCCTCACCTGGACCCTAAACCGTCCCCGTCCCCTAACCCTAACCCTAGCCCGAACCCTAACCCTGACCCTTCCCCGAAGCCTGACCCTCACCCGTCCCCTAATCCTAACCCGTACGCTAACACTAACCCACGCCCTCACACGCACGCTCCCCCTAAACCGTTGCCGTACCCTCACCTGGACCCTAAACCGTCCCCGTCCCCTAACCCTAACCCTAGCCCGAACCCTAACCCTAACCTTTCCCCGAAGCCTGACCCTCACCCGTCCCCTAATCCTAACCCGTACGCTAACACAAACCCGCGTCCTCACACGCACGCTCCCCCTAAAGCGTTGCCGTACCCTCACCTGGACCCTAAACCGTCCCCGTCCCCTAACCCTAACCCTAGCTCGAACCCTAACCCTAACCATTCCCCGAAACCTGACCCTCACCCGTCCCCTAATCCTAACCCGTACGCTAACACTAACCCGCGCCCTCACACGCACGCTCCCCCTAAAGCGTTGCCGTACCCTCACCTGGACCCTAAACCGTCCCCGTCCCCTAACCCTAACCCTAGCCCGAACCCTAACCCTAACCCTTCCCAGAAGCCTGACCCTCACCCGTCCCCTAATCCTAACCCGTACGCTAACACTAACCCGCGCCCTCACATGCACGCTCCCCCTAAAGCGTTGCCGTACCCTCACCTGGAACCTAAACCGTCCCCGTCCCCTAACCCTAACCCTAGCCCGAACCCTAACCCTGACCCTTCCCCGAAGCCTGACCCTCACCCGTCCCCTAATCCTAAGCCGTACGCTAACACTAACCCGTGCCCTCACACGCACGCTCCCCCTAAAGCGTTGCCGTACCCTCACCTGGACCCTAAACCGTCCCCGTCACCTAACCCTAACCCTAGCCCGAACCCTAACCCTGACCCTTCCCCGAAGCCTGACCCTCACCTGTCCCCTAATCCTAACCCCTACGCTAACACTAACCCGCGTCCTCACACGCACGCTCCCCCTAAATCGTTGCCGTACCCTCACCTGGACCCTAAACCGTCCCCGTCCCCTAACCCTAACCCTAGCCTGAAACCTAAACCTAACCTTTCCCCGAAGCCTGACCCTCACGCGTCCCCTAATCCTAACCCGTACGCTAACACTAACCCACGCCCTCACACGCACGCTCCCCCTAAAGCGTTGCCGTACCCTCACCTGGACCCTAAACCGTCCCCGTCCCCTAACCCTAACCCTAGCCCGAACCCTAACCCTAACCCTTCCCCGAAGCCTGACCCTCACCCGTCCCCTAATCCTAACCCGTACGCTAACACTAACCCGCGCCCTCACACGCACGCTCCCCCTAAAGCGTTGCCGTACCCTCACCTGGACCTTAAACCGTCCCCGTCCCCTAACCCTAACCCTAGGCCGAACCCTAACCCTGAACCTTCCCCGAAGCCTGACCCTCACCCGTCCCCTAATCCTAACCCGTACGCTAACACTAACCCACGCCCTCACACGCACGCTCCCCCTAAAGCGTTGCCGTACCCTCACCTGGACCCTAAACCGTCCCCGTCCCCTAACCCTAACCCTAGCCCAAACCCTAAACCTAACCCTTCCCCGAAGCCTGACCCTCACCAGTCCCCTAATCCTAACCCGTACGCTAACACTAACCTGCGCCCTCACACGCACGCTCCCCCTAAAGCGTTGCCGTACCCTCACCTGGACCCTAAACCGTCCCCGTCCCCTAACCCTAACCCTAGCCCGAACCCTAAGCCTAACCCTTCCCCGAAGCCTGACGTCACCCGTCCCCTAATCCTAACCCGTATGCTCACACTAACCCGCGCCCTCACACGCACGCTCCCCCTAAAGCGTTGCCGTAACCTCATCTGGACCCTAAACCGTCTCCGTCCCATAACCGTAACCCTAGCCCGAACCCTAAGCCTAACACTTCCACGAAACCTGACCCTCACCCGTCCCCTAATCCTAACCCGTACGCTAACACTAACCCGCGCCCTCACACGCACGCTCCCCCTAAAGCATTGCCGTACCCTCACCTGGACCCTAAACCGTCCCCGTCCCCTAACCCTAACCCTAGTCCGAACCCTAACCCTAACCCTTCCCCGAAGCCTGACCCTCACCCGTCCCCTAATCCTAACCCGTACGCTAACACTAACCCGCGCCCTCACACGCACGCTCCCCCTAAAGCGTTGTCGTACCCTCACCTGGACCCTAAACCGTCCCCGTCCCCTAACCCTAACCCTAGCCCGAACCCTAAGCCTAACCCTTCCCCGAAGCCTGACACTCACCCGTCCCCTAATCCTAACCCGTACGCTAACACTAACCCACGCCCTCAAACGCACGCTCCCCCTAAAGCGTTGCCGTACCCTCACCTGGACCCTAAACCGTCCCCGTCCCCTAACCCTAACCCTAGCCCGAACCCTAACCCTAACCCTTCCCCGAAACCTGACCCTCACCCGTCCCATAATCCTAACCCGTACGCTAACACTAACCCGCGCCCTCACACGCACGCTCCCCCTAAAGCGTTGCCGTACCCTCACCTGGACCCTAAACCGTCCCCGTCCCCTAACCCTAACCCTAGCCCGAACCCTAACCCTGACCCTTCCCCGAAGCCTGACCCTCACCCGTCCCCTAATCCTAACCCGTACGCTAACACTAACCTGCGCCCGCACACACACGCTCCCCCTAAAGCGTTGCCGTACCCTCACCTGGACCCTAAACCGTCCCCGTCCCCTACCCCTAACCTTAGCCCGAACCCTAACCCTAACCCTTCCCCGAAGCCTGACCCTAACCCGTCCCCTAATCCTAACACGTACGCTAACACTAACCCGCGCCCTCACACGCACGCTCCCCCTAAAGCGTTGCCGTACCCTCACCTGGACCCTAAACCGTCCCCGTCCCCTAACCCTAACCCTAGCCCGAACCCTAACCCTAACCCTTCCCCGAAGCCTGACCCTCACCCGTCCCCTAATCCTAACCCGTACGCTAACACTAACCTGCGCCCTCACACGCACGCTCCCCCTAAAGCATTGCCATACCCTCACCTGGACCCTAAACCGTCCCCGTCCCCTAACCCTAACCCTAGCCCGAACCCTAACCCTTCCCCGATACATGACCCTCACCCGTCCCCTAATCCTAACCCGTACGCTAACACTAACCCGTGCCCTCACACGCAAGCTCCCCCTAAAGCTTTGCCGTACACTCACCTGGACCCTAAACCGTCCCCGTCCCCTAACCCTAACCCTAGCCCGAACCCTAACCCTAACCCTTTCCCGAAGCCTGACCCTCACCCGTCCCTTAATCCTAACCCGTACGCTAACACTAACCCGCGCCCTCACACGCACGCTCCCCCTAAAGCTCTGCCGTACACTCACCTGGACCCTAAACCGTCCCCGTCCCCTAACCCTAAACCTAGCCCGAACCCTAACCCTAAACCTTCCCCGAAGCCTGACACTCACCCGTCCCCTAATCCTAACCCGTACGCTAACACTAACCCACGCCCTCAAACGCACGCTCCCCCTAAAGCGTTGCCGTACCCTCACCTGGACCCTAAACCGTCCCCGTCCCCTAACCCTAACCCCAGTCCGAACCCTAACCCTAACCCTTCCCCGAAGCCTGACCCTCCCCCGTCCCCTAATCCTAACCCGTACGCTAACACTAACCCGCGTCCTCACACGCATGTTCCCCCTAAAGCGTTGCCGTACCCTCTCCTGGACCCTAAACCGTCCCCGTCCCCTAACCCTAACCCTAGCCTGAACCCTAACCCTAACCCTTCCCCGAAGCCTGACCCTCACCCGTCCCCTAATCCTAACCCGTACGCTAACACTAACCCGCGCCCTCACACGCACGCTTCCCCTAAAGCGTTGTCGTACCCTCACCTGGACCCTAAACCGTCCCCGTCCCCTAACCCTAACCCTAGCCTGAACCCTAAGCCTAACCCTTCCCCGAAGCCTGACCCTCACCCGTCCCCTAATCCTAACCCGTATGCTCACACTAACCCGCGCCCTCACACGCACGCTCCCCCTAAAGCGTTGCCATACCCTCACCTGGACCCTAAACCGTCCCCGTCCCGTAACCCTAACCCTAGCCCGAACCCTAACCCTAACCCTTCCCAGAAGCCTGACCCTCCCCCATCCCCTAATCCTAAACCGTACGCTAACACTAACCCGCGTCCTCACACGCACGTTCCCCCTAAAGCGTTGCCGTACCCTCACCTGGACCCTAAACCGTCCCCGTCCCCTAACCCTAACCCTAGTCCGAACCCTAACCCTAACCCTTCCCCGAAGCCTGACCCTCACCCGTCCCCTAATCCTAACCCGTACGCTAACACTAACCCGCGCCCTCACACGCACGCTCCCCCTAAAGCGTTGTCGTACCCTCACCTGGACCCTAAACCGTCCCCGTCCCCTAACCCTAACCCTAGCCCGAACCCTAAGCCTAACCCTTCCCCGAAGCCTGACCCTCACCCGTCCCCTAATCCTAACCCGTATGCTCACACTAACCCGCGCCCTCACACGCACGCTCCCCCTAAAGCGTTGCCATACCCTCATCTGGACCCTAAACCGTCCCCGTCCCCTAACCCTAACCCTAGCCCGAACCCTAACCCTAACCCTTTCCCGAAGCCTGACCCTCACCCGTCCCTTAATCCTAACCCGTACGCTAACACTAACCCGCGTCCTCACACGCACGTTCCCCCTAAAGCGTTGCCGTACCCTCTCCTGGACCCTAAACCGTCCCCGTCCCCTAACCGTAACCCTAGCCCGAACCCTAACCCTGACCCTTCCCCGAAGCCTGACCCTCAACCGTCGCCTAATCCTAACCCGTACGCTAACACTAACCCGCGCCCTCACACGCACGCTCCCCCTAAAGCATTGCCGTACCCTCACCTGGACCCTAAACCGTCCCCGTCCCCTAACCCTAACCCTAGCCCGAACCCTAACCCTAACCCTTCCCCGAAGCCTGACCCTCACCCGTCCCCTAATCCTAACCCATACGCTAACACTAACCCGCGCCCTCACACGCACACTCCCCCTAAAGCGTTGCCGTACCCTCACCTGGACCCTAAACCGTCCCCGTCACCTAACCCTAACCCTAGCCCGAGCCCTAACCCTGACCCTTCCCCGAAGCCTGACCCTCACCCGTCCCCTAATCCTAACCCTTACGCTAACACTAACCCGCGCCCTCACATGCACGCTCCCCCTAAAGCGTTGCCGTACCCTCACCTGGACCCTAAACTGTCCCCGTCGCCTAACCCTAACCCTAGCCCGAACCCTAACCCTGACCCTTCCCCGAAGCCTGACCCTCACCCGTCCCCTAATCCTAACCCGTACGCTAACACTAACCCACGCCCTCACACGCACGCTCCCCCTAAAGCGTTGCCGTACCCTCACCTGGACCCTAAACCGTCCCCGTCCCCTAACCCTAACCCTAACCCGAACCCTAACCCTGACCCTTCCCCGAAGCCTGACCCTCACCCGTCCCCTAATCCTAACCCGTACGCTAACACTAACCCGCGCCCTCACACGCACCCTCCACCTAAAGCGTTGCCGTACCCTCACCTGGACCCTAAACTGTCCCCGTCTCCTAACCCTAACCCTAGCCCGAACCCTAACCCTGACCCTTCCCCGAAGCCTGACCCTCACCCGTCCCCTAATCCAAACCCGTACGCTAACACTAACCCACGCCCTCACACGCACGCTCCCCCTAAAGCGTTGCCGTACCCTCACCTGGACCCTAAACCGTCCCCGTCCCCTAACCCTAACCCTAGCCCGAACCCTAACACTAACCTTTCCCCGAAGCCTGACCCTCACCCGTGGCCTAATCCTAACCCGTACGCTAACACTAAACCACGCCCTCACACGCACGCTCCCCCTAAAGCGTTGCCGTACCCTCACCTGGACCCTAAACCGTCCCCGTCCCCTAACCCTAACCCTAGCCCGAACCCTAACCCTAACCCTTCCCCGAAGCCTGATCCTCACCCGTCCCCTAATCCTAACCCGTACGCTAACACTAACCCGCGCCCTCACACGCACGCTCCCCCTAAAGCGTTGCCGTACCCTCACCTGGACCCTAAACCGTCCCCGTCCCCTAACCCTAACCCTAGCCCGAACCCTAACCCTAACCCTTCCCCGAAGCCTGACCCTCACCCGTCCCATAATCCTAACCCGTACGCTAACACTAACCCGCGCCCTCACACGCACGCTCCCCCTAAAGCGTTGCCGTACCCTCACCTGGACCCTAAACCGTCCCCGTCCCCTAACCCTAACCCTAGCCCGAACCCTAACCCTGACCCTTCCCCGAAGCCTGACCCTCACCCGTCCCCTAATCCTAACCCGTACGCTAACACTAACCTGCGCCCGCACACACACGCTCCCCCTAAAGCGTTGCCGTACCCTCACCTGGACCCTAAACCGTCCCCGTCCCCTAACCCTAACCTTAGCCCGAACCCTAACCCTAACCCTTCCCCGAAGCCTGACCCTAACCCGTCCCCTAATCCTAACACGTACGCTAACACTAACCCGCGCCCTCACACGCACGCTCCCCCTAAAGCGTTGCCGTACCCTCACCTGGACCCTAAACCGTCCCCGTCCCCTAACCCTAACCCTAGCCCGAACCCTAACCCTAACCCTTCCCCGAAGCCTGACCCTCACCCGTCCCCTAATCCTAACCCGTACGCTAACACTAACCTGCGCCCTCACACGCACGCTCCCCCTAAAGCATTGCCATACCCTCACCTGGACCCTAAACCGTCCCCGTCCCCTAACCCTAACCCTAGCCCGAACCCTAACCCTAACACTTCCCCGAAGCCTGACCCTCAACCGTCGCCTAATCCTAACCCGTACGCTAACACTAACCCGCGCCCTCACACGCACGCTCCCCCTAAAGCGTTGCCGTACCCTCACCTGGACCCTAAACCGTCCCCGTCCCCTAACCCTAACCCTAGCCCGAACCCTAACCCTAACCTTTCCCCGAAGCCTGACCCTCACCCGTCCCCTAATCCTAACCCGTACGCTAACACTAACCCGCGTCCTCACACGCACACTCCCCCTAAAGCGTTGCCGTAACCTCACCTGGACCCTAAATCGTCCCCATCCCCTAACCCTAACCCTAGCCCGAACCCTAACCCTAACCCTTCCCCGAAGCCTGACCCTCACCCGTCCCCTAATCCTAACCCGTACGCTAACACTAACCCGCGCTCTCACACGCACGCTCCCCCTAAAGCGTTGCCGTACCCTCACCTGGACCCTAAACCGTCCCCGTCCCCTAACCCTAACCCTAGCCCGAACCCTAACCCTAACCATTCCCCGAAGCCTGACCCTCACCCGTCCCCTAATCCTAACCCGTACGCTAACACTAACCAGCGCCCTCACACGCACGCTCCCCCTAAAGCGTTGCCGTACCCTCACCTGGACCCTAAACCGTCCCCGTCCCCTAACCCTAACACTAGCCCGAACCCTAACCCTGACCCTTCCCCGAAGCCTGACCCTCACCCGTCCCCTAATCCTAACCCGTACGCTAACACTAACCCGTGCCCTCACACGCACGCTCCCCCTAAAGCGTTGCCGTACCCTCACCTGGACCCTAAACCGTCCCCGTCCCCTAACCCTAACCCTAGCCCGAACCCTAACCCTTCCCCGATACATGACCCTCACCCGTCCCCTAATCCTAACCCGTACGCTAACACTAACCCGTGCCCTCACACGCAAGCTCCCCCTAAAGCTTTGCCGTACACTCACCTGGACCCTAAACCGTCCCCGTCCCCTAACCCTAACCCTAGCCCGAACCCTAACCCTAACCCTTTCCCGAAGCCTGACCCTCACCCGTCCCTTAATCCTAACCCGTACGCTAACACTAACCCGCGCCCTCACACGCACGCTCCCCCTAAAGCTCTGCCGTACACTCACCTGGACCCTAAACCGTCCCCGTCCCCTAACCCTAAACCTAGCCCGAACCCTAACCCTAAACCTTCCCCGAAGCCTGACACTCACCCGTCCCCTAATCCTAACCCGTACGCTAACACTAACCCACGCCCTCAAACGCACGCTCCCCCTAAAGCGTTGCCGTACCCTCACCTGGACCCTAAACCGTCCCCGTCCCCTAACCCTAACCCCAGTCCGAACCCTAACCCTAACCCTTCCCCGAAGCCTGACCCTCCCCCGTCCCCTAATCCTAACCCGTACGCTAACACTAACCCGCGTCCTCACACGCATGTTCCCCCTAAAGCGTTGCCGTACCCTCTCCTGGACCCTAAACCGTCCCCGTCCCCTAACCCTAACCCTAGCCTGAACCCTAACCCTAACCCTTCCCCGAAGCCTGACCCTCACCCGTCCCTTAATCCTAACCCGTACGCTAACACTAACCCGCGCCCTCACACGCACGCTCCCCCTAAAGCTCTGCCGTACACTCACCTGGACCCTAAACCGTCCCCGTCCCCTAACCCTAAACCTAGCCCGAACCCTAACCCTAACCCTTCCCCGAAGCCTGACACTCACCCGTCCCCTAATCCTAACCCGTACGCTAACACTAACCCGCGCCCTCACACGCACGCTTCCCCTAAAGCGTTGTCGTACCCTCACCTGGACCCTAAACCGTCCCCGTCCCCTAACCCTAACCCTAGCCTGAACCCTAAGCCTAACCCTTCCCCGAAGCCTGACCCTCACCCGTCCCCTAATCCTAACCCGTATGCTCACACTAACCCGCGCCCTCACACGCACGCTCCCCCTAAAGCGTTGCCATACCCTCACCTGGACCCTAAACCGTCCCCGTCCCGTAACCCTAACCCTAGCCTGAACCCTAACCCTAACCCTTCCCAGAAGCCTGACCCTCCCCCATCCCCTAATCCTAAACCGTACGCTAACACTAACCCGCGTCCTCACACGCACGTTCCCCCTAAAACGTTGCCGTACCCTCACCTGGACCCTAAACCGTCCCCGTCCCCTAACCCTAACCCTAGTCCGAACCCTAACCCTAACCCTTCCCCGAAGCCTGACCCTCACCCGTCCCCTAATCCTAACCCGTACGCTAACACTAACCCGCGCCCTCACACGCACGCTCCCCCTAAAGCGTTGTCGTACCCTCACCTGGACCCTAAACCGTCCCCGTCCCCTAACCCTAACCCTAGCCCGAACCCTAAGCCTAACCCTTCCCCGAAGCCTGACCCTCACCCGTCCCCTAATCCTAACCCGTATGCTCACACTAACCCGTGCCCTCACACGCACGCTCCCCCTAAAGCGTTGCCATACCCTCATCTGGACCCTAAACCGTCCCCGTCCCCTAACCCTAACCCTAGCCCGAACCCTAACCCTAACCCTTTCCCGAAGCCTGACCCTCACCCGTCCCTTAATCCTAACCCGTACGCTAACACTAACCCGCGTCCTCACACGCACGTTCCCCCTAAAGCGTTGCCGTACCCTCTCCTGGACCCTAAACCGTCCCCGTCCCCTAACCGTAACCCTAGCCCGAACCCTAACCCTGACCCTTCCCCGAAGCCTGACCCTCAACCGTCGCCTAATCCTAACCCGTACGCTAACACTAACCCGCGCCCTCACACGCACGCTCCCCCTAAAGCGTTGCCGTACCCTCACCTGGACCCTAAACCGTCCCCGTCCCCTAACCCTAACCCTAGGCCGAACCCTAACCCTGAACCTTCCCCGAAGCCTGACCCTCACCCGTCCCCTAATCCTAACCCGTACGCTAACACTAACCCACGCCCTCACACGCACGCTCCCCCTAAAGCGTTGCCGTACCCTCACCTGGACCCTAAACCGTCCCCGTCCCCTAACCCTAACCCTAGCCCAAACCCTAAACCTAACCCTTCCCCGAAGCCTGACCCTCACCAGTTCCCTAATCCTAACCCGTACGCTAACACTAACCTGCGCCCTCACACGCACGCTCCCCCTAAAGCGTTGCCGTACCCTCACCTGGACCCTAAACCGTCCCCGTCCCCGTCCCCTAACCCTAGCCCGAACCCTAACCCTGACCCATCCCCGAAGCCTGACCCTCACCCATCCCCTATTCCTAACCCGTACGCTAACACTAACCCGCGCCCTCACACGCACGCTCCCCCTAAAGCGTTGCCGTACCCTCACCTGGACCCTAAACCGTCCCCGTCCCCTAACCCTAACCCTAGCCCGAACCCTAACCCTGACCCTTCCCCGAAGCCTGACCCTCACCCGTCCCCTAATCCTAACCCGTACGCTAACACTAACCCACGCCCTCACACGCACGCTCCCCCTAAACCGTTGCCGTACCCTCACCTGGACCCTAAACCGTCCCCGCCCCCTAACCCTAACCCTAGCCCGAACCCTAACCCTAACCTTTCCCCGAAGCCTGACCCTCACCCGTCCCCTAATCCTAACCCGTACGCTAACACAAACCCGCGTCCTCACACGCACGCTCCCCCTAAAGCGTTGCCGTACCCTCACCTGGACCCTAAACCGTCCCCGTCCCCTAACCCTAACCCTAGCCCGAACCCTAACCCTGACCCTTCCCCGAAGCCTGACCCTCACCCGTCCCCTAATCCTAACCCGTACGCTAACACTAACCCGTGCCCTCACACGCACGCTCCCCCTAAAGCGTTGCCGTACCCTCACCTGGACCCTAAACCGTCCCCGTCCCCTAACCCTAACCTTAGCCCGAACCCTAACCCTAACACTTCCCCGAAGCCTGACCCTAACCCGTCCCCTAATCCTAACACGTACGCTAACACTAACCCGCGCCCTCACACGCACGCTCCCCCTAAAGCGTTGCCGTACCCTCACCTGGACCCTAAACCGTCCCCGTCCCCTAACCCTAACCCTAGCCCGAACCCTAACCCTAACCCTTCCCCGAAGCCTGACCCTCACCCGTCCCCTAATCCTAACCCGTACGCTAACACTAACCTGCGCCCTCACACGCACGCTCCCCCTAAAGCATTGCCATACCCTCACCTGGACCCTAAACCGTCCCCGTCCCCTAAACCTAACCCTAGCCCGAACCCTAACCCTAACCCTTCCCCGAAGCCTGACCTCAACCGTCGCCTAATCCTAACCCGTACGCTAACACTAACCCGCGCCCTCACACGCACGCTCCCCCTAAAGCGTTGCCGTACCCTCACCTGGACCCTAAACCGTCCCCGTCCCCTAACCCTCACCTTAGCCCGAACCCTAACCCTAACCCTTCCCCGAAGCCTGACCCTCACCCGTCCCATAATCCTAACCCGTACGCTAACACTAACCCGCGCCCTCACACGCACGCTCCCCCTAAAGCGTTGCCGTACCCTCACCTGGACCCTAAACCGTCCCCGTCCCCTAACCCTAACCCTAGCCCGAACCCTAACCCTGACCCTTCCCCGAAGCCTGACCCTCACCCGTCTCCTAATCCTAACCCGTACGCTAACACTAACCCGCGTCCTCACACGCACGCTCCCCCTAAAGCGTTGCCGTACCCTCACCTGGACCCTAAACCGTCCCCGTCCCCTAACCCTAACCCTAGCCCGAACCCTAAACCTGACACTTCCCCGAAGCCTGACCCTCACCCGTCCCCTAATCCTAACCCGTACGCTAACACTAACCCACGCCCTCACACGCACACTACCCCTAAAGCGTTGCCGTACCCTCACCTGGACCCTAAACCGTCCCCGTCCCCTAACCCTAACCCTAGCCCGAACCCTAACCCTAAACTTTCCCCGAAGCCTGACCCTCACCCGTCCCCTAATCCTAACCCGTACGCTAACACAAACCCGCGTCCTCACACGCACACTCCCCCTAAAGCGTTGCCGTAACCTCACCTGGACCCTAAATCGTCCCCATCCCCTAACCCTAACCCTAGCCCGAACCCTAACCCTAACCCTTCCCCGAAGCCTGACCCTCACCCGTCCCCTAATCCTAACCCGTACGCTAACACTAACCCGCGCTCTCACACGCACGCTCCCCCTAAAGCGTTGCCGTACCCTCACCTGGACCCTAAACCGTCCCCGTCCCCTAACCCTAACCCTAGCCCGAACCCTAACCCTAACCCTTCCCCGAAGCCTGACCCTCACCCGTCCCCTAATCCTAACCCGTACGCTAACACTAACCAGCGCCCTCACACGCACGCTCCCCCTAAAGCGTTGCCGTACCCTCACCTGGACCCTAAACCGTCCCCGTCCCCTAACCCTAACCCTAGCCCGAACCCTAACCCTGACCCTTCCCCGAAGCCTGACCCTCACCCGTGCCCTAATCCTAACCCGTACGCTAACACTAACCCGCGCCCTCACACGCACGCTCCCCCTAAAGCGTTGCCGTACCCTCAACTGGACCCTAAACCGTCCCCGTCACCTAACCCTAACCCTAGCCCGAAACCTAACCCTGACCCTTCCCCGAAGCCTGACCCGTACGCTAACACTAACCCGCGCCCTCACACGCACGCTCCCCCTAAAGCGTTGCCGTAACCTCACCTGTTCCCTAAATCGTCCCCGTCCCCTAACCCTAACCCTAGCCCGAACCTTAACCCTGACCCTTCCCCGAAGCCTGACCCTCACCCGTCCCCTAATCCTAACCCGTACGGTAACACTAACCCGTGCCCTCACACGCACGCTCCCCATAAAGCGTTGCCGTACCCTCACCTGGACCCTAAACCGTCCCCGTCCCCTAACCCTAACCGTAGCCCGAACCCTAACCCTGACCCTTCCCCGAAGCCTGACCCTCACCCGTCCCCTAATCCTAACCCGTACGCTAACACTAACCCGCGTCCTCACACGCACGCTCCCCCTAAAGCGTTGCCGTACCCTCACCTGGACCCTAAACCATACCTGTCCCCTTAACCTAACCCTAGCCTGAACCCTAACCCTAACATTTCCCCGAAGCCTGACCCTCACGCGTCCCCTAATCCTAACCCGTATGCTAACACTAACCCGCGCCCTCACACGCACGCTCCCCCTAAAGCGTTGCCGTACCCTCACCTGGACCCTAAACCGTCCCCGTCCCCTAACCCTAACCCTAGCCCGAACCCTAACCCTAACCCTTTCCCGAAGCCTGACCCTCACCCGTCCCTTAATCCTAACCCGTACGCTAACACTAACCCGCGCCCTCACACGCACGCTCCCCCTAAAGCTCTGCCGTACACTCACCTGGACCCTAAACCGTCCCCGTCCCCTAACCCTAAACCTAGCCCGAACCCTAACCCTAAACCTTCCCCGAAGCCTGACACTCACCCGTCCCCTAATCCTAACCCGTACGCTAACACTAACCCACGCCCTCAAACGCACGCTCACCCTAAAGCGTTGCCGTACCCTCACCTGGACCCTAAACCGTCCCCGTCCCCTAACCCTAACCCTAGTCCGAACCCTAACCCTAACCCTTCCCCGAAGCCTGACCCTCCCCCGTTCCCTAATCCTAACCCGTACGCTAACACTAACCCGCGTCCTCACACGCATGTTCCCCCTAAAGCGTTGCTGTACCCTCTCCTGGACCCTAAACCGTCCCCGTCCCCTAACCCTAACCCTAGCCCAAACCCTAACCCTGACCCTTCCCCGAAGCCTGACCCTCACCCGTCCCTTAATCCTAACCCGTACGCTAACACTAACCCGCGCCCTCACACGCACGCTCCCCCTAAAGCTCTGCCGTACACTCACCTGGACCCTAAACCGTCCCCGTCCCCTAACCCTAAACCTAGCCCGAACCCTAAGCCTGACCCTTCCCCGAAGCCTGACCCTCACCCGACAACTAATCCTAACCCGTACGCTAACACTAACCCGCGTCCTCACACGCACGCTCCCCCTAACGCGTTGCCGTACCCTCACCTGGACCCTAAACCGTCCCCGTCACCTAACCCTAACCCTAGCCCGAACCCTAAGCCTGACCCTTCCCCGAAGCCTGACCCTCACCCGTCCCCTAATCCTAACCCGTACGCTAACACTAACCCGCGCCCTCACACGCACGCTCCCCCTAAAGCGTTGCCGTACCCTCACCTGGACCCTAAACCGTCCCCGTCCCCTAACCCTAACTGTAGCCCGAACCCTAACCCTGACCCTTCCCCGAAGCCTGACCCTCACCCGTCCCCTAATCCTAACCCGTACGCTAACACTAACCCGCGTCCTCACACGCACGCTCCCCCTAAAGCGTTGTCGTACCCTCACCTGAACCCTAAACCGTCCCCGTCCCCTAACCCTAACCCTAGCCCGAACCCTGACCCTGACCCTTCCTCGAAGGCTGACCCTCACCCGTCCCCTAATCCTAACCCGTACGCTAACACTAACCCGCGCCCTCACACGCACGCTCCCCCTAAAGCGTTGCCGTACCCTCACCTGGACCCTAAACCGTCCCCGTCCCCGTCCCCTAAACCTAGCCCGAACCCTAACCCTGACCCTTCCCCGAAGCCTGACCCTCACCCGTCCCCTAATCCTAACCGGTACGCTAACACTAACCCGCGCCCTCACACGCACGCTCCCCCTAAAGCGTTGCCGTACCCTCACCTGGACCCTAAACCGTCCCCGTCCCCTAACCCTAACCCTAGCCCGAACCCTAACCCTAACCCTTTCCCGAAGCCTGACCCTCACCCGTACCCTAATCCTAACCCGTACGCTAACACTAACCCACGCCCTCACACCCACGCTCCCCCTAAAGCGTTGCCATACCCTCACCTGGACCCTAAACCGTCCCCGTCCCCTAACCCTAACCCTAGCCCGAACCCTAACCCTAACCCTTCCCCGAAGCCTGACCCTAAACCGTCCCCTAATCCTAACCCGTACGCTAACACTAACCCGCGCCCTCACACGCACGCTCCCCCTAAAGCGTTGCCGTACCCTCACCTGGACCCTAAACCGTCCCCGTCCCCTAACCCTAACCCTAGCCCGAACCCTAACCCTGAACCTTCCCCGAAGCCTGACCCTAAACCGTCCCCTAATCCTAACCCGTACGCTAACACTAACCCGCGCCCTCACACGCACGCTCCCCCTAAAGCGTTGCCGTACCCTCACCTGGACCCTAAACCGTCCCCGTCCCCTAACCCTAACCCTAGCCCGAACCCTAACCCTAACCCTTCCCCGAAGCCTGACCCTCACCCGTCCCCTAATCCTAACCCGTACGCTAACACTAACCCGCGCCCTCACACGCACGCTCCCCCTAAAGCGTTGCCGTACCCTCACCTGGACCCTAAACCGTCCCCGTCCCCTAACCCTAACCCTAGCCCGAACCCTAACCCTGACCCTTCCCCGAAGCCTGACCCTCACCCGTCCCCTAATCCTAAGCCGTACGCTAACACTAACCCGTGCCCTCACACGCACGCTCCCCCAAAGCGTTGCCGTACCCTCACCTGGACCCTAAACCGTCCCCGTCACCTAACCCTAACCCTAGCCCGAACCCTAACCCTGACCCTTCCCCGAAGCCTGACCCTCACCTGTCCCCTAATCCTAACCCGTACGCTAACACTAACCCGCGTCCTCACACGCACGCTCCCCCTAAATCGTTGCCGTACCCTCACCTGGACCCTAAACCGTCCCCGTCCCCTAACCCTAACCCTAGCCTGAAACCTAAACCTAACCTTTCCCCGAAGCCTGACCCTCACGCGTCCCCTAATCCTAACCCGTACGCTAACACTAACCCGCGCCCTCACACGCACGCTCCCCCTAAAGCGTTGCCGTACCCTCACCTGGACCCTAAACCGTCCCCGTCCCCTAACCCTAACCCTAGCCCGAACCCTAACCCTAACCCTTCCCCGAAGCCTGACCCTCACCCGTCCCCTAATCCTAACCCGTACGCTAACACTAACCCGCGCCCTCACACGCACGCTCCCCCTAAAGCGTTGCCGTACCCTCACCTGGACCCTAAACCGTCCCCGTCCCCTAACCCTAACCCTAGGCCGAACCCTAACCCTGAACCTTCCCCGAAGCCTGACCCTCACCCGTCCCCTAATCCTAACCCGTACGCTAACACTAACCCACGCCCTCACACGCACGCTCCCCCTAAAGCGTTGCCGTACCCTCACCAGGACCCTAAACCGTCCCCGTCCCCTAACCCTAACCCTAGCCCAAACCCTAAACCTAACCCTTCCCCGAAGCCTGACCCTCACCAGTTCCCTAATCCTAACCCGTACGCTAACACTAACCTGCGCCCTCACACGCACGCTCCCCCTAAAGCATTGCCGTACCCTCACCTGGACCCTAAACCGTCCCCGTCCCCTAACCCTAACCCTAGTCCGAACCCTAACCCTAA
Source organism: Delphinus delphis (assembly GCF_949987515.2). Lineage (NCBI taxonomy): Eukaryota > Metazoa > Chordata > Mammalia > Artiodactyla > Delphinidae > Delphinus > Delphinus delphis. The sequence continues at coordinate 632,247 of NW_027192650.1, forward strand.
CCCTTCCCCGAAGCCTGACCCTCACCCGTCCCCTAATCCTAACCCGTACGCTAACACTAACCCGCGCCCTCACACGCACGCTCCCCCTAAAGCATTGCCATACCCTCACCTGGACCCTAAACCGTCCCCGTCCCCTAAACCTAACCCTAGCCCGAACCCTAACCCTAACACTTCCCCGAAGCCTGACCCTCAACCGTCGCCTAATCCTAACCCGTACGCTAACACTAACCCGCGCCCTCACACGCACGCTCCCCCTAAAGCGTTGCCGTACCCTCACCTGGACCCTAAACCGTCCCCGTCCCCGTCCCCTAACCCTAGCCCGAACCCTAACCCTGACCCATCCCCGAAGCCTGACCCTCACCCATCCCCTATTCCTAACCCGTACGCTAACACTAACCCGCGCCCTCACACGCACGCTCCCCCTAAAGCGTTGCCGTACCCTCACCTGGACCCTAAACCGTCCCCGTCCCCTAACCCTAACCCTAGCCCGAACCCTAACCCTGACCCTTCCCCGAAGCCTGACCCTCACCCGTCCCCTAATCCTAACCCGTACGCTAACACTAACCCACGCCCTCACACGCACGCTCCCCCTAAACCGTTGCCGTACCCTCACCTGGACCCTAAACCGTCCCCGTCCCCTAACCCTAACCCTAGCCCGAACCCTAACCCTAACCTTTCCCCGAAGCCTGACCCTCACCCGTCCCCTAATCCTAACCCGTACGCTAACACAAACCCGCGTCCTCACACGCACGCTCCCCCTAAAGCGTTGCCGTACCCTCACCTGGACCCTAAACCGTCCCCGTCCCCTAACCCTAACCCTAGCTCGAACCCTAACCCTAACCATTCCCCGAAACCTGACCCTCACCCGTCCCCTAATCCTAACCCGTACGCTAACACTAACCCGCGCCCTCACACGCACGCTCCCCCTAAAGCGTTGCCGTACCCTCACCTGGACCCTAAACCGTCCCCGTCCCCTAACCCTAACCCTAGCCCGAACCCTAACCCTAACCCTTCCCAGAAGCCTGACCCTCACCCGTCCCCTAATCCTAACCCGTACGCTAACACTAACCCGCGCCCTCACATGCACGCTCCCCCTAAAGCGTTGCCGTACCCTCACCTGGAACCTAAACCGTCCCCGTCCCCTAACCCTAACCCTAGCCCGAACCCTAACCCTGACCCTTCCCCGAAGCCTGACCCTCACCCGTCCCCTAATCCTAAGCCGTACGCTAACACTAACCCGTGCCCTCACACGCACGCTCCCCCTAAAGCGTTGCCGTACCCTCACCTGGACCCTAAACCGTCCCCGTCACCTAACCCTAACCCTAGCCCGAACCCTAACCCTGACCCTTCCCCGAAGCCTGACCCTCACCTGTCCCCTAATCCTAACCCCTACGCTAACACTAACCCGCGTCCTCACACGCACGCTCCCCCTAAATCGTTGCCGTACCCTCACCTGGACCCTAAACCGTCCCCGTCCCCTAACCCTAACCCTAGCCTGAAACCTAAACCTAACCTTTCCCCGAAGCCTGACCCTCACGCGTCCCCTAATCCTAACCCGTACGCTAACACTAACCCACGCCCTCACACGCACGCTCCCCCTAAAGCGTTGCCGTACCCTCACCTGGACCCTAAACCGTCCCCGTCCCCTAACCCTAACCCTAGCCCGAACCCTAACCCTAACCCTTCCCCGAAGCCTGACCCTCACCCGTCCCCTAATCCTAACCCGTACGCTAACACTAACCCGCGCCCTCACACGCACGCTCCCCCTAAAGCGTTGCCGTACCCTCACCTGGACCTTAAACCGTCCCCGTCCCCTAACCCTAACCCTAGGCCGAACCCTAACCCTGAACCTTCCCCGAAGCCTGACCCTCACCCGTCCCCTAATCCTAACCCGTACGCTAACACTAACCCACGCCCTCACACGCACGCTCCCCCTAAAGCGTTGCCGTACCCTCACCTGGACCCTAAACCGTCCCCGTCCCCTAACCCTAACCCTAGCCCAAACCCTAAACCTAACCCTTCCCCGAAGCCTGACCCTCACCAGTCCCCTAATCCTAACCCGTACGCTAACACTAACCTGCGCCCTCACACGCACGCTCCCCCTAAAGCGTTGCCGTACCCTCACCTGGACCCTAAACCGTCCCCGTCCCCTAACCCTAACCCTAGCCCGAACCCTAAGCCTAACCCTTCCCCGAAGCCTGACGTCACCCGTCCCCTAATCCTAACCCGTATGCTCACACTAACCCGCGCCCTCACACGCACGCTCCCCCTAAAGCGTTGCCGTAACCTCATCTGGACCCTAAACCGTCTCCGTCCCATAACCGTAACCCTAGCCCGAACCCTAAGCCTAACACTTCCACGAAACCTGACCCTCACCCGTCCCCTAATCCTAACCCGTACGCTAACACTAACCCGCGCCCTCACACGCACGCTCCCCCTAAAGCATTGCCGTACCCTCACCTGGACCCTAAACCGTCCCCGTCCCCTAACCCTAACCCTAGTCCGAACCCTAACCCTAACCCTTCCCCGAAGCCTGACCCTCACCCGTCCCCTAATCCTAACCCGTACGCTAACACTAACCCGCGCCCTCACACGCACGCTCCCCCTAAAGCGTTGTCGTACCCTCACCTGGACCCTAAACCGTCCCCGTCCCCTAACCCTAACCCTAGCCCGAACCCTAAGCCTAACCCTTCCCCGAAGCCTGACACTCACCCGTCCCCTAATCCTAACCCGTACGCTAACACTAACCCACGCCCTCAAACGCACGCTCCCCCTAAAGCGTTGCCGTACCCTCACCTGGACCCTAAACCGTCCCCGTCCCCTAACCCTAACCCTAGCCCGAACCCTAACCCTAACCCTTCCCCGAAGCCTGACCCTCACCCGTCCCATAATCCTAACCCGTACGCTAACACTAACCCGCGCCCTCACACGCACGCTCCCCCTAAAGCGTTGCCGTACCCTCACCTGGACCCTAAACCGTCCCCGTCCCCTAACCCTAACCCTAGCCCGAACCCTAACCCTGACCCTTCCCCGAAGCCTGACCCTCACCCGTCCCCTAATCCTAACCCGTACGCTAACACTAACCTGCGCCCGCACACACACGCTCCCCCTAAAGCGTTGCCGTACCCTCACCTGGACCCTAAACCGTCCCCGTCCCCTAACCCTAACCTTAGCCCGAACCCTAACCCTAACCCTTCCCCGAAGCCTGACCCTAACCCGTCCCCTAATCCTAACACGTACGCTAACACTAACCCGCGCCCTCACACGCACGCTCCCCCTAAAGCGTTGCCGTACCCTCACCTGGACCCTAAACCGTCCCCGTCCCCTAACCCTAACCCTAGCCCGAACCCTAACCCTAACCCTTCCCCGAAGCCTGACCCTCACCCGTCCCCTAATCCTAACCCGTACGCTAACACTAACCTGCGCCCTCACACGCACGCTCCCCCTAAAGCATTGCCATACCCTCACCTGGACCCTAAACCGTCCCCGTCCCCTAACCCTAACCCTAGCCCGAACCCTAACCCTAACACTTCCCCGAAGCCTGACCCTCAACCGTCGCCTAATCCTAACCCGTACGCTAACACTAACCCGCGCCCTCACACGCACGCTCCCCCTAAAGCGTTGCCGTACCCTCACCTGGACCCTAAACCGTCCCCGTCCCCTAACCCTAACCCTAGCCCGAACCCTAACCCTAACCTTTCCCCGAAGCCTGACCCTCACCCGTCCCCTAATCCTAACCCGTACGCTAACACTAACCCGCGTCCTCACACGCACACTCCCCCTAAAGCGTTGCCGTAACCTCACCTGGACCCTAAATCGTCCCCATCCCCTAACCCTAACCCTAGCCCGAACCCTAACCCTAACCCTTCCCCGAAGCCTGACCCTCACCCGTCCCCTAATCCTAACCCGTACGCTAACACTAACCCGCGCTCTCACACGCACGCTCCCCCTAAAGCGTTGCCGTACCCTCACCTGGACCCTAAACCGTCCCCGTCCCCTAACCCTAACCCTAGCCCGAACCCTAACCCTAACCATTCCCCGAAGCCTGACCCTCACCCGTCCCCTAATCCTAACCCGTACGCTAACACTAACCAGCGCCCTCACACGCACGCTCCCCCTAAAGCGTTGCCGTACCCTCACCTGGACCCTAAACCGTCCCCGTCCCCTAACCCTAACACTAGCCCGAACCCTAACCCTGACCCTTCCCCGAAGCCTGACCCTCACCCGTCCCCTAATCCTAACCCGTACGCTAACACTAACCCGCGCCCTCACACGCACGCTCCCCCTAAAGCGTTGCCGTACCCTCACCTGGACCCTAAACCGTCCCCGTCCCCTAACCCTAACCCTAGCCCGAACCCTAACCCTTCCCCGATACATGACCCTCACCCGTCCCCTAATCCTAACCCGTACGCTAACACTAACCCGTGCCCTCACACGCAAGCTCCCCCTAAAGCTTTGCCGTACACTCACCTGGACCCTAAACCGTCCCCGTCCCCTAACCCTAACCCTAGCCCGAACCCTAACCCTAACCCTTTCCCGAAGCCTGACCCTCACCCGTCCCTTAATCCTAACCCGTACGCTAACACTAACCCGCGCCCTCACACGCACGCTCCCCCTAAAGCTCTGCCGTACACTCACCTGGACCCTAAACCGTCCCCGTCCCCTAACCCTAAACCTAGCCCGAACCCTAACCCTAAACCTTCCCCGAAGCCTGACACTCACCCGTCCCCTAATCCTAACCCGTACGCTAACACTAACCCACGCCCTCAAACGCACGCTCCCCCTAAAGCGTTGCCGTACCCTCACCTGGACCCTAAACCGTCCCCGTCCCCTAACCCTAACCCCAGTCCGAACCCTAACCCTAACCCTTCCCCGAAGCCTGACCCTCCCCCGTCCCCTAATCCTAACCCGTACGCTAACACTAACCCGCGTCCTCACACGCATGTTCCCCCTAAAGCGTTGCCGTACCCTCTCCTGGACCCTAAACCGTCCCCGTCCCCTAACCCTAACCCTAGCCTGAACCCTAACCCTAACCCTTCCCCGAAGCCTGACCCTCACCCGTCCCCTAATCCTAACCCGTACGCTAACACTAACCCGCGCCCTCACACGCACGCTTCCCCTAAAGCGTTGTCGTACCCTCACCTGGACCCTAAACCGTCCCCGTCCCCTAACCCTAACCCTAGCCTGAACCCTAAGCCTAACCCTTCCCCGAAGCCTGACCCTCACCCGTCCCCTAATCCTAACCCGTATGCTCACACTAACCCGCGCCCTCACACGCACGCTCCCCCTAAAGCGTTGCCATACCCTCACCTGGACCCTAAACCGTCCCCGTCCCGTAACCCTAACCCTAGCCCGAACCCTAACCCTAACCCTTCCCAGAAGCCTGACCCTCCCCCATCCCCTAATCCTAAACCGTACGCTAACACTAACCCGCGTCCTCACACGCACGTTCCCCCTAAAGCGTTGCCGTACCCTCACCTGGACCCTAAACCGTCCCCGTCCCCTAACCCTAACCCTAGTCCGAACCCTAACCCTAACCCTTCCCCGAAGCCTGACCCTCACCCGTCCCCTAATCCTAACCCGTACGCTAACACTAACCCGCGCCCTCACACGCACGCTCCCCCTAAAGCGTTGTCGTACCCTCACCTGGACCCTAAACCGTCCCCGTCCCCTAACCCTAACCCTAGCCCGAACCCTAAGCCTAACCCTTCCCCGAAGCCTGACCCTCACCCGTCCCCTAATCCTAACCCGTATGCTCACACTAACCCGCGCCCTCACACGCACGCTCCCCCTAAAGCGTTGCCATACCCTCATCTGGACCCTAAACCGTCCCCGTCCCCTAACCCTAACCCTAGCCCGAACCCTAACCCTAACCCTTTCCCGAAGCCTGACCCTCACCCGTCCCTTAATCCTAACCCGTACGCTAACACTAACCCGCGTCCTCACACGCACGTTCCCCCTAAAGCGTTGCCGTACCCTCTCCTGGACCCTAAACCGTCCCCGTCCCCTAACCGTAACCCTAGCCCGAACCCTAACCCTGACCCTTCCCCGAAGCCTGACCCTCAACCGTCGCCTAATCCTAACCCGTACGCTAACACTAACCCGCGCCCTCACACGCACGCTCCCCCTAAAGCATTGCCGTACCCTCACCTGGACCCTAAACCGTCCCCGTCCCCTAACCCTAACCCTAGCCCGAACCCTAACCCTAACCCTTCCCCGAAGCCTGACCCTCACCCGTCCCCTAATCCTAACCCATACGCTAACACTAACCCGCGCCCTCACACGCACACTCCCCCTAAAGCGTTGCCGTACCCTCACCTGGACCCTAAACCGTCCCCGTCACCTAACCCTAACCCTAGCCCGAGCCCTAACCCTGACCCTTCCCCGAAGCCTGACCCTCACCCGTCCCCTAATCCTAACCCTTACGCTAACACTAACCCGCGCCCTCACATGCACGCTCCCCCTAAAGCGTTGCCGTACCCTCACCTGGACCCTAAACTGTCCCCGTCGCCTAACCCTAACCCTAGCCCGAACCCTAACCCTGACCCTTCCCCGAAGCCTGACCCTCACCCGTCCCCTAATCCTAACCCGTACGCTAACACTAACCCACGCCCTCACACGCACGCTCCCCCTAAAGCGTTGCCGTACCCTCACCTGGACCCTAAACCGTCCCCGTCCCCTAACCCTAACCCTAACCCGAACCCTAACCCTGACCCTTCCCCGAAGCCTGACCCTCACCCGTCCCCTAATCCTAACCCGTACGCTAACACTAACCCGCGCCCTCACACGCACCCTCCACCTAAAGCGTTGCCGTACCCTCACCTGGACCCTAAACTGTCCCCGTCTCCTAACCCTAACCCTAGCCCGAACCCTAACCCTGACCCTTCCCCGAAGCCTGACCCTCACCCGTCCCCTAATCCAAACCCGTACGCTAACACTAACCCACGCCCTCACACGCACGCTCCCCCTAAAGCGTTGCCGTACCCTCACCTGGACCCTAAACCGTCCCCGTCCCCTAACCCTAACCCTAGCCCGAACCCTAACACTAACCTTTCCCCGAAGCCTGACCCTCACCCGTGGCCTAATCCTAACCCGTACGCTAACACTAAACCACGCCCTCACACGCACGCTCCCCCTAAAGCGTTGCCGTACCCTCACCTGGACCCTAAACCGTCCCCGTCCCCTAACCCTAACCCTAGCCCGAACCCTAACCCTAACCCTTCCCCGAAGCCTGATCCTCACCCGTCCCCTAATCCTAACCCGTACGCTAACACTAACCCGCGCCCTCACACGCACGCTCCCCCTAAAGCGTTGCCGTACCCTCACCTGGACCCTAAACCGTCCCCGTCCCCTAACCCTAACCCTAGCCCGAACCCTAACCCTAACCCTTCCCCGAAGCCTGACCCTCACCCGTCCCATAATCCTAACCCGTACGCTAACACTAACCCGCGCCCTCACACGCACGCTCCCCCTAAAGCGTTGCCGTACCCTCACCTGGACCCTAAACCGTCCCCGTCCCCTAACCCTAACCCTAGCCCGAACCCTAACCCTGACCCTTCCCCGAAGCCTGACCCTCACCCGTCCCCTAATCCTAACCCGTACGCTAACACTAACCTGCGCCCGCACACACACGCTCCCCCTAAAGCGTTGCCGTACCCTCACCTGGACCCTAAACCGTCCCCGTCCCCTAACCCTAACCTTAGCCCGAACCCTAACCCTAACCCTTCCCCGAAGCCTGACCCTAACCCGTCCCCTAATCCTAACACGTACGCTAACACTAACCCGCGCCCTCACACGCACGCTCCCCCTAAAGCGTTGCCGTACCCTCACCTGGACCCTAAACCGTCCCCGTCCCCTAACCCTAACCCTAGCCCGAACCCTAACCCTAACCCTTCCCCGAAGCCTGACCCTCACCCGTCCCCTAATCCTAACCCGTACGCTAACACTAACCTGCGCCCTCACACGCACGCTCCCCCTAAAGCATTGCCATACCCTCACCTGGACCCTAAACCGTCCCCGTCCCCTAACCCTAACCCTAGCCCGAACCCTAACCCTAACACTTCCCCGAAGCCTGACCCTCAACCGTCGCCTAATCCTAACCCGTACGCTAACACTAACCCGCGCCCTCACACGCACGCTCCCCCTAAAGCGTTGCCGTACCCTCACCTGGACCCTAAACCGTCCCCGTCCCCTAACCCTAACCCTAGCCCGAACCCTAACCCTAACCTTTCCCCGAAGCCTGACCCTCACCCGTCCCCTAATCCTAACCCGTACGCTAACACTAACCCGCGTCCTCACACGCACACTCCCCCTAAAGCGTTGCCGTAACCTCACCTGGACCCTAAATCGTCCCCATCCCCTAACCCTAACCCTAGCCCGAACCCTAACCCTAACCCTTCCCCGAAGCCTGACCCTCACCCGTCCCCTAATCCTAACCCGTACGCTAACACTAACCCGCGCTCTCACACGCACGCTCCCCCTAAAGCGTTGCCGTACCCTCACCTGGACCCTAAACCGTCCCCGTCCCCTAACCCTAACCCTAGCCCGAACCCTAACCCTAACCATTCCCCGAAGCCTGACCCTCACCCGTCCCCTAATCCTAACCCGTACGCTAACACTAACCAGCGCCCTCACACGCACGCTCCCCCTAAAGCGTTGCCGTACCCTCACCTGGACCCTAAACCGTCCCCGTCCCCTAACCCTAACACTAGCCCGAACCCTAACCCTGACCCTTCCCCGAAGCCTGACCCTCACCCGTCCCCTAATCCTAACCCGTACGCTAACACTAACCCGTGCCCTCACACGCACGCTCCCCCTAAAGCGTTGCCGTACCCTCACCTGGACCCTAAACCGTCCCCGTCCCCTAACCCTAACCCTAGCCCGAACCCTAACCCTTCCCCGATACATGACCCTCACCCGTCCCCTAATCCTAACCCGTACGCTAACACTAACCCGTGCCCTCACACGCAAGCTCCCCCTAAAGCTTTGCCGTACACTCACCTGGACCCTAAACCGTCCCCGTCCCCTAACCCTAACCCTAGCCCGAACCCTAACCCTAACCCTTTCCCGAAGCCTGACCCTCACCCGTCCCTTAATCCTAACCCGTACGCTAACACTAACCCGCGCCCTCACACGCACGCTCCCCCTAAAGCTCTGCCGTACACTCACCTGGACCCTAAACCGTCCCCGTCCCCTAACCCTAAACCTAGCCCGAACCCTAACCCTAAACCTTCCCCGAAGCCTGACACTCACCCGTCCCCTAATCCTAACCCGTACGCTAACACTAACCCACGCCCTCAAACGCACGCTCCCCCTAAAGCGTTGCCGTACCCTCACCTGGACCCTAAACCGTCCCCGTCCCCTAACCCTAACCCCAGTCCGAACCCTAACCCTAACCCTTCCCCGAAGCCTGACCCTCCCCCGTCCCCTAATCCTAACCCGTACGCTAACACTAACCCGCGTCCTCACACGCATGTTCCCCCTAAAGCGTTGCCGTACCCTCTCCTGGACCCTAAACCGTCCCCGTCCCCTAACCCTAACCCTAGCCTGAACCCTAACCCTAACCCTTCCCCGAAGCCTGACCCTCACCCGTCCCTTAATCCTAACCCGTACGCTAACACTAACCCGCGCCCTCACACGCACGCTCCCCCTAAAGCTCTGCCGTACACTCACCTGGACCCTAAACCGTCCCCGTCCCCTAACCCTAAACCTAGCCCGAACCCTAACCCTAACCCTTCCCCGAAGCCTGACACTCACCCGTCCCCTAATCCTAACCCGTACGCTAACACTAACCCGCGCCCTCACACGCACGCTTCCCCTAAAGCGTTGTCGTACCCTCACCTGGACCCTAAACCGTCCCCGTCCCCTAACCCTAACCCTAGCCTGAACCCTAAGCCTAACCCTTCCCCGAAGCCTGACCCTCACCCGTCCCCTAATCCTAACCCGTATGCTCACACTAACCCGCGCCCTCACACGCACGCTCCCCCTAAAGCGTTGCCATACCCTCACCTGGACCCTAAACCGTCCCCGTCCCGTAACCCTAACCCTAGCCTGAACCCTAACCCTAACCCTTCCCAGAAGCCTGACCCTCCCCCATCCCCTAATCCTAAACCGTACGCTAACACTAACCCGCGTCCTCACACGCACGTTCCCCCTAAAACGTTGCCGTACCCTCACCTGGACCCTAAACCGTCCCCGTCCCCTAACCCTAACCCTAGTCCGAACCCTAACCCTAACCCTTCCCCGAAGCCTGACCCTCACCCGTCCCCTAATCCTAACCCGTACGCTAACACTAACCCGCGCCCTCACACGCACGCTCCCCCTAAAGCGTTGTCGTACCCTCACCTGGACCCTAAACCGTCCCCGTCCCCTAACCCTAACCCTAGCCCGAACCCTAAGCCTAACCCTTCCCCGAAGCCTGACCCTCACCCGTCCCCTAATCCTAACCCGTATGCTCACACTAACCCGCGCCCTCACACGCACGCTCCCCCTAAAGCGTTGCCATACCCTCATCTGGACCCTAAACCGTCCCCGTCCCCTAACCCTAACCCTAGCCCGAACCCTAACCCTAACCCTTTCCCGAAGCCTGACCCTCACCCGTCCCTTAATCCTAACCCGTACGCTAACACTAACCCGCGTCCTCACACGCACGTTCCCCCTAAAGCGTTGCCGTACCCTCTCCTGGACCCTAAACCGTCCCCGTCCCCTAACCGTAACCCTAGCCCGAACCCTAACCCTGACCCTTCCCCGAAGCCTGACCCTCAACCGTCGCCTAATCCTAACCCGTACGCTAACACTAACCCGCGCCCTCACACGCACGCTCCCCCTAAAGCATTGCCGTACCCTCACCTGGACCCTAAACCGTCCCCGTCCCCTAACCCTAACCCTAGCCCGAACCCTAACCCTAACCCTTCCCCGAAGCCTGACCCTCACCCGTCCCCTAATCCTAACCCATACGCTAACACTAACCCGCGCCCTCACACGCACACTCCCCCTAAAGCGTTGCCGTACCCTCACCTGGACCCTAAACCGTCCCCGTCACCTAACCCTAACCCTAGCCCGAGCCCTAACCCTGACCCTTCCCCGAAGCCTGACCCTCACCCGTCCCCTAATCCTAACCCTTACCCTAACACTAACCCGCGCCCTCACATGCACGCTCCCCCTAAAGCGTTGCCGTACCCTCACCTGGACCCTAAACTGTCCCCGTCGCCTAACCCTAACCCTAGCCCGAACCCTAACCCTGACCCTTCCCCGAAGCCTGACCCTCACCCGTCCCCTAATCCTAACCCGTACGCTAACACTAACCCACGCCCTCACACGCACGCTCCCCCTAAAGCGTTGCCGTACCCTCACCTGGACCCTAAACCGTCCCCGTCCCCTAACCCTAACCCTAACCCGAACCCTAACCCTGACCCTTCCCCGAAGCCTGACCCTCACCCGTCCCCTAATCCTAACCCGTACGCTAACACTAACCCGCGCCCTCACACGCACCCTCCCCCTAAAGCGTTGCCGTACCCTCACCTGGACCCTAAACCGTCCCCGTCCCCTAACCCTAACCCTAGCCCGAACCCTAACCCTAACCCTTCCCCGAAGCCTGACCCTCACCCGTCCCCTAATCCTAACCCGTACGCTAACACAAACCCGCGTCCTCACACGCACGCTCCCCCTAAAGCGTTGGGGTACCCTCACCTGGACCCTAAACCGTCACCGTCCCCTAACCCTAACCCTAGTCCGAACCCTAACCCTGACCCTTCCCCGAAGCCTGACCCTCACCCCTCCCCTAATCCTAACCCGTACGCTAACACTAACCCGCGCCCTCACACGCACGCTCCCCCTAAAGCGTTGCCGTACCCTCACCTGGACCCTAAACCGTCCCCGTCCCCTAACCCTAACCCTAGCCCGAACCCTAACCCTGACCCTTCCCCGAAGCCTGACCCTCACCCGTCCCCTAATCCTAACCCGTACGCTAACACTAACCCGCGCCCTCACACGCACGCTCCCCGTAAAGCGTTGTCGTACCCTCACCTGGACCCTAAACAGTCCCCGTCCCCTAACCCTAACCCTAGCCCGAACCCTAACCCTCACCCTTCCCCGAAGGCTGACCCTCACCCGTCCCCTAATCCTAACCCGTACGCTAACACTAACCCGCGTCCTCACACGCACGCTCCCCCTAAAGCGTTGCCGTACCCTCACCTGGACCCTAAACCGTCCCCGTCCCCTAACCCTAACCCTAGCCCGAACCCTAACCCTAACCCTTCCCCGAAGCCTGACCCTCACCCGTGCTCTAATCCTAACCCGTACGCTAACACTAACCCGCGCACTCACACGAACGCTCCCCCTAAAGCGTTGCCGTACCCTCAACTGGACCCTAAACCGTCCCCGTCACCTAACCCTAACCCTAGCCCGAACCCTAACCCTGACCCTTCCCCGAAGCCTGACCCTCACCCGTCCCCTAATCCTAACCCGTACGCTAACACTAACCCGCGCCCTCACACGCACGCTCCCCCTAAAGCGTTGCCGTACCCTCACCTGGACCCTAAACCGTCCCCGTCCCCTAACCCTAACCCTAGCCCGAACCCTAACCCTGACCCTTCCCCGAAGCCTGACCCTCACCCGTCCCCTAATCCTAACCCGTACGCTAACACTAACCCGTGCCCTCACACGCACGCACCCCCTAAAGCGTTGCCTTCCCCTCACCTGGACCCTAAACTGTCCCCGTCAGCTAACCCTAACCCTAGCCCGAACCCTAACCCTGACCCTTCCCCGAAGCCTGACCCTCACCCGTGCCCTAATCCTAACCCGTACGCTAACACTAACCCGCGCCCTCACACGCACGCTCCCCCTAAAGCGTTGCCGTACCCTCAACTGGACCCTAAACCGTCCCCGTCACCTAACCCTAACCCTAGCCCGAACCCTAACCCTGACCCTTCCCCGAAGCCTGACCCTCACCCGTCCCCTAATCCTAACCCGTACGCTAACACTAACCCGCGCCCTCACACGCACGCTCCCCCTAAAGCGTTGCCGTAACCTCACCTGGTCCCTAAATCGTCCCCGTCCCCTAACCCTAACCCTAGCCCGAACCTTAACCCTGACCCTTCCCCGAAGCCTGACCCTCACCCGTCCCCTAATCCTAACCCGTACGCTAACACTAACCCGCGCCCTCACACGCACGCTCCCCCTAAAGCGTTGCCGTAACCTCACCTGGTCCCTATATCGTCCCCGTCCCCTAACCCTAACCCTAGCCCGAACCTTAACCCTGACCCTTCCCCGAAGCCTGACCCTCACCCGTCCCCTAATCCTAACCCGTACGCTAACACTAACCCGTGCCCTCACACGCACGCTCCCCCTAAAGCGTTGCCGTACCCTCACCTTGACCCTAAACCGTCCCCGTCCCCTAACCCTAACCCTAGCCCGAACCCTAACACTAACCTTTCCCCGAAGCCTGACCCTCACGCGTCCCCTAATCCTAACCCGTACGCTAACACTAACCCGCGCCCTCACACGCACGCTCCCCCTAAAGCGTTGCCGTACCCTCACCTGGACCCTAAACCGTCCCCGTACCCTAACCCTAACCGTAGCCCGAACCCTAACCCTGACCCTTCCCCGAAGCCTGACCCTCACCCGTCCCCTAATCCTAACCCGTACGCTAACACTAATCCGCGCTCTCACACGCACGATCCCCCTAAACCGTTGCCGTACCCTTACCTGGATCCTAAACCGTCCCCGTCCCCTAACCCTAACCCTAGCCCGAACCCTAACCCTAACCCTTCCCCGAAGCCTGACCCTCACCCGTCCCCTAATCCTAACCCGTACGCTAACACTAACCCGCGCCCTCACACGCACTCTCCCCCTAAAGCGTTGCCGTACCCTCACCTGGACCCTAAACTGTCCCCGTCTCCTAACCCTAACCCTAGCCCGAACCCTAACCCTGACTATTCCCCGAAGCCTGACCCTCACCCGTCCCCTAATCCAAACCCGTACGCTAACACTAACCCACGCCCTCACACGCACGCTCCCCCTAAAGCGTTGCCGTACCCTCACCTGGACCCTAAACCGTCCCCATCCCCTAACCCTAACCCTAGCCCGAACCCTAACACTAACCTTTCCCCGAAGCCTGACCCACACCCGTGGCCTAATCCTAACCCGTACGCTAACACTAACCCACGCCCTCACACGCACGCTCCCCCTAAAGCGTTGCCGTACCCTCACCTGGACCCTAAACCGTCCCCGTCCCCTAACCCTAACCCTAGCCCGAACCCTAACCCTAACCCTTCCCCGAAGCCTGATCCTCACCCGTCCCCTAATCCTAACCCGTACGCTAACACTAACCCGCGCCCTCACATGCACGCTCCCCCTAAAGCGTTGCCGTACCCTCACCTGGACCCTAAACCGTCCCCGTCCCCTAACCCTAACCCTAGCCCGAACCCTAACCCTAACCATTCCCTGAAGCCTGACACTCACCTGTCCCCTAATCCTAACCCTTACGCTAACACTAACCCGCGCCCTCACACGCACGCTCCCCCTAAAGCGTTGCCGTACCCTCACCTGGACCCTAAACCGTCCCCGTCCCCTAACCCTAAGCCTAGCCCGAACCCTAACCCTAACCCTTCCCCGAAGCCTGACCCTCACCCGTCCCCTAATCCTAACCCGTACGCTCACACTAACCCGCGCCCTCACACGCACGCTCCCCCTAAAGCGTTGCCATACCCTCACCTGGACCCTAAACCGTCCCCGTCCCCTAACCCTAACCCTAGCCCGAACCCTAACCCTAAACCTTCCCCGAAGCCTGACCCTTACCCGTCCCCTAATCCTAACCCGTACGCTAACACTAACCCGCGCCCTCACACGCACGCTCCCACTAAAGCGTTGCCGTACCCTCACCTGGACCCTAAACCGTCCCCGTCCCCTAACCCTAACCCTAGCCCGAACCCTAACCCTGACCCTTCCCCGAAGCCTGACCCTCACCCGTCCCCTAATCCTAACCCGTACGCTAACACTAACCTGCGCCCTCACACGCACGCTCCCCCTAAAGCGTTGCCGTACCCTCACCTGGACCCTAAACCGTCCCCGTCCCCTAACCTTAACCCTAGCCCGAACCCTAACCCTGACACTTCCCCGAAGCCTGACCCTCACCCGTCCCCTAATCCTAACCCGTACGCTAACACTAACCCGCGCCCTCACACGCACGCTCCCCCTAAAGCGTTGCCGTACCCTCACCTGGACCCTAAACCGTCCCCGTCCCCTAACCCTAACCCTAGCCCGAACCCTAACCCTGACCCTTCCCCGAAGCCTGACCCTCACCCGTCCCCTAATCCTAACCCGTACGCTAACACTAACCCGCGCCCTCACACGCACGCTCCCCCTAAAGCGTTGCCGTACCCTCACCTGGACCCTAAACCGTCCCCGTCCCCTAACCCTAACCCTAGCCCGAACCCTAACCCTAACCCTTCCCCGAAGCCTGACCCTCACACGTCCCCTAATCCTAACCCGTACGCTAACACTAACCTGCGCCCTCACACGCACGCTCCCCCTAAAGCGTTGCCGTACCCTCACCTGGACCCTAAACCGTCCCCGTCCACTAACCCTAACCCTAGCCCGAACCCTAACCCTAACACTTCCCCGAAGCCTGACCCTCACCCGTCCCCTAATCCTAACCCGTACGCTAACACTAACCCGCACCCTCACACGCACGCTCCCCCTAAAGCGTTGCCGTACCCTCACCTGGACCCTAAACCGTCCCCGTCCACTAACCCTAACCCTAGCCCGAACCCTAACCCTGACCCTTCCCCGAAGCCTGACCCTCACCCGTGGCCTAATCCTAACCCGTACGCTAACACTAACCCGTGCCCTCACACGCACGCTCCCCCTAAAGCGTTGCCGTACCCTCACCTGGACCCTAAACCGTCCCCGTCCCCTAACCCTAACCGTAGCCCGAACCCTAACCCTGACCCTTCCCCGAAGCCTGACCCTCACCCGTCCCCTAATCCTAACCCGTACGCTAACACTAACCCGCGTCCTCACACACACGCTCCCCCTAAAGCGTTGCCGTACCCTCACCTGGACCCTAAACCGTCCCTGTCCCCTTACCCTAACCCTAGCCTGAACCCTAACCCTAACCTTTCCCCGAAGCCTGACCCTCATGCGTCCCCTAATCCTAACCCGTACGCTAACACTAACCCGCGCCCTCACACGCACGCTCCCCCTAAAGCGTTGCCGTACCCTCACCTGGACCCTAAACCGTCCCCGTCCCCTAACCCTAACCCTAGCCCGAACCCTAACCCTTCCCCGATACATGACCCTCACCCGTCCCCTAATCCTAACCCGTACGCTAAAACTAACCCGCGCCCTCACACGCACGCTCCCCCTAAAGCTTTGCCGTACACTCACCTGGACCCTAAACCGTCCCCGTCCCCTAACCCTAAACCTAGCCCGAACCCTAACCCTAACCCTTCCCCGAAGCCTGACACTCACCCGTCCCCTAATCCTAACCCGTACGCTAACACTAACCCAAGCCCTCACACGCACGCTCCCCCTAAAGCATTGCCATACCCTCACCTGGACCCTAAACCGTCCCCGTCCCCTAACCCTAACCCTAGCCCGAACCCTAACCCTAACCATTCCCTGAAGCCTGACACTCACCTGTCCCCTAATCCTAACCCTTACGCTAACACTAACCCGCGCCCTCACACGCACGCTCCCCCTAAAGCGTTGCCGTACCCTCACCTGGACCCTAAACCGTCCCCGTCCCCTAACCCTAACCCTAGCCCGAACCCTAACCCTAACCCTTCCCCGAAGCCTGACCCTCACCCGTCCCCTAATCCTAACCCGTACGCTCACACTAACCCGCGCCCTCACACGCACGCTCCCCCTAAAGCGTTGCCATACCCTCACCTGGACCCTAAACCGTCCCCGTCCCCTAACCCTAACCCTAGCCCGAACCCTAACCCTAAACCTTCCCCGAAGCCTGACCCTTACCCGTCCCCTAATCCTAACCCGTACGCTAACACTAACCCGCGCCCTCACACGCACGCTCCCACTAAAGCGTTGCCGTACCCTCACCTGGACCCTAAACCGTCCCCGTCCCCTAACCCTAACCCTAGCCCGAACCCTAACCCTGACCCTTCCCCGAAGCCTGACCCTCACCCGTCCCCTAATCCTAACCCGTACGCTAACACTAACCTGCGCCCTCACACGCACCCTCCCCCTAAAGCGTTGCCGTACCCTCACCTGGACCCTAAACCGTCCCCGTCCCCTAACCCTAACCCTAGCCCGAACCCTAACCCTAACCCTTCCCCGAAGCCTGACCCTCACCCGTCCCCTAATCCTAACCCGTATGCTAACACAAACCCACGTCCTCACACGCACGCTCCCCCTAAAGCGTTGCCGTACCCTCACCTGGACCCTAAACCGTCACCGTCCCCTAACCCTAACCCTAGTCCGAACCCTAACCCTGACCCTTCCCCGAAGCCTGACACTCACCCCTCCCCTAATCCTAACCCGTACGCTAACACTAACCCGCGCCCTCACACGCACGCTCCCCCTAAAGCGTTGCCGTACCCTCACCTGGACCCTAAACCGTCCCCGTCCCCTAACCCTAACCCTAGCCCGAACCCTAACCCTGACCCTTCCCCGAAGCCTGACCCTCACCCGTCCCCTAATCCTAACCCGTACGCTAACAATAACCCGCGCCCTCACACGCACGCTCCCCGTAAAGCGTTGTCGTACCCTCACCTGGACCCTAAACCGTCCCCGTCCCCTAACCCTAACCCTAGCCCGAACCCTAACCCTGACCCTTCCCCGAAGGCTGACCCTCACCCGTCCCCTAATCCTAACCCGTATGCTAACACAAACCCACGTCCTCACACGCACGCTCCCCCTAAAGCGTTGCCGTACCCTCACCTGGACCCTAAACCGTCACCGTCCCCTAACCCTAACCCTAGTCCGAACCCTAACCCTGACCCTTCCCCGAAGCCTGACACTCACCCCTCCCCTAATCCTAACCCGTACGCTAACACTAACCCGCGCCCTCACACGCACGCTCCCCCTAAAGCGTTGCCGTACCCTCACCTGGACCCTAAACCGTCCCCGTCCCCTAACCCTAACCCTAGCCCGAACCCTAACCCTGACCCTTCCCCGAAGCCTGACCCTCACCCGTCCCCTAATCCTAACCCGTACGCTAACAATAACCCGCGCCCTCACACGCACGCTCCCCGTAAAGCGTTGTCGTACCCTCACCTGGACCCTAAACCGTCCCCGTCCCCTAACCCTAACCCTAGCCCGAACCCTAACCCTGACCCTTCCCCGAAGGCTGACCCTCACCCGTCCCCTAATCCTAACCCGTACGCTAACACTAACCCGCGTCCTCACACGCACGCTCCCCCTAAAGCGTTGCCGTACCCTCACCTGGACCCTAAACCGTCCTCGTCCCCTAACCCTAACCCTAGCCCGAACCCTAACCCTGACCCTTCCCCGAAGCCTGACCCTCACCCGTCCCCTAATCCTAACCCGTACGCTAACACTAACCCGCGCCCTCACACGCACTCTCCCCCTAAAGCGTTGCCCTACCCTCACCTGGACCCTAAACTGTCCCCGTCTCCTAACCCTAAACCTAGCCCGAACCCTAACCCTGACCCTTCCCCGAAGCCTGACCCTCACCCGTCCCCTAATCCAAACCCGTACGCTAACACTAACCCACGCCCTCACACGCACGCTCCCCCTAAAGCGTTGCCGTACCCTCACCTGGACCCTAAACCGTCCCCGTCCCCTAACCCTAACCCTAGCCCGAACCCTAACACTAACCTTTCCCCGAAGCCTGACCCTCACCCGTGGCCTAATCCTAACCCGTACGCTAACACTAACCCACGCCCTCACATGCACGCTCCCCCTAAAGCGTTGCCGTACCCTCACCTGGACCCTAAACCGTCCCCGTCCCCTAACCCTAACCCTAGCCCGAACCCTAACCCTAACCCTTCCCCGAAGCCTGATCCTCACCCGTCCCCTAATCCTAACCCGTACGCTAACACTAACCCGCGCCCTCACACGCACGCTCCCCCTAAAGCGTTGCCGTACCCTCACCTGGACCCTAAACCGTCCCCGTCCCCTAACCCTAACCCTAGCCCGAACCCTAACCCTAACCTTTCCCCGAAGCCTGACCCTCACCCGTCCCCTAATCCTAACCCGTACGCTAACACAAACCCGCATCCTCACACGCACACTCCCCCTAAAGCGTTGCCGTAACCTCACCTGGACCCTAAATCGTCCCCATCCCCTAACCCTAACCCTAGCCCGAACCCTAACCCTAACCCTTCCCCGAAGCCTGACCCTCACCCGTCCCCTAATCCTAACCCGTACGCTAACACTAACCCGCGCCCTCGCACGCACGCTCCCCCTAAAGCGTTGCCGTACCCTCACCTGGACCCTAAACCGTCCCCGTCCCCTAACCCTAACCCTAGCCCGAACCCTAACCCTAACACTTCCCCGAAGCCTGACCCTCACCCGTCCCCTAATCCTAACCCGTACGCTAACACTAACCAGCGCCCTCACACGCACGCTCCCCCTAAAGCGTTGCCGTACCCTCACCTGGACCCTCAACCGTCCCCGTCAGCTAACCCTAACCCTAGCCCGAACCCTAACCCTGACCCTTCCCCGAAGCCAGACCCTCACCCGTGCCCTAATCCTAACCCGTACGCTAACACTAACCCGCGCACTCACACGCACGCTCCCCCTAAAGCGTTGCCGTACCCTCAACTGGACCCTAAACCGTCCCCGTCTCCTAACCCTAACCCTAGCCCGAACCCTAACCCTGACCCTTCCCCGAAGCCTGACCCTCACCCGTCCCCTAATCCTCACCCTTACGCTAACACTAACCCGCGCTCTCACACGCACGCTCCCCCTAAAGCGTTGTCGTACCCTCACCTGGACCATAAACCGTCCCCGTCCCCTAACCCTAACCGTAGCCCGAACCCTTACCCTGACCCTTCCCCGAAGCCTGACCCTCACCCGTCACCTAATCCTAACCCGTACGCTAACACTAACCCGCGTCCTCACACGCACGCTCCCCCTAAAGCGTTGCCGTACCCTCACCTGGACCCTAAACCGTCCCCGTCCCCTAACCCTAACCCTAGCCCGAACCCTAACTCTAACCCTTCTCCGAAGCCTGACCCTCACCCGTCCCTTAATCCTAACCCGTACGCTAACACTAACCCGCGCCCTCACACGCACGCTCCCCCTAAAGCGTTGCCGTAACCTCACCTGGACCCTAAACCGTCCCCGTCCCCTAACCCTAACCCTAGTCCGAACCCTAACCCTGACCCTTCCCCGAAGCCTGACCCTCACCCGTCCCCTAATCCTAACCCGTACGCTAACACTAACCCGCGCCCTCACACGCACGTTCCCCCTAAAGCGTTGCCGTACCCTCACCTGGACCCTAAACCGTCCCCGTCCCCTAACCCTAACCTTAGCCCGAACCCTAACCCTGACCTGTCCCCGAAGCCTGACCCTCACCCGTGCCCTAATCCTAACCCGTACGCTAACACTAACCCGCGCCCTCACACGCACGCTCCCCCTAAAGCGTTGCCGTACCCTCACCTGGACCCTAAACCGTCCCCGTCCCCTAACCCTAACCCTAGCCCGAACCCTAACCCTAACACTTCCCCGAAGCCTGATCCTCACCCGTCCCCTAATCCTAACCCGTACGCTAACACTAACACGCGCCCTCACACGCACGCTCCCCCTAAAGCGTTGCCGTACCCTCACCTGGACCCTAAACCGTCCCCTTCCCCTAACCCTAACCCTAGCCCGAACCCTAACCCTAACCCTTCCCCGAAGCCTGACCCTCACCCGTCCCCTAATCCTAACCCGTACGCTCACACTAACCCGCGTCCTCACACGCACGCTCCCCCTAAAGCGTTGCCGTACTCTCACCTGGACCCTAAACCGTCCCCGTCCCCTAACCCTAACCCTAGCCCGAACCCTAACCCTAACCCTTCCCCGAAGCCTGACCCTAACCCATCCCCTAATCCTAACCCGTACACTAACACTAAACCGCGCCCTCACACGTACGCTCCCCCTAAAGCGTTGTCGTACCCTCACCTGGACCCTAAACCGTCCCCGTCCCCTAACCCTAACCCTAGCCCGAACCCTAACCCTAAACTTTCCCCGAAGCCTGACCCTCACCCGTCCCCTAATCCTAACCCGTACGCTAACACTAACCCGCGCCCTCACACGCACGCTCCCCCTAAAGCGTTGCCGTACCCTCACCTGGACCCTAAACCGTCCCCGTCCCCTAACCCTAACCCTAGCCCGAACCCTAACCCTGACCCTTCCCCGAAGCCTGACCCTCACCCGTGCCCTAATCCTAACCCGTACGCTAACACTAACCCGCACCCTCACACGCACGATCCCCCTAAAGCGTTGCCGTACCCTCACCTGGACCCTAAACCGTCCCCGTCACCTAACCCTAACCCTAGCCCGAACCCTAACCCTGACCCTTCCCCGAAGCCTCACCCTCACCCGTGCACTAATCCTAACCCGTACGCTAACACTAATCCGCGCCCTCACACGCACGCTCCCCCTAAAGCGTTGCCGTACCCTCACCTGGACCCTAAACCGTCCCCGTCCCCTAACCCTAACCCTAGCCCGAACCCTAACCCTGACCCTTCCCCGAAGCCTGACCCTCACCCGTCCCCTAATCCTCACCCGTACGCTAACACTAACCCGCGCCCTCACACGCACGCTCCCCCTAAAGCGTTGCCGTACCCTCACCTGGACCCTAAACCGTCCCCGTCCCCTAACCCTAACCCTAGCCCGAACCCTAACCCTAACCCTTCCCCGAAGCCTGATCCTCACCCGTCCCCTAATCCTAACCCGTACGCTTACACTAACCCGCGCTCTCACACGCACGCTCCCCCTAAAGCGTTGCCGTACCCTCACCTGGACCCTAAACCGTCCCCGTCCCCTAACCCTAACCCTAGCCCGAACCCTAACCCTAACCATTCCCTGAAGCCTGACACTCACCTGTCCCCTAATCCTAACCCTTACACTAGCACTAACCCGCGCCCTCACACGCACGCTCCCGCTAAAGTGTTGCCGTACCCTCACCTGGACCCTAAACCGTCCCCGTCCCCTAACCCTAACCCTAGCCCGAACCCTAACCCTAACCCTTCCCCGAAGCCTGACCCTCACCCGTCCCCTAATCCTAACCCGTACGCTCACACTAACCCGTGCCCTCACACGCACGCTCACCCTAAAGCGTTGCCATACCCTCACCTAGACCCTAAACTGTCCCCGTCCCCTAACCCTAACCCTAGCCCGAACCCTAACCCTAACCCTTCCCCGAAGCCTGACCCTCACCCGTCCCCTAATCCTAACCCGTACGCTAACACTAACCCGCGCCCTCACACGCACGCTGCCCCTAAAGCGTTGCCGTACCCTCACCTGGACCCTAAACCGTCCCCGTCCCCTAACCCTAACCCTAGCCCGATCCCTAACCCTAACCCTTCCCCGAAGCCTGATCCTCACCGGTCCCCTAATCCTAACCCGTACGCTAACACTAACCCGCGCCCTCACACGCACGCTCCCCCTAAAGCGTTGCCGTACCCTCACCTGGACCCTAAACCGTCCCCGTCCCCTAACCTTAACCCTAGCCCGAACCCTAAGCCTGACACTTCCCCGAAGCCTGACCCTCACCCGTCCCCTAATCCTAACCCGTACGCTAACACTAACCCGCGCCCTCACACGCACGCTCCCCCTAAAGCGTTGCCGTACCCTCACCTGGACCCTAAACCGTCCCCGTCCCCTAACCCTAACCCTAGGCCGAACCCTAACCCTAACCCTTCCGCGAAGCCTGACCCTCACCCGTCCCCTAATGCTAAACCGTACGCTAACAGTAACCCGCACCCTCACACCTACGCTCCCCCTAAAGCGTTGTCGTACCCTCACCTGGACCCTAAACCGTCCCCATCCCCTAACCCTAGCCCGAACCCTAACCCTGACCTGTCCCCGAAGCCTGACCCTCACCCGTCCCCTAATCCTAACCCGTACGCTAACACTAACCCGCGCCCTCACATATACGCTCCCCCTAAAGCGTTGCCGTACCCTCACCTGGACCCTAAACCGTCCCCGTCCCCTAACCCTAACCCTAGCCCGAACCCTAACCCTGACACTTCCCCGAAGCCTGACACTCACCCGTCCCCTAATCCTAACCCGTACGCTAACACTAACCCGCGTCCTCACACGCACGCTCCCCCTAAAGCGTTGCCGTACCCTCACCTGGACCCTAAACCGTCCCCGTCCCCTAACCCTAACCCTAGTCCGAACCCTAACGCTAACCCTTCCCCGAAGCCTGACCCTCACCCGTCCCCGAATCCTAACCCGTACGCTAACACTAACCCGCGCCCTCACACGCACGCTCCCCCTAAAGCGTTGCCTTACCCTCACCTGGACCCTAAACCGTCCCTGTCCTTGTCCCCTAACCCAGCCCGAACCCTAACCCTGACCCTTCCCCGAAGCCTGACCCTCACCCGTCCCCTAATCCTAACCCGTACGCTAACACTAACCCGCGCCCTCACACGCACGCTCCCCCTAAAGCGTTGCCGTACCCTCACCTGGACCCTAAACCGTCCCCGTCCCCTAACCCTAACCCTAGCCCGAACCCTAACCCTAACACTTTCCCGAAGCCTGACCCTCACGCGTCCCCTAATCCTAACCCGTACGCTAACACTAAACCGCGCCCTCACACGCACGCTCCCCCTAAAGCGTTGCCGTACCCTCACCTGGACCCTAAACCGTCCCCGTCCCCTAACCCTAACCCTAGCCCGAACCCTAACCCTAACCCTTCCCCGAAGCCTGACCCTCACCCGTCCCCTAATCCTAACCCGTACGCTAACACTAAACCGCGCCCTCACATGCACGCTCCCCCTAAAGCGTTGCCGTACCCTCACCTGGAACCTAAACCGTCCCCGTCCCCTAACCCTAACCCTAGCCCGAACCCTAACCCTGACCCTTCCCCGAAGCCTGACCCTCACCCGTCCCCTAATCCTAAGCCGTACGCTAACACTAACCCGTGCCCTCACACGCACGCTCCCCCTAAAGCGTTGCCGTACCCTCACCTGGACCCTAAACCGTCCCCGTCACCTAACCCTAACCCTAGCCCGAACCCTAACCCTGACCCTTCCCCGAAGCCTGACCCTCACCTGTCCCCTAATCCTAACCCGTACGCTAACACTAACCCGCGTCCTCACACGCACGCTCCCCCTAAATCGTTGCCGTACCCTCACCTGGACCCTAAACCGTCCCCGTCCCCTAACCCTAACCCTAGCCTGAAACCTAAACCTAACCTTTCCCCGAAGCCTGACCCTCACGCGTCCCCTAGTCCTAACCCGTACGCTAACACTAACCCGCGCCCTCACACGCACGCTCCCCCTAAAGCGTTGCCGTACCCTCACCTGGACCCTAAACCGTCCCCGTCCCCTAACCCTAACCCTAGCCCGAACCCTAACCCTAACCCTTCCCCGAAGCCTGACCCTCACCCGTCCCCTAATCCTAACCCGTACGCTAACACTAACCCGCGCCCTCACACGCACGCTCCCCCTAAAGCGTTGCCGTACCCTCACCTGGACCCTAAACCGTCCCCGTCCCCTAACCCTAACCCTAGGCCGAACCCTAACCCTGAACCTTCCCCGAAGCCTGACCCTCACCCGTCCCCTAATCCTAACCCGTACGCTAACACTAACACACGCCCTCACACGCACGCTCCCCCTAAAGCGTTGCCGTACCCTCACCTGGACCCTAAACCGTCCCCGTCCCCTAACCCTAACCCTAGCCCAAACCCTAAACCTAACCCTTCCCCGAAGCCTGACCCTCACCAGTTCCCTAATCCTAACCCGTACGCTAACACTAACCTGCGCCCTCACACGCACGCTCCCCCTAAAGCGTTGCCGTACCCTCACCTGGACCCTAAACCGTCCCCGTCCCCTAACCCTAACCCTAGTCCGAACCCTAACCCTAACCCTTCCCCGAAGCCTGACGCTCACCCGTCCCCTAATCCTAACCCGTACGCTAACACTAACCCGCGCCCTCACACGCACGCTCCCCCTAAAGCATTGCCATACCCTCACCTGGACCCTAAACCGTCCCCGTCCCCTAAACCTAACCCTAGCCCGAACCCTAACCCTAACACTTCCCCGAAGCCTGACCCTCACCCGTGCCCTAATCCTAACCCGTACGCTAACACTAACCCGCGCCCTCACACGCACGCTCCCCCTAAAGCGTTGCCGTACCCTCACCTGGACCCTAAACCGTCCCCGTCCCCGTCCCCTAACCCTAGCCCGAACCCTAACCCTGACCCATCCCCGAAGCCTGACCCTCACCCATCCCCTATTCCTAACCCGTACGCTAACACTAACCCGCGCCCTCACACGCACGCTCCCCCTAAAGCGTTGCCGTACCCTCACCTGGACCCTAAACCGTCCCCGTCCCCTAACCCTAACCCTAGCCCGAACCCTAACCCTGACCCTTCCCCGAAGCCTGACCCTCACCCGTCCCCTAATCCTAACCCGTACGCTAACACTAACCCACGCCCTCACACGCACGCTCCCCCTAAACCGTTGCCGTACCCTCACCTGGACCCTAAACCGTCCCCGTCCCCTAACCCTAACCCTAGCCCGAACCCTAACCCTAACCTTTCCCCGAAGCCTGACCCTCACCCGTCCCCTAATCCTAACCCGTACGCTAACACAAACCCGCGTCCTCACACGCACGCTCCCCCTAAAGCGTTGCCGTACCCTCACCTGGACCCTAAACCGTCCCCGTCCCCTAACCCTAACCCTAGCCCGAACCCTAAACCTGACCCTTCCCCGAAGCCTGACCCTCACCCGTCCCCTAATCCTAACCCGTACGCTAACACTAACCCGTGCCCTCACACGCACGCTCCCCCTAAAGCGTTGCCGTACCCTCACCTGGACCCTAAACCGTCCCCGTCCCCTAACCCTAACCTTAGCCCGAACCCTAACCCTAACACTTCCCCGAAGCCTGACCCTAACCCGTCCCCTAATCCTAACACGTACGCTAACACTAACCCGCGCCCTCACACGCACGCTCCCCCTAAAGCGTTGCCGTACCCTCACCTGGACCCTAAACCGTCCCCGTCCCCTAACCCTAACCCTAGCCCGAACCCTAACCCTAACCCTTCCCCGAAGCCTGACCCTCACCCGTCCCCTAATCCTAACCCGTACGCTAACACTAACCTGCGCCCTCACACGCACGCTCCCCCTAAAGCATTGCCATACCCTCACCTGGACCCTAAACCGTCCCCGTCCCCTAACCCTAACCCTAGCCCGAACCCTAACCCTAACCCTTCCCCGAAGCCTGACCTCAACCGTCGCCTAATCCTAACCCGTACGCTAACACTAACCCGCGCCCTCACACGCACGCTCCCCCTAAAGCGTTGCCGTACCCTCACCTGGACCCTAAACCGTCCCCGTCCCCTAACCCTCACCTTAGCCCGAACCCTAACCCTAACCCTTCCCCGAAGCCTGACCCTCACCCGTCCCATAATCCTAACCCGTACGCTAACACTAACCCGCGCCCTCACACGCACGCTCCCCCTAAAGCGTTGCCGTACCCTCACCTGGACCCTAAACCGTCCCCGTCCCCTAACCCTAACCCTAGCCCGAACCCTAACCCTGACCCTTCCCCGAAGCCTGACCCTCACCCGTCTCCTAATCCTAACCCGTACGCTAACACTAACCCGCGCCCTCACACGCACGCTCCCCCTGAAGCGTTGCCGTACCCTCACCTGGACCCTAAACCGTCCCCGTCCCCTAACCCTAACCCTAGCCCGAACCCTAAACCTGACACTTCCCCGAAGCCTGACCCTCACCCGTCCCCTAATCCTAACCCGTACGCTAACACTAACCCACGCCCTCACACGCACTCTCCCCCTAAAGCGTTGCCGTACCCTCACCTGGACCCTAAACCGTCCCCGTCCCCTAACCCTAACCCTAGCCCGAACCCTAACCCTAAACTTTCCCCGAAGCCTGACCCTCACCCGTCCCCTAATCCTAACCCGTACGCTAACACAAACCCGCGTCCTCACACGCACACTCCCCCTAAAGCGTTGCCGTAACCTCACCTGGACCCTAAATCGTCCCCATCCCCTAACCCTAACCCTAGCCCGAACCCTAACCCTAACCCTTCCCCGAAGCCTGACCCTCACCCGTCCCCTAATCCTAACCCGTACGCTAACACTAACCCGCGCTCTCACACGCACGCTCCCCCTAAAGCGTTGCCGTACCCTCACCTGGACCCTAAACCGTCCCCGTCCCCTAACCCTAACCCTAGCCCGAACCCTAACCCTAACCCTTCCCCGAAGCCTGACCCTCACCCGTCCCCTAATCCTAACCCGTACGCTAACACTAACCAGCGCCCTCACACGCACGCTCCCCCTAAAGCGTTGCCGTACCCTCACCTGGACCCTAAACCGTCCCCGTCCCCTAACCCTAACCCTAGCCCGAACCCTAACCCTGACCCTTCCCCGAAGCCTGACCCTCACCCGTCCCCTAATCCTAACCCGTACGCTAACACTAACCCGTGCCCTCACACGCACGCTCCCCCTAAAGCGTTGCCGTACCCTCACCTGGACCCTAAACCGTCCCCGTCCCCTAACCCTAACCCTAGCCCGAACCCTAACCCTGACCCTTCCCCGAAGCCTGACCCTCACCCGTGCCCTAATCCTAACCCGTACGCTAACACTAACCCGCGCCCTCACACGCACGCTCCCCCTAAAGCGTTGCCGTACCCTCAACTGGACCCTAAACCGTCCCCGTCACCTAACCCTAACCCTAGCCCGAAACCTAACCCTGACCCTTCCCCGAAGCCTGACCCGTACGCTAACACTAACCCGCGCCCTCACACGCACGCTCCCCCTAAAGCGTTGCCGTAACCTCACCTGGTCCCTAAATCGTCCCCGTCCCCTAACCCTAACCCTAGCCCGAACCTTAACCCTGACCCTTCCCCGAAGCCTGACCCTCACCCGTCCCCTAATCCTAACCCGTACGCTAACACTAACCCGTGCCCTCACACGCACGCTCCCCATAAAGCGTTGCCGTACCCTCACCTGGACCCTAAACCGTCCCCGTCCCCTAACCCTAACCGTAGCCCGAACCCTAACCCTGACCCTTCCCCGAAGCCTGACCCTCACCCGTCCCCTAATCCTAACCCGTACGCTAACACTAACCCGCGTCCTCACACGCACGCTCCCCCTAAAGCGTTGCCGTACCCTCACCTGGACCCTAAACCATACCTGTCCCCTTAACCTAACCCTAGCCTGAACCCTAACCCTAACCTTTCCCCGAAGCCTGACCCTCACGCGTCCCCTAATCCTAACCCGTACGCTAACACTAACCCGCGCCCTCACACGCACGCTCCCCCTAAAGCTCTGCCGTACACTCACCTGGACCCTAAACCGTCCCCGTCCCCTAACCCTAAACCTAGCCCGAACCCTAACCCTAAACCTTCCCCGAAGCCTGACACTCACCCGTCCCCTAATCCTAACCCGTACGCTAACACTAACCCACGCCCTCAAACGCACGCTCACCCTAAAGCGTTGCCGTACCCTCACCTGGACCCTAAACCGTCCCCGTCCCCTAACCCTAACCCTAGTCCGAACCCTAACCCTAACCCTTCCCCGAAGCCTGACCCTCCCCCGTCCCCTAATCCTAACCCGTACGCTAACACTAACCCGCGTCCTCACACGCATGTTCCCCCTAAAGCGTTGCCGTACCCTCTCCTGGACCCTAAACCGTCCCCGTCCCCTAACCCTAACCCTAGCCCAAACCCTAACCCTGACCCTTCCCCGAAGCCTGACCCTCACCCGTCCCTTAATCCTAACCCGTACGCTAACACTAACCCGCGCCCTCACACGCACGCTCCCCCTAAAGCTCTGCCGTACACTCACCTGGACCCTAAACCGTCCCCGTCCCCTAACCCTAAACCTAGCCCGAACCCTAAGCCTGACCCTTCCCCGAAGCCTGACCCTCACCCGACAACTAATCCTAACCCGTACGCTAACACTAACCCGCGTCCTCACACGCACGCTCCCCCTAACGCGTTGCCGTACCCTCACCTGGACCCTAAACCGTCCCCGTCACGTAACCCTAACCCTAGCCCGAACCCTAAGCCTGACCCTTCCCCGAAGCCTGACCCTCACCCGTCCCCTAATCCTAACCCGTACGCTAACACTAACCCGCGCCCTCACACGCACGCTCCCCCTAAAGCGTTGCCGTACCCTCACCTGGACCCTAAACCGTCCCCGTCCCCTAACCCTAACCGTAGCCCGAACCCTAACCCTGACCCTTCCCCGAAGCCTGACCCTCACCCGTCCCCTAATCCTAACCCGTACGCTAACACTAACCCGCGTCCTCACACGCACGCTCCCCCTAAAGCGTTGTCGTACCCTCACCTGAACCCTAAACCGTCCCCGTCCCCTAACCCTAACCCTAGCCCGAACCCTGACCCTGACCCTTCCTCGAAGGCTGACCCTCACCCGTCCCCTAATCCTAACCCGTACGCTAACACTAACCCGTGCCCTCACACGCACGCTCCCCCTAAAGCGTTGCCGTACCCTCACCTGGACCCTAAACCGTCCCCGTCCCCGTCCCCTAAACCTAGCCCGAACCCTAACCCTGACCCTTCCCCGAAGCCTGACCCTCACCCGTCCCCTAATCCTAACCGGTACGCTAACACTAACCCGCGCCCTCACACGCACGCTACCCCTAAAGCGTTGCCGTACCCTCACCTGGACCCTAAACCGTCCCCGTCCCCTAACCCTAACCCTAGCCCGAACCCTAACCCTAACCCTTTCCCGAAGCCTGACCCTCACCCGTACCCTAATCCTAACCCGTACGCTAACACTAACCCACGCCCTCACACCCACGCTCCCCCTAAAGCGTTGCCATACCCTCACCTGGACCCTAAACCGTCCCCGTCCCCTAACCCTAACCCTAGCCCGAACCCTAACCCTAACCCTTCCCCGAAGCCTGACCCTAAACCGTCCCCTAATCCTAACCCGTACGCTAACACTAACCCGCGCCCTCACACGCACGCTCCCCCTAAAGCGTTGCCGTACCCTCACCTGGACCCTAAACCGTCCCCGTCCCCTAACCCTAACCCTAGCCCGAACCCTAACCCTGAACCTTCCCCGAAGCCTGACCCTCACCCGTCCCCTAATCCTAACCCGTACGCTAACACTAACCCGCGCCCTCACACGCACGCTCCCCCTAAAGCGTTGCCGTACCCTCACCTGGACCCTAAACCGTCCCCGTCCCCTAACCCTAACCCTAGCCCGAACCCTAACCCTAACCCTTCCCCGAAGCCTGACCCTCACCCGTCCCCTAATCCTAACCCGTACGCTAACACTAACCCGCGCCCTCACACGCACGCTCCCCCTAAAGCGTTGCCGTACCCTCACCTGGACCCTAAACCGTCCCCGTCCCCTAACCCTAACCCTAGCCCGAACCCTAACCCTGACCCTTCCCCGAAGCCTGACCCTCACCCGTCCCCTAATCCTAAGCCGTACGCTAACACTAACCCGTGCCCTCACACGCACGCTCCCCCAAAGCGTTGCCGTACCCTCACCTGGACCCTAAACCGTCCCCGTCACCTAACCCTAACCCTAGCCCGAACCCTAACCCTGACCCTTCCCCGAAGCCTGACCCTCACCTGTCCCCTAATCCTAACCCGTACGCTAACACTAACCCGCGTCCTCACACGCACGCTCCCCCTAAATCGTTGCCGTACCCTCACCTGGACCCTAAACCGTCCCCGTCCCCTAACCCTAACCCTAGCCTGAAACCTAAACCTAACCTTTCCCCGAAGCCTGACCCTCACGCGTCCCCTAATCCTAACCCGTACGCTAACACTAACCCGCGCCCTCACACGCACGCTCCCCCTAAAGCGTTGCCGTACCCTCACCTGGACCCTAAACCGTCCCCGTCCCCTAACCCTAACCCTAGCCCGAACCCTAACCCTAACCCTTCCCCGAAGCCTGACCCTCACCCGTCCCCTAATCCTAACCCGTACGCTAACACTAACCCGCGCCCTCACACGCACGCTCCCCCTAAAGCGTTGCCGTACCCTCACCTGGACCCTAAACCGTCCCCGTCCCCTAACCCTAACCCTAGGCCGAACCCTAACCCTGAACCTTCCCCGAAGCCTGACCCTCACCCGTCCCCTAATCCTAACCCGTACGCTAACACTAACCCACGCCCTCACACGCACGCTCCCCCTAAAGCGTTGCCGTACCCTCACCAGGACCCTAAACCGTCCCCGTCCCCTAACCCTAACCCTAGCCCAAACCCTAAACCTAACCCTTCCCCGAAGCCTGACCCTCACCAGTTCCCTAATCCTAACCCGTACGCTAACACTAACCTGCGCCCTCACACGCACGCTCCCCCTAAAGCATTGCCGTACCCTCACCTGGACCCTAAACCGTCCCCGTCCCCTAACCCTAACCCTAGTCCGAACCCTAACCCTAACCCTTCCCCGAAGCCTGACCCTCACCCGTCCCCTAATCCTAACCCGTACGCTAACACTAACCCGCGCCCTCACACGCACGCTCCCCCTAAAGCATTGCCATACCCTCACCTGGACCCTAAACCGTCCCCGTCCCCTAAACCTAACCCTAGCCCGAACCCTAACCCTAACACTTCCCCGAAGCCTGACCCTCAACCGTCGCCTAATCCTAACCCGTACGCTAACACTAACCCGCGCCCTCACACGCACGCTCCCCCTAAAGCGTTGCCGTCCCCTCACCTGGACCCTAAACCGTCCCCG
The DNA here is from genome assembly GCF_949987515.2 of Delphinus delphis. Classification (NCBI taxonomy): domain Eukaryota; kingdom Metazoa; phylum Chordata; class Mammalia; order Artiodactyla; family Delphinidae; genus Delphinus; species Delphinus delphis. Next base: position 664,077 of record NW_027192650.1, read on the forward strand.
TCCCCGTCCCCTAACCCTAGCCCGAACCCTAACCCTGACCCATCCCCGAAGCCTGACCCTCACCCATCCCCTATTCCTAACCCGTACGCTAACACTAACCCGCGCCCTCACACGCACGCTCCCCCTAAAGCGTTGCCGTACCCTCACCTGGACCCTAAACCGTCCCCGTCCCCTAACCCTAACCCTAGCCCGAACCCTAACCCTGACCCTTCCCCGAAGCCTGACCCTCACCCGTCCCCTAATCCTAACCCGTACGCTAACACTAACCCACGCCCTCACACGCACGCTCCCCCTAAACCGTTGCCGTACCCTCACCTGGACCCTAAACCGTCCCCGTCCCCTAACCCTAACCCTAGCCCGAACCCTAACCCTAACCTTTCCCCGAAGCCTGACCCTCCCCCGTCCCCTAATCCTAACCCGTACGCTAACACAAACCCGCGTCCTCACACGCACGCTCCCCCTAAAGCGTTGCCGTACCCTCACCTGGACCCTAAACCGTCCCCGTCCCCTAAACCTAACCCTAGCCCGAACCCTAACCCTAACCATTCCCCGAAACCTGACCCTCACCCGTCCCCTAATCCTAACCCGTACGCTAACACTAACCCGCGCCCTCACACGCACGCTCCCCCTAAAGCGTTGCCGTACCCTCACCTGGACCCTAAACCGTCCCCGTCCCCTAACCCTAACCCTAGCCCGAACCCTAACCCTAACCCTTCCCCGAAGCCTGACCCTCACCCGTCCCCTAATCCTAACCCGTACGCTAACACTAACCCGCGCCCTCACATGCACGCTCCCCCTAAAGCGTTGCCGTACCCTCACCTGGAACCTAAACCGTCCCCGTCCCCTAACCCTAACCCTAGCCCGAACCCTAACCCTGACCCTTCCCCGAAGCCTGACCCTCACCCGTACCCTAATCCTAAGCCGTACGCTAACACTAACCCGTGCCCTCACACGCACGCTCCCCCTAAAGCGTTGCCGAACCCTCACCTGGACCCTAAACCGTCCCCGTCACCTAACCCTAACCCTAGCCCGAACCCTAACCCTGACCCTTCCCCGAAGCCTGACCCTCACCTGTCCCCTAATCCTAACCCCTACGCTAACACTAACCCGCGTCCTCACACGCACGCTCCCCCTAAATCGTTGCCGTACCCTCACCTGGACCCTAAACCGTCCCCGTCCCCTAACCCTAACCCTAGCCTGAAACCTAAACCTAACCTTTCCCCGAAGCCTGACCCTCACGCGTCCCCTAATCCTAACCCGTACGCTAACACTAACCCACGCCCTCACACGCACGCTCCCCCTAAAGCGTTGCCGTACCCTCACCTGGACCCTAAACCGTCCCCGTCCCCTAACCCTAACCCTAGCCCGAACCCTAACCCTAACCCTTCCCCGAAGCCTGACCCTCACCCGTCCCCTAATCCTAACCCGTACGCTAACACTAACCCGCGCCCTCACACGCACGCTCCCCCTAAAGCGTTGCCGTACCCTCACCTGGACCTTAAACCGTCCCCGTCCCCTAACCCTAACCCTAGGCCGAACCCTAACCCTGAACCTTCCCCGAAGCCTGAACCTCACCCGTCCCCTAATCCTAACCCGTACGCTAACACTAACCCACGCCCTCACACGCACGCTCCCCCTAAAGCGTTGCCGTACCCTCACCTGGACCCTAAACCGTCCCCGTCCCCTAACCCTAACCCTAGCCCAAACCCTAAACCTAACCCTTCCCCGAAGCCTGACCCTCACCAGTCCCCTAATCCTAACCCGTACGCTAACACTAACCTGCGCCCTCACACGCACGCTCCACCTAAAGCGTTGCCGTACCCTCACCTGGACCCTAAACCGTCCCTGTCCCCTAACCCTAACCCTAGCCCGAACCCTAAGCCTAACCCTTCCCCGAAGCCTGACGTCACCCGTCCCCTAATCCTAACCCGTATGCTCACACTAACCCGCGCCCTCACACGCACGCTCCCCCTAAAGCGTTGCCGTAACCTCACCTGGACCCTAAACCGTCTCCGTCCCATAACCGTAACCCTAGCCCGAACCCTAAGCCTAACACTTCCACGAAGCCTGACCCTCACCCGTCCCCTAATCCTAACCCGTACGCTAACACTAACCCGCGCCCTCACACGCACGCTCCCCCTAAAGCATTGCCGTACCCTCACCTGGACCCTAAACCGTCCCCGTCCCCTAACCCTAACCCTAGTCCGAACCCTAACCCTAACCCTTCCCCGAAGCCTGACCCTCACCCGTCGCCTAATCCTAACCCGTACGCTAACACTAACCCGCGCCCTCACACGCACGCTCCCCCTAAAGCGTTGTCGTACCCTCACCTGGACCCTAAACCGTCCCCGTCCCCTAACCCTAACCCTAGCCCGAACCCTAAGCCTAACCCTTCCCCGAAGCCTGACACTCACCCGTCCCCTAATCCTAACCCGTACGCTAACACTAACCCACGCCCTCACACGCACACTCCCCCTAAAGCGTTGCCGTACCCTCACCTGGACCCTAAACCGTCCCCGTCCCCTAACCCTAACCCTAGCCCGAACCCTAACCCTAACCCTTCCCCGAAGCCTGACCCTCACCCGTCCCCTAATCCTAACCTGTACGCTAACACTAACCCGCGCCCTCACACGCACGCTCCCCCTAAAGCGTTGCCGTACCCTCACCTGGACCCTAAACCGTCCCCGTCCCCTAACCCTAACCCTAGCCCGAACCCTAACCCTGACCCTTCCCCGAAGCCTGACCCTCACCCGTCCCCTAATCTTAACCCGTACCCTAACACTAACCCGCGCCCTCACACGCACGCTCCCCCTAAAGCGTTGCCGTACCCTCACCTGGACCCTAAACCGTCCCCGTCCCCTAACCCTAACCCTAGCCCGAACCCTGACCCTGACCCTTCCCCGAAGCCTGACCCTCACCCGTCCCCTAATCCTAACCCATACGCTAACACTAACCCGTGCCCTCATACGCACGCTCCCCCTAAAGCGTTGCCGTACCCTCACCTGGATCCTAAACCGTCCCCGTCACCTAACCCTAACCCTAGCCCGAACCCTAACCCTGACCCTTCCCCGAAGCCTGACCCTCACCCGTCCCCTAATCCTAACCCGTACGCTAACACTAACCCGCACCCTCACACGCACGCTCCCCCTAAAGCGTTGCCGTACCCTCACCTGGATCCTAAACCGTCCCCGTCACCTAACCCTAACCCTAGCCCGAACCCTAACCCTGACCCTTCCCCGAAGCCTGACCCTCACCCGTCCCCTAATCCTAACCCATACGCTAACACTAACCCGCGCCCTCACACGCACGCTCCCCCTAAAGCGTTGCCGTACCCTCACCTGGTCCCTAAACCGTCCCCGTCCCCTAACCCTAACCCTAGCCCGAACCCTAACCCTGACCCTTCCCCGAAGCCTGACCCTCACCCGTCCCCTAATCCTAACCCGTACGCTAACAATAACCTGCGCCCTCACACGCACGCTCCCCCTAAAGCGTTGCCGTACCCTCACCTGGACCCTAAACTGTCCCCGTCCCCTAACCCTAACCCTAGCCCGAACCCTAACCCTGACCCTTCCCCGAAGCCTGACTCTCACCCGTCCCCTAATCCTAACCCGTACGCTAACACTAACCCGCGCCCTCACACGCACGCTCCCCCTAAAGCGTTGCCGTACCCTCACCTGGACCCTAAACCGTCCCCGTCCCCTAACCCTAACCCTAGCCCGAACCCTAACCCTAACCCTTCCCCGAAGCCTGACCCTCGCCCGTCCCCTAATCATAACCCGTACGCTAACACTAACCCGCGCCCTCACACGCACGGTCCCCCTAAAGCGTTGCCGTACCCTCACCTGGACCCTAAACCGTCCCCGTCCCCTAACCCTAACCCTAGCCCGAACCCTAACCCTAACCCTTCCCCGATACCTGACCCTCACCCGTCCCCTAATCCTAACCCGTACGCTAACACTAACCCGCGCCCTCACACGCACGCTCCCCCTAAAGCGTTGCCGTACCCTCACCTGGACCCTAAACCGTCCCCGTCCCCTAAACCTAACCCTAGCCCGAACCCTGACCCTGACCCTTCCCCGAAGCCTGACCCTCACCCGTGCCCTAATCCTAACCCGTACGCAAACACTAACCCGCACCCTCACACGCACGCTCCCCCTAAAACGTTGCCGTACCCTCACCTGGACCCTAAACCGTCCCCGTCACCTAACCCTAACCCTAGCCCGAACCCTAACCCTGACCCTTCCCCGAAGCCTGACCTTCACCCGTCCCCTCATCCTAACCCGTACGCTAACACTAACCCGCGCCCTCACACGCACGCTCCCCCTAAAGCGTTGCCGTACCCTCACCTGGACCCTAAACCGTCCCCGTCCCCTAACCCTAACCCTAGCCCGAACCCTAACCCTGACCCTTCCCCGAAGCCTGACCCTCACCCGTCCCCTAATCGTAACCCGTACGCTAACACTAACCCGCGCCCTCACACGCACCCTCCCCCTAAAGCGTTGCCGTACCCTCACCTGGACCCTAAACCGTCCCCGTCCCCTAACCCTAACCCTAGCCCGAACCCTAACCCTAACACTTCCCCGAAGCCAGACCCTCACCCGTCCCCTAATCCTAACCCGTACGCTAACACTAACCCGCGCCCTCACACGCACTCTCCCCCTAAAGCGTTGCCGTACCCTCACCTGGACCCTAAACTGTCCCCGTCTCCTCACCCTAACCCTAGCCCGAACCCTAACCCTGACCCTTCCCCGAAGCCTGACCCTCACCCGTCCCCTAATCCTAACCCGTACGCTAACACTAACCCACGCCCTCACACGCACGCTCCCCCTAAAGCGTTGCCGTACCCTCACCTGGACCCTAAACCGTCCCCGTCCCCTAACCCTAACCCTAGCCCGAACCCTAACCCTAACCTTTCCCCGAAGCCTGACCCTCACCCGTCCCCTAATCCTAACCCGTACGCTAACACTAACCCGCGCCCTCACACGCACGCTCGCCCTAAAGCGTTGCGGTACCCTCACCTGGACCCTAAACCGTCCCCGTCCCCTAACCCTAACCCTAGCCCGAACCCTAACCTTAACCCTTCCCCGAAGCCTGATCCTCACCCGTCCCCTAATCCTAACCCGTACGCTAACACTAACCCGCGCCCTCACACGCACGCTACCCCTAAAGCGTTGCCGTACCCTCACCTGGACCCTAAACCGTCCCCGTCCCCTAACCCTAACCCTAGCCCGAACCATAACCCTAACCCTTCCCCGAAGCCTGACCCTCACCCGTCCCCTAATCCTAACCCGTACGCTAACAGTAACCCGTGCCCTCACACGCACGCTCCCCCTAAAGCGTTGCCGTACCCTCACCTGGACCCTAAACCGTCCCCGTCCCCTAACCCTAACCCTAGCCCGAACCCTAACCCTAACCCTTCCCCGAAGCCTGACCCTCACCCGTCCCCTAATCCTAACCCGTACGCTAACACTAACCCACGCCCTCACACGCACGCTCCCCCTAAAGCGTTGCCGTACCCTCACCTGGACCCTAAACCGTCCCCGTCCCCTAACCCTAACCCTAGCCCGAACCCTAACCCTAACCCTTCCCCGAAGCCTGAAACTCAAGCGTCGCCTAATCCTAACCCGTACGCTGACACTAACCCGCGCCCTCACACGCACGCTCCCCCTAAAGCGTTGCCGTACCCTCACCTGGACCCTAAACCGTCCCCGTCCCCTAACCCTAACCCTAGCCCGAACCCTAACCCTAACCCTTCCCCGAAGCCTGACCCTCACCCGTCCCCTAATCCTAACCTGTACGCTAACACTAACCCGCGCCCTCACACGCACGCTCCCCCTAAAGCGTTGCCGTACCCTCACCTGGACCCTAAACCGTCCCCGTCCCCTAACCCTAACCCTAGCCCGAACCCTAACCCTGACCCTTCCCCGAAGCCTGACCCTCACCCGTCCCCTAATCTTAACCCGTACGCTAACACTAACCCGCGCCCTCACACGCACGCTCCCCCTAAAGCGTTGCCGTACCCTCACCTGGACCCTAAACCGTCCCCGTCCCCTAACCCTAACCCTAGCCCGAACCCTAACCCTAACCTTTCCCCGAAGCCTGACCCTCACCCGTCCCCTAATCCTAACCCGTACGCTAACACTAACCCGCGCCCTCACACGCACGCTCGCCCTAAAGCGTTGCGGTACCCTCACCTGGACCCTAAACCGTCCCCGTCCCCTAACCCTAACCCTAGCCCGAACCCTAACCTTAACACTTCCCCGAAGCCTGACCCTCACCCGTCCCCTAATCCTAACCCATACGCTAACACTAACCCGCGCCCTCACACGCACGCTCCCCCTAAAGCGTTGCCGTACCCTCACCTGGTCCCTAAACCGTCCCCGTCCCCTAACCCTAACCCTAGCCCGAACCCTAACCCTGACCCTTCCCCGAAGCCTGACCCTCACCCGTCCCCTAATCCTAACCCGTACGCTAACAATAACCTGCGCCCTCACACGCACGCTCCCCCTAAAGCGTTGCCGTACCCTCACCTGGACCCTAAACTGTCCCCGTCCCCTAACCCTAACCCTAGCCCGAACCCTAACCCTGACCCTTCCCCGAAGCCTGACTCTCACCCGTCCCCTAATCCTAACCCGTACGCTAACACTAACCCGCGCCCTCACACGCACGCTCCCCCTAAAGCGTTGCCGTACCCTCACCTGGACCCTAAACCGTCCCCGTCCCCTAACCCTAACCCTAGCCCGAACCCTAACCCTAACCCTTCCCCGAAGCCTGACCCTCGCCCGTCCCCTAATCATAACCCGTACGCTAACACTAACCCGCGCCCTCACACGCACGGTCCCCCTAAAGCGTTGCCGTACCCTCACCTGGACCCTAAACCGTCCCCGTCCCCTAACCCTAACCCTAGCCCGAACCCTAACCCTAACCCTTCCCCGATACCTGACCCTCACCCGTCCCCTAATCCTAACCCGTACGCTAACACTAACCCGCGCCCTCACACGCACGCTCCCCCTAAAGCGTTGCCGTACCCTCACCTGGACCCTAAACCGTCCCCGTCCCCTAACCCTAACCCTAGCCCGAACCCTAACCCTAACCCTTCCCCGAAGCCTGACCCTCACCCGTCCCCTAATCCTAACCTGTACGCTAACACTAACCCGCGCCCTCACACGCACGCTCCCCCTAAAGCGTTGCCGTACCCTCACCTGGACCCTAAACCGTCCCCGTCCCCTAACCCTAACCCTAGCCCGAACCCTAACCCTGACCCTTCCCCGAAGCCTGACCCTCACCCGTCCCCTAATCTTAACCCGTACGCTAACACTAACCCGCGCCCTCACACGCACGCTCCCCCTAAAGCGTTGCCGTACCCTCACCTGGACCCTAAACCGTCCCCGTCCCCTAACCCTAACCCTAGCCCGAACCCTGACCCTGACCCTTCCCCGAAGCCTGACCCTCACCCGTCCCCTAATCCTAACCCGTACGCTAACACTAACCCGTGCCCTCACACGCACGCTCCCCCTAAAGCGTTGCCGTACCCTCACCTGGATCCTAAACCGTCCCCGTCACCTAACCCTAACCCTAGCCCGAACCCTAACCCTGACCCTTCCCCGAAGCCTGACCCTCACCCGTCCCCTAATCCTAACCCGTACGCTAACAATAACCTGCGCCCTCACACGCACGCTCCCCCTAAAGCGTTGCCGTACCCTCACCTGGACCCTAAACTGTCCCCGTCCCCTAACCCTAACCCTAGCCCGAACCCTAACCCTGACCCTTCCCCGAAGCCTGACTCTCACCCGTCCCCTAATCCTAACCCGTACGCTAACACTAACCCGCGCCCTCACACGCACGCTCCCCCTAAAGCGTTGCCGTACCCTCACCTGGACCCTAAACCGTCCCCGTCCCCTAACCCTAACCCTAGCCCGAACCCTAACCCTAACCCTTCCCCGAAGCCTGACCCTCGCCCGTCCCCTAATCCTAACCCGTACGCTAACACTAACCCGCGCCCTCACACGCACGGTCCCCCTAAAGCGTTGCCGTACCCTCACCTGGACCCTAAACCGTCCCCGTCCCCTAACCCTAACCCTAGCCCGAACCCTAACCCTAACCCTTCCCCGATACCTGACCCTCACCCGTCCCCTAATCCTAACCCGTACGCTAACACTAACCCGCGCCCTCACACGCACGCTCCCCCTAAAGCGTTGCCGTACCCTCACCTGGACCCTAAACCGTCCCCGTCCCCTAAACCTAACCCTAGCCCGAACCCTGACCCTGACCCTTCCCCGAAGCCTGACCCTCACCCGTGCCCTAATCCTAACCCGTACGCAAACACTAACCCGCACCCTCACACGCACGCTCCCCCTAAAACGTTGCCGTACCCTCACCTGGACCCTAAACCGTCCCCGTCACCTAACCCTAACCCTAGCCCGAACCCTAACCCTGACCCTTCCCCGAAGCCTGACCTTCACCCGTCCCCTCATCCTAACCCGTACGCTAACACTAACCCGCGCCCTCACACGCACGCTCCCCCTAAAGCGTTGCCGTACCCTCACCTGGACCCTAAACCGTCCCCGTCCCCTAACCCTAACCCTAGCCCGAACCCTAACCCTGACCCTTCCCCGAAGCCTGACCCTCACCCGTCCCCTAATCGTAACCCGTACGCTAACACTAACCCGCGCCCTCACACGCACCCTCCCCCTAAAGCGTTGCCGTACCCTCACCTGGACCCTAAACCGTCCCCGTCCCCTAACCCTAACCCTAGCCCGAACCCTAACCCTAACACTTCCCCGAAGCCAGACCCTCACCCGTCCCCTAATCCTAACCCGTACGCTAACACTAACCCGCGCCCTCACACGCACTCTCCCCCTAAAGCGTTGCCGTACCCTCACCTGGACCCTAAACTGTCCCCGTCTCCTCACCCTAACCCTAGCCCGAACCCTAACCCTGACCCTTCCCCGAAGCCTGACCCTCACCCGTCCCCTAATCCTAACCCGTACGCTAACACTAACCCACGCCCTCACACGCACGCTCCCCCTAAAGCGTTGCCGTACCCTCACCTGGACCCTAAACCGTCCCCGTCCCCTAACCCTAACCCTAGCCCGAACCCTAACCCTAACCTTTCCCCGAAGCCTGACCCTCACCCGTCCCCTAATCCTAACCCGTACGCTAACACTAACCCGCGCCCTCACACGCACGCTCGCCCTAAAGCGTTGCGGTACCCTCACCTGGACCCTAAACCGTCCCCGTCCCCTAACCCTAACCCTAGCCCGAACCCTAACCTTAACCCTTCCCCGAAGCCTGATCCTCACCCGTCCCCTAATCCTAACCCGTACGCTAACACTAACCCGCGCCCTCACACGCACGCTACCCCTAAAGCGTTGCCGTACCCTCACCTGGACCCTAAACCGTCCCCGTCCCCTAACCCTAACCCTAGCCCGAACCATAACCCTAACCCTTCCCCGAAGCCTGACCCTCACCCGTCCCCTAATCCTAACCCGTACGCTAACAGTAACCCGTGCCCTCACACGCACGCTCCCCCTAAAGCGTTGCCGTACCCTCACCTGGACCCTAAACCGTCCCCGTCCCCTAACCCTAACCCTAGCCCGAACCCTAACCCTAACCCTTCCCCGAAGCCTGACCCTCACCCGTCCCCTAATCCTAACCCGTACGCTAACACTAACCCACGCCCTCACACGCACGCTCCCCCTAAAGCGTTGCCGTACCCTCACCTGGACCCTAAACCGTCCCCGTCCCCTAACCCTAACCCTAGCCCGAACCCTAACCCTAACCCTTCCCCGAAGCCTGAAACTCAAGCGTCGCCTAATCCTAACCCGTACGCTGACACTAACCCGCGCCCTCACACGCACGCTCCCCCTAAAGCGTTGCCGTACCCTCACCTGGACCCTAAACCGTCCCCGTCCCCTAACCCTAACCCTAGCCCGAACCCTAACCCTAACCCTTCCCCGAAGCCTGACCCTCACCCGTCCCCTAATCCTAACCTGTACGCTAACACTAACCCGCGCCCTCACACGCACGCTCCCCCTAAAGCGTTGCCGTACCCTCACCTGGACCCTAAACCGTCCCCGTCCCCTAACCCTAACCCTAGCCCGAACCCTAACCCTGACCCTTCCCCGAAGCCTGACCCTCACCCGTCCCCTAATCTTAACCCGTACGCTAACACTAACCCGCGCCCTCACACGCACGCTCCCCCTAAAGCGTTGCCGTACCCTCACCTGGACCCTAAACCGTCCCCGTCCCCTAACCCTAACCCTAGCCCGAACCCTAACCCTAACCTTTCCCCGAAGCCTGACCCTCACCCGTCCCCTAATCCTAACCCGTACGCTAACACTAACCCGCGCCCTCACACGCACGCTCGCCCTAAAGCGTTGCGGTACCCTCACCTGGACCCTAAACCGTCCCCGTCCCCTAACCCTAACCCTAGCCCGAACCCTAACCTTAACACTTCCCCGAAGCCTGACCCTCACCCGTCCCCTAATCCTAACCCATACGCTAACACTAACCCGCGCCCTCACACGCACGCTCCCCCTAAAGCGTTGCCGTACCCTCACCTGGTCCCTAAACCGTCCCCGTCCCCTAACCCTAACCCTAGCCCGAACCCTAACCCTGACCCTTCCCCGAAGCCTGACCCTCACCCGTCCCCTAATCCTAACCCGTACGCTAACAATAACCTGCGCCCTCACACGCACGCTCCCCCTAAAGCGTTGCCGTACCCTCACCTGGACCCTAAACTGTCCCCGTCCCCTAACCCTAACCCTAGCCCGAACCCTAACCCTGACCCTTCCCCGAAGCCTGACTCTCACCCGTCCCCTAATCCTAACCCGTACGCTAACACTAACCCGCGCCCTCACACGCACGGTCCCCCTAAAGCGTTGCCGTACCCTCACCTGGACCCTAAACCGTCCCCGTCCCCTAACCCTAACCCTAGCCCGAACCCTAACCCTAACCCTTCCCCGATACCTGACCCTCACCCGTCCCCTAATCCTAACCCGTACGCTAACACTAACCCGCGCCCTCACACGCACGCTCCCCCTAAAGCGTTGCCGTACCCTCACCTGGACCCTAAACCGTCCCCGTCCCCTAACCCTAACCCTAGCCCGAACCCTAACCCTAACCCTTCCCCGAAGCCTGACCCTCACCCGTCCCCTAATCCTAACCTGTACGCTAACACTAACCCGCGCCCTCACACGCACGCTCCCCCTAAAGCGTTGCCGTACCCTCACCTGGACCCTAAACCGTCCCCGTCCCCTAACCCTAACCCTAGCCCGAACCCTAACCCTGACCCTTCCCCGAAGCCTGACCCTCACCCGTCCCCTAATCTTAACCCGTACGCTAACACTAACCCGCGCCCTCACACGCACGCTCCCCCTAAAGCGTTGCCGTACCCTCACCTGGACCCTAAACCGTCCCCGTCCCCTAACCCTAACCCTAGCCCGAACCCTGACCCTGACCCTTCCCCGAAGCCTGACCCTCACCCGTCCCCTAATCCTAACCCGTACGCTAACACTAACCCGTGCCCTCACACGCACGCTCCCCCTAAAGCGTTGCCGTACCCTCACCTGGATCCTAAACCGTCCCCGTCACCTAACCCTAACCCTAGCCCGAACCCTAACCCTGACCCTTCCCCGAAGCCTGACCCTCACCCGTCCCCTAATCCTAACCCGTACGCTAACAATAACCTGCGCCCTCACACGCACGCTCCCCCTAAAGCGTTGCCGTACCCTCACCTGGACCCTAAACTGTCCCCGTCCCCTAACCCTAACCCTAGCCCGAACCCTAACCCTGACCCTTCCCCGAAGCCTGACTCTCACCCGTCCCCTAATCCTAACCCGTACGCTAACACTAACCCGCGCCCTCACACGCACGCTCCCCCTAAAGCGTTGCCGTACCCTCACCTGGACCCTAAACCGTCCCCGTCCCCTAACCCTAACCCTAGCCCGAACCCTAACCCTAACCCTTCCCCGAAGCCTGACCCTCGCCCGTCCCCTAATCATAACCCGTACGCTAACACTAACCCGCGCCCTCACACGCACGGTCCCCCTAAAGCGTTGCCGTACCCTCACCTGGACCCTAAACCGTCCCCGTCCCCTAACCCTAACCCTAGCCCGAACCCTAACCCTAACCCTTCCCCGATACCTGACCCTCACCCGTCCCCTAATCCTAACCCGTACGCTAACACTAACCCGCGCCCTCACACGCACGCTCCCCCTAAAGCGTTGCCGTACCCTCACCTGGACCCTAAACCGTCCCCGTCCCCTAAACCTAACCCTAGCCCGAACCCTGACCCTGACCCTTCCCCGAAGCCTGACCCTCACCCGTGCCCTAATCCTAACCCGTACGCAAACACTAACCCGCACCCTCACACGCACGCTCCCCCTAAAACGTTGCCGTACCCTCACCTGGACCCTAAACCGTCCCCGTCACCTAACCCTAACCCTAGCCCGAACCCTAACCCTGACCCTTCCCCGAAGCCTGACCTTCACCCGTCCCCTCATCCTAACCCGTACGCTAACACTAACCAGCGCCCTCACACGCACGCTCCCCCTAAAGCGTTGCCGTACCCTCACCTGGACCCTAAACCGTCCCCGTCCCCTAACCCTAACCCTAGCCCGAACCCTAACCCTAACCCTTCCCCGAAGCCTGACCCTCGCCCGTCCCCTAATCCTAACCCGTACGCTAACACTAACCCGCGCCCTCACACGCACGGTCCCCCTAAAGCGTTGCCGTACCCTCACCTGGACCCTAAACCGTCCCCGTCCCCTAACCCTAACCCTAGCCCGAACCCTAACCCTAACCCTTCCCCGATACCTGACCCTCACCCGTCCCCTAATCCTAACCCGTACGCTAACACTAACCCGCGCCCTCACACGCACGCTCCCCCTAAAGCGTTGCCGTACCCTCACCTGGACCCTAAACCGTCCCCGTCCCCTAAACCTAACCCTAGCCCGAACCCTGACCCTGACCCTTCCCCGAAGCCTGACCCTCACCCGTGCCCTAATCCTAACCCGTACGCAAACACTAACCCGCACCCTCACACGCACGCTCCCCCTAAAACGTTGCCGTACCCTCACCTGGACCCTAAACCGTCCCCGTCACCTAACCCTAACCCTAGCCCGAACCCTAACCCTGACCCTTCCCCGAAGCCTGACCTTCACCCGTCCCCTCATCCTAACCCGTACGCTAACACTAACCCGCGCCCTCACACGCACGCTCCCCCTAAAGCGTTGCCGTACCCTCACCTGGACCCTAAACCGTCCCCGTCCCCTAACCCTAACCCTAGCCCGAACCCTAACCCTAACCCTTCCCCGAAGCCTGACCCTCGCCCGTCCCCTAATCCTAACCCGTACGCTAACACTAACCCGCGCCCTCACACGCACGGTCCCCCTAAAGCGTTGCCGTACCCTCACCTGGACCCTAAACCGTCCCCGTCCCCTAACCCTAACCCTAGCCCGAACCCTAACCCTAACCCTTCCCCGATACCTGACCCTCACCCGTCCCCTAATCCTAACCCGTACGCTAACACTAACCCGCGCCCTCACACGCACGCTCCCCCTAAAGCGTTGCCGTACCCTCACCTGGACCCTAAACCGTCCCCGTCCCCTAAACCTAACCCTAGCCCGAACCCTGACCCTGACCCTTCCCCGAAGCCTGACCCTCACCCGTGCCCTAATCCTAACCCGTACGCAAACACTAACCCGCACCCTCACACGCACGCTCCCCCTAAAACGTTGCCGTACCCTCACCTGGACCCTAAACCGTCCCCGTCCCCTAACCCTAACCCTAGCCCGAACCCTAACCCTGACCCTTCCCCGAAGCCTGACCCTCACCCGTCCCCTAATCCTAACCCGTACGCTAACAATAACCTGCGCCCTCACACGCACGCTCCCCCTAAAGCGTTGCCGTACCCTCACCTGGACCCTAAACTGTCCCCGTCCCCTAACCCTAACCCTAGCCCGAACCCTAACCCTGACCCTTCCCCGAAGCCTGACTCTCACCCGTCCCCTAATCCTAACCCGTACGCTAACACTAACCCGCGCCCTCACACGCACGCTCCCCCTAAAGCGTTGCCGTACCCTCACCTGGACCCTAAACCGTCCCCGTCCCCTAACCCTAACCCTAGCCCGAACCCTAACCCTAACCCTTCCCCGAAGCCTGACCCTCGCCCGTCCCCTAATCATAACCCGTACGCTAACACTAACCCGCGCCCTCACACGCACGGTCCCCCTAAAGCGTTGCCGTACCCTCACCTGGACCCTAAACCGTCCCCGTCCCCTAACCCTAACCCTAGCCCGAACCCTAACCCTAACCCTTCCCCGATACCTGACCCTCACCCGTCCCCTAATCCTAACCCGTACGCTAACACTAACCCGCGCCCTCACACGCACGCTCCCCCTAAAGCGTTGCCGTACCCTCACCTGGACCCTAAACCGTCCCCGTCCCCTAAACCTAACCCTAGCCCGAACCCTGACCCTGACCCTTCCCCGAAGCCTGACCCTCACCCGTGCCCTAATCCTAACCCGTACGCAAACACTAACCCGCACCCTCACACGCACGCTCCCCCTAAAGCGTTGCCGTACCCTCACCTGGAACCTAAACCGTCCCCGTTCCCTAACCCTAACCCTAGCCCGAACCCTAACCCTGACCCTTCCCCGAAGCCTGACCCTCACCCGTCCCCTAATCCTAAACCGTACGCTGACACTAACCAGCGCCCTCACACGCACGCTCCCCCTAAAGCGTTGCCGTACCCTCACCTGGACCCTAAACCGTCCCCGTCCCCTAACCCTAACCCTAGCCCGAACCGTAACCCTAACCCTTCCCCGAAGCCTGACCCTCACCCGTCCCCTAATCTTAACCCTTACGCTAACACTAACCCGCGCCCTCACATGCACGCTCCCCCTAAAGCGTTGCCGTACCCTCACCTGGACCCTAAACTGTCCCCGTCGCCTAACCCTAACCCTAGCCCGAACCCTAACCCTGACCCTTCCCCGAAGCCTGACCCTCACCCGTCCCCTAATCCTAACCCGTACGCTAACACTAACCCACGCCCTCACACGCACGCTCCCCCTAAAGCGTTGCCGTACCCTCACCTGGACCCTAAACCGTCCCCGTCCCCTAACCCTAACCCTAACCCAAACCCTAACCCTGACCCTTCCCCGAAGCCTGACCCTCACCCGTCCCCTAATCCTAACCCGTACGCTAACACTAACCCGCGCCCTCACACGCACCCTCCCCCTAAAGCGTTGCCGTACCCTCACCTGGACCCTAAACCGTCCCCGTCCCCTAACCCTAACCCTAGCCCGAACCCTAACCCTAACCCTTCCCCGAAGCCTGACCCTCACCCGTCCCCTAATCCTAACCCGTACGCTAACACAAACCCGCGTCCTCACACGCACGCTCCCCCTAAAGCGTTGGGGTACCCTCACCTGGACCCTAAACCGTCACCGTCCCCTAACCCTAACCCTAGTCCGAACCCTAACCCTGACCCTTCCCCGAAGCCTGACCCTCACCCCTCCCCTAATCCTAACCCGTACGCTAACACTAACCCGCGCCCTCACACGCACGCTCCCCCTAAAGCGTTGCCGTACCCTCACCTGGACCCTAAACCGTCCCCGTCCCCTAACCCTAACCCTAGCCCGAACCCTAACCCTGACCCTTCCCCGAAGCCTGACCCTCACCCGTCCCCTAATCCTAACCCGTACGCTAACACTAACCCGCGCCCTCACACGCACGCTCCCCGTAAAGCGTTGTCGTACCCTCACCTGGACCCTAAACCGTCCCCGTCCCCTAACCCTAACCCTAGCCCGAACCCTAACCCTCACCCTTCCCCGAAGGCTGACCCTCACCCGTCCCCTAATCCTAACCCTTACGCTAACACTAACCCGCGTCCTCACACGCACGCTCCCCCTAAAGCGTTGCCGTACCCTCACCTGGACCCTAAACCGTCCCCGTCCCCTAACCCTAACCCTAGGCCGAACCCTAACCCTGAACCTTCCCCGAAGCCTGACCCTCACCCGTCCCCTAATCCTAACCCGTACGCTAACACTAACCCACGCCCTCACACGCACGCTCCCCCTAAAGCGTTGCCGTACCCTCACCAGGACCCTAAACCGTCCCCGTCCCCTAACCCTAACCCTAGCCCAAACCCTAAACCTAACCCTTCCCCGAAGCCTGACCCTCACCAGTTCCCTAATCCTAACCCGTACGCTAACACTAACCTGCGCCCTCACACGCACGCTCCCCCTAAAGCATTGCCGTACCCTCACCTGGACCCTAAACCGTCCCCGTCCCCTAACCCTAACCCTAGTCCGAACCCTAACCCTAACCCTTCCCCGAAGCCTGACCCTCACCCGTCCCCTAATCCTAACCCGTACGCTAACACTAACCCGCGCCCTCACACGCACGCTCCCCCTAAAGCATTGCCATACCCTCACCTGGACCCTAAACCGTCCCCGTCCCCTAAACCTAACCCTAGCCCGAACCCTAACCCTAACACTTCCCCGAAGCCTGACCCTCAACCGTCGCCTAATCCTAACCCGTACGCTAACACTAACCCGCGCCCTCACACGCACGCTCCCCCTAAAGCGTTGCCGTACCCTCACCTGGACCCTAAACCGTCCCCGTCCCCGTCCCCTAACCCTAGCCCGAACCCTAACCCTGACCCATCCCCGAAGCCTGACCCTCACCCATCCCCTATTCCTAACCCGTACGCTAACACTAACCCGCGCCCTCACACGCACGCTCCCCCTAAAGCGTTGCCGTACCCTCACCTGGACCCTAAACCGTCCCCGTCCCCTAACCCTAACCCTAGCCCGAACCCTAACCCTGACCCTTCCCCGAAGCCTGACCCTCACCCGTCCCCTAATCCTAACCCGTACGCTAACACTAACCCACGCCCTCACACGCACGCTCCCCCTAAACCGTTGCCGTACCCTCACCTGGACCCTAAACCGTCCCCGTCCCCTAACCCTAACCCTAGCCCGAACCCTAACCCTAACCTTTCCCCGAAGCCTGACCCTCCCCCGTCCCCTAATCCTAACCCGTACGCTAACACAAACTCGCGTCCTCACACGCACGCTCCCCCTAAAGCGTTGCCGTACCCTCACCTGGACCCTAAACCGTCCCCGTCCCCTAAACCTAACCCTAGCCCGAACCCTAACCCTAACCATTCCCCGAAACCTGACCCTCACCCGTCCCCTAATCCTAACCCGTACGCTAACACTAACCCGCGCCCTCACACGCACGCTCCCCCTAAAGCGTTGCCGTACCCTCACCTGGACCCTAAACCGTCCCCGTCCCCTAACCCTAACCCTAGCCCGAACCCTAACCCTAACCCTTCCCCGAAGCCTGACCCTCACCCGTCCCCTAATCCTAACCCGTACGCTAACACTAACCCGCGCCCTCACATGCACGCTCCCCCTAAAGCGTTGCCGTACCCTCACCTGGAACCTAAACCGTCCCCGTCCCCTAACCCTAACCCTAGCCCGAACCCTAACCCTGACCCTTCCCCGAAGCCTGACCCTCACCCGTACCCTAATCCTAAGCCGTACGCTAACACTAACCCGTGCCCTCACACGCACGCTCCCCCTAAAGCGTTGCCGAACCCTCACCTGGACCCTAAACCGTCCCCGTCACCTAACCCTAACCCTAGCCCGAACCCTAACCCTGACCCTTCCCCGAAGCCTGACCCTCACCTGTCCCCTAATCCTAACCCCTACGCTAACACTAACCCGCGTCCTCACACGCACGCTCCCCCTAAATCGTTGCCGTACCCTCACCTGGACCCTAAACCGTCCCCGTCCCCTAACCCTAACCCTAGCCTGAAACCTAAACCTAACCTTTCCCCGAAGCCTGACCCTCACGCGTCCCCTAATCCTAACCCGTACGCTAACACTAACCCACGCCCTCACACGCACGCTCCCCCTAAAGCGTTGCCGTACCCTCACCTGGACCCTAAACCGTCCCCGTCCCCTAACCCTAACCCTAGCCCGAACCCTAACCCTAACCCTTCCCCGAAGCCTGACCCTCACCCGTCCCCTAATCCTAACCCGTACGCTAACACTAACCCGCGCCCTCACACGCACGCTCCCCCTAAAGCGTTGCCGTACCCTCACCTGGACCTTAAACCGTCCCCGTCCCCTAACCCTAACCCTAGGCCGAACCCTAACCCTGAACCTTCCCCGAAGCCTGAACCTCACCCGTCCCCTAATCCTAACCCGTACGCTAACACTAACCCACGCCCTCACACGCACGCTCCCCCTAAAGCGTTGCCGTACCCTCACCTGGACCCTAAACCGTCCCCGTCCCCTAACCCTAACCCTAGCCCAAACCCTAAACCTAACCCTTCCCCGAAGCCTGACCCTCACCAGTCCCCTAATCCTAACCCGTACGCTAACACTAACCTGCGCCCTCACACGCACGCTCCACCTAAAGCGTTGCCGTACCCTCACCTGGACCCTAAACCGTCCCTGTCCCCTAACCCTAACCCTAGCCCGAACCCTAAGCCTAACCCTTCCCCGAAGCCTGACGTCACCCGTCCCCTAATCCTAACCCGTATGCTCACACTAACCCGCGCCCTCACACGCACGCTCCCCCTAAAGCGTTGCCGTAACCTCACCTGGACCCTAAACCGTCTCCGTCCCATAACCGTAACCCTAGCCCGAACCCTAAGCCTAACACTTCCACGAAGCCTGACCCTCACCCGTCCCCTAATCCTAACCCGTACGCTAACACTAACCCGCGCCCTCACACGCACGCTCCCCCTAAAGCATTGCCGTACCCTCACCTGGACCCTAAACCGTCCCCGTCCCCTAACCCTAACCCTAGTCCGAACCCTAACCCTAACCCTTCCCCGAAGCCTGACCCTCACCCGTCGCCTAATCCTAACCCGTACGCTAACACTAACCCGCGCCCTCACACGCACGCTCCCCCTAAAGCGTTGTCGTACCCTCACCTGGACCCTAAACCGTCCCCGTCCCCTAACCCTAACCCTAGCCCGAACCCTAAGCCTAACCCTTCCCCGAAGCCTGACACTCACCCGTCCCCTAATCCTAACCCGTACGCTAACACTAACCCACGCCCTCACACGCACACTCCCCCTAAAGCGTTGCCGTACCCTCACCTGGACCCTAAACCGTCCCCGTCCCCTAACCCTAACCCTAGCCCGAACCCTAACCCTAACCCTTCCCCGAAGCCTGACCCTCACCCGTCCCCTAATCCTAACCTGTACGCTAACACTAACCCGCGCCCTCACACGCACGCTCCCCCTAAAGCGTTGCCGTACCCTCACCTGGACCCTAAACCGTCCCCGTCCCCTAACCCTAACCCTAGCCCGAACCCTAACCCTGACCCTTCCCCGAAGCCTGACCCTCACCCGTCCCCTAATCTTAACCCGTACGCTAACACTAACCCGCGCCCTCACACGCACGCTCCCCCTAAAGCGTTGCCGTACCCTCACCTGGACCCTAAACCGTCCCCGTCCCCTAACCCTAACCCTAGCCCGAACCCTGACCCTGACCCTTCCCCGAAGCCTGACCCTCACCCGTCCCCTAATCCTAACCCGTACGCTAACACTAACCCGTGCCCTCATACGCACGCTCCCCCTAAAGCGTTGCCGTACCCTCACCTGGATCCTAAACCGTCCCCGTCACCTAACCCTAACCCTAGCCCGAACCCTAACCCTGACCCTTCCCCGAAGCCTGACCCTCACCCGTCCCCTAATCCTAACCCGTACGCTAACACTAACCCGCACCCTCACACGCACGCTCCCCCTAAAGCGTTGCCGTACCCTCACCTGGATCCTAAACCGTCCCCGTCACCTAACCCTAACCCTAGCCCGAACCCTAACCCTGACCCTTCCCCGAAGCCTGACCCTCACCCGTCCCCTAATCCTAACCCATACGCTAACACTAACCCGCGCCCTCACACGCACGCTCCCCCTAAAGCGTTGCCGTACCCTCACCTGGTCCCTAAACCGTCCCCGTCCCCTAACCCTAACCCTAGCCCGAACCCTAACCCTGACCCTTCCCCGAAGCCTGACCCTCACCCGTCCCCTAATCCTAACCCGTACGCTAACAATAACCTGCGCCCTCACACGCACGCTCCCCCTAAAGCGTTGCCGTACCCTCACCTGGACCCTAAACTGTCCCCGTCCCCTAACCCTAACCCTAGCCCGAACCCTAACCCTGACCCTTCCCCGAAGCCTGACTCTCACCCGTCCCCTAATCCTAACCCGTACGCTAACACTAACCCGCGCCCTCACACGCACGCTCCCCCTAAAGCGTTGCCGTACCCTCACCTGGACCCTAAACCGTCCCCGTCCCCTAACCCTAACCCTAGCCCGAACCCTAACCCTAACCCTTCCCCGAAGCCTGACCC
The DNA here is from genome assembly GCF_949987515.2 of Delphinus delphis. Classification (NCBI taxonomy): domain Eukaryota; kingdom Metazoa; phylum Chordata; class Mammalia; order Artiodactyla; family Delphinidae; genus Delphinus; species Delphinus delphis. Next base: position 684,462 of record NW_027192650.1, read on the forward strand.
TCGCCCGTCCCCTAATCATAACCCGTACGCTAACACTAACCCGCGCCCTCACACGCACGGTCCCCCTAAAGCGTTGCCGTACCCTCACCTGGACCCTAAACCGTCCCCGTCCCCTAACCCTAACCCTAGCCCGAACCCTAACCCTAACCCTTCCCCGATACCTGACCCTCACCCGTCCCCTAATCCTAACCCGTACGCTAACACTAACCCGCGCCCTCACACGCACGCTCCCCCTAAAGCGTTGCCGTACCCTCACCTGGACCCTAAACCGTCCCCGTCCCCTAAACCTAACCCTAGCCCGAACCCTGACCCTGACCCTTCCCCGAAGCCTGACCCTCACCCGTGCCCTAATCCTAACCCGTACGCAAACACTAACCCGCACCCTCACACGCACGCTCCCCCTAAAACGTTGCCGTACCCTCACCTGGACCCTAAACCGTCCCCGTCACCTAACCCTAACCCTAGCCCGAACCCTAACCCTGACCCTTCCCCGAAGCCTGACCTTCACCCGTCCCCTCATCCTAACCCGTACGCTAACACTAACCCGCGCCCTCACACGCACGCTCCCCCTAAAGCGTTGCCGTACCCTCACCTGGACCCTAAACCGTCCCCGTCCGCTAACCCTAACCCTAGCCCGAACCCTAACCCTGACCCTTCCCCGAAGCCTGACCCTCACCCGTCCCCTAATCGTAACCCGTACGCTAACACTAACCCGCGCCCTCACACGCACCCTCCCCCTAAAGCGTTGCCGTACCCTCACCTGGACCCTAAACCGTCCCCGTCCCCTAACCCTAACCCTAGCCCGAACCCTAACCCTAACACTTCCCCGAAGCCAGACCCTCACCCGTCCCCTAATCCTAACCCGTACGCTAACACTAACCCGCGCCCTCACACGCACTCTCCCCCTAAAGCGTTGCCGTACCCTCACCTGGACCCTAAACTGTCCCCGTCTCCTCACCCTAACCCTAGCCCGAACCCTAACCCTGACCCTTCCCCGAAGCCTGACCCTCACCCGTCCCCTAATCCTAACCCGTACGCTAACACTAACCCACGCCCTCACACGCACGCTCCCCCTAAAGCGTTGCCGTACCCTCACCTGGACCCTAAACCGTCCCCGTCCCCTAACCCTAACCCTAGCCCGAACCCTAACCCTAACCTTTCCCCGAAGCCTGACCCTCACCCGTCCCCTAATCCTAACCCGTACGCTAACACTAACCCGCGCCCTCACACGCACGCTCGCCCTAAAGCGTTGCGGTACCCTCACCTGGACCCTAAACCGTCCCCGTCCCCTAACCCTAACCCTAGCCCGAACCCTAACCTTAACCCTTCCCCGAAGCCTGATCCTCACCCGTCCCCTAATCCTAACCCGTACGCTAACACTAACCCGCGCCCTCACACGCACGCTACCCCTAAAGCGTTGCCGTACCCTCACCTGGACCCTAAACCGTCCCCGTCCCCTAACCCTAACCCTAGCCCGAACCATAACCCTAACCCTTCCCCGAAGCCTGACCCTCACCCGTCCCCTAATCCTAACCCGTACGCTAACAGTAACCCGTGCCCTCACACGCACGCTCCCCCTAAAGCGTTGCCGTACCCTCACCTGGACCCTAAACCGTCCCCGTCCCCTAACCCTAACCCTAGCCCGAACCCTAACCCTAACCCTTCCCCGAAGCCTGACCCTCACCCGTCCCCTAATCCTAACCCGTACGCTAACACTAACCCACGCCCTCACACGCACGCTCCCCCTAAAGCGTTGCCGTACCCTCACCTGGACCCTAAACCGTCCCCGTCCCCTAACCCTAACCCTAGCCCGAACCCTAACCCTAACCCTTCCCCGAAGCCTGAAACTCAAGCGTCGCCTAATCCTAACCCGTACGCTGACACTAACCCGCGCCCTCACACGCACGCTCCCCCTAAAGCGTTGCCGTACCCTCACCTGGACCCTAAACCGTCCCCGTCCCCTAACCCTAACCCTAGCCCGAACCCTAACCCTAACCCTTCCCCGAAGCCTGACCCTCACCCGTCCCCTAATCCTAACCTGTACGCTAACACTAACCCGCGCCCTCACACGCACGCTCCCCCTAAAGCGTTGCCGTACCCTCACCTGGACCCTAAACCGTCCCCGTCCCCTAACCCTAACCCTAGCCCGAACCCTAACCCTGACCCTTCCCCGAAGCCTGACCCTCACCCGTCCCCTAATCTTAACCCGTACGCTAACACTAACCCGCGCCCTCACACGCACGCTCCCCCTAAAGCGTTGCCGTACCCTCACCTGGACCCTAAACCGTCCCCGTCCCCTAACCCTAACCCTAGCCCGAACCCTAACCCTAACCTTTCCCCGAAGCCTGACCCTCACCCGTCCCCTAATCCTAACCCGTACGCTAACACTAACCCGCGCCCTCACACGCACGCTCGCCCTAAAGCGTTGCGGTACCCTCACCTGGACCCTAAACCGTCCCCGTCCCCTAACCCTAACCCTAGCCCGAACCCTAACCTTAACACTTCCCCGAAGCCTGACCCTCACCCGTCCCCTAATCCTAACCCATACGCTAACACTAACCCGCGCCCTCACACGCACGCTCCCCCTAAAGCGTTGCCGTACCCTCACCTGGACCCTAAACCGTCCCCGTCCCCTAACCCTAACCCTAGCCCGAACCCTAACCCTGACCCTTCCCCGAAGCCTGACCCTCACCCGTCCCCTAATCCTAACCCGTACGCTAACAATAACCTGCGCCCTCACACGCACGCTCCCCCTAAAGCGTTGCCGTACCCTCACCTGGACCCTAAACTGTCCCCGTCCCCTAACCCTAACCCTAGCCCGAACCCTAACCCTGACCCTTCCCCGAAGCCTGACTCTCACCCGTCCCCTAATCCTAACCCGTACGCTAACACTAACCCGCGCCCTCACACGCACGCTCCCCCTAAAGCGTTGCCGTACCCTCACCTGGACCCTAAACCGTCCCCGTCCCCTAACCCTAACCCTAGCCCGAACCCTAACCCTAACCTTTCCCCGAAGCCTGACCCTCACCCGTCCCCTAATCCTAACCCGTACGCTAACACTAACCCGCGCCCTCACACGCACGCTCGCCCTAAAGCGTTGCGGTACCCTCACCTGGACCCTAAACCGTCCCCGTCCCCTAACCCTAACCCTAGCCCGAACCCTAACCTTAACCCTTCCCCGAAGCCTGATCCTCACCCGTCCCCTAATCCTAACCCGTACGCTAACACTAACCCGCGCCCTCACACGCACGCTACCCCTAAAGCGTTGCCGTACCCTCACCTGGACCCTAAACCGTCCCCGTCCCCTAACCCTAACCCTAGCCCGAACCATAACCCTAACCCTTCCCCGAAGCCTGACCCTCACCCGTCCCCTAATCCTAACCCGTACGCTAACAGTAACCCGTGCCCTCACACGCACGCTCCCCCTAAAGCGTTGCCGTACCCTCACCTGGACCCTAAACCGTCCCCGTCCCCTAACCCTAACCCTAGCCCGAACCCTAACCCTAACCCTTCCCCGAAGCCTGACCCTCACCCGTCCCCTAATCCTAACCCGTACGCTAACACTAACCCACGCCCTCACACGCACGCTCCCCCTAAAGCGTTGCCGTACCCTCACCTGGACCCTAAACCGTCCCCGTCCCCTAACCCTAACCCTAGCCCGAACCCTAACCCTAACCCTTCCCCGAAGCCTGAAACTCAAGCGTCGCCTAATCCTAACCCGTACGCTGACACTAACCCGCGCCCTCACACGCACGCTCCCCCTAAAGCGTTGCCGTACCCTCACCTGGACCCTAAACCGTCCCTGTCCCCTAACCCTAACCCTAGCCCGAACCCTAACCCTAACCCTTCCCCGAAGCCTGACCCTCACCCGTCCCCTAATCCTAACCTGTACGCTAACACTAACCCGCGCCCTCACACGCACGCTCCCCCTAAAGCGTTGCCGTACCCTCACCTGGACCCTAAACCGTCCCCGTCCCCTAACCCTAACCCTAGCCCGAACCCTAACCCTGACCCTTCCCCGAAGCCTGACCCTCACCCGTCCCCTAATCTTAACCCGTACGCTAACACTAACCCGCGCCCTCACACGCACGCTCCCCCTAAAGCGTTGCCGTACCCTCACCTGGACCCTAAACCGTCCCCGTCCCCTAACCCTAACCCTAGCCCGAACCCTAACCCTAACCTTTCCCCGAAGCCTGACCCTCACCCGTCCCCTAATCCTAACCCGTACGCTAACACTAACCCGCGCCCTCACACGCACGCTCGCCCTAAAGCGTTGCGGTACCCTCACCTGGACCCTAAACCGTCCCCGTCCCCTAACCCTAACCCTAGCCCGAACCCTAACCTTAACACTTCCCCGAAGCCTGACCCTCACCCGTCCCCTAATCCTAACCCATACGCTAACACTAACCCGCGCCCTCACACGCACGCTCCCCCTAAAGCGTTGCCGTACCCTCACCTGGACCCTAAACCGTCCCCGTCCCCTAACCCTAACCCTAGCCCGAACCCTAACCCTGACCCTTCCCCGAAGCCTGACCCTCACCCGTCCCCTAATCCTAACCCGTACGCTAACAATAACCTGCGCCCTCACACGCACGCTCCCCCTAAAGCGTTGCCGTACCCTCACCTGGACCCTAAACTGTCCCCGTCCCCTAACCCTAACCCTAGCCCGAACCCTAACCCTGACCCTTCCCCGAAGCCTGACTCTCACCCGTCCCCTAATCCTAACCCGTACGCTAACACTAACCCGCGCCCTCACACGCACGCTCCCCCTAAAGCGTTGCCGTACCCTCACCTGGACCCTAAACCGTCCCCGTCCCCTAACCCTAACCCTAGCCCGAACCCTAACCCTAACCCTTCCCCGAAGCCTGACCCTCGCCCGTCCCCTAATCATAACCCGTACGCTAACACTAACCCGCGCCCTCACACGCACGGTCCCCCTAAAGCGTTGCCGTACCCTCACCTGGACCCTAAACCGTCCCCGTCCCCTAACCCTAACCCTAGCCCGAACCCTAACCCTAACCCTTCCCCGATACCTGACCCTCACCCGTCCCCTAATCCTAACCCGTACGCTAACACTAACCCGCGCCCTCACACGCACGCTCGCCCTAAAGCGTTGCGGTACCCTCACCTGGACCCTAAACCGTCCCCGTCCCCTAACCCTAACCCTAGCCCGAACCCTAACCTTAACACTTCCCCGAAGCCTGACCCTCACCCGTCCCCTAATCCTAACCCATACGCTAACACTAACCCGCGCCCTCACACGCACGCTCCCCCTAAAGCGTTGCCGTACCCTCACCTGGACCCTAAACCGTCCCCGTCCCCTAACCCTAACCCTAGCCCGAACCCTAACCCTGACCCTTCCCCGAAGCCTGACCCTCACCCGTCCCCTAATCCTAACCCGTACGCTAACAATAACCTGCGCCCTCACACGCACGCTCCCCCTAAAGCGTTGCCGTACCCTCACCTGGACCCTAAACTGTCCCCGTCCCCTAACCCTAACCCTAGCCCGAACCCTAACCCTGACCCTTCCCCGAAGCCTGACTCTCACCCGTCCCCTAATCCTAACCCGTACGCTAACACTAACCCGCGCCCTCACACGCACGCTCCCCCTAAAGCGTTGCCGTACCCTCACCTGGACCCTAAACCGTCCCCGTCCCCTAACCCTAACCCTAGCCCGAACCCTAACCCTAACCCTTCCCCGAAGCCTGACCCTCGCCCGTCCCCTAATCATAACCCGTACGCTAACACTAACCCGCGCCCTCACACGCACGGTCCCCCTAAAGCGTTGCCGTACCCTCACCTGGACCCTAAACCGTCCCCGTCCCCTAACCCTAACCCTAGCCCGAACCCTAACCCTAACCCTTCCCCGATACCTGACCCTCACCCGTCCCCTAATCCTAACCCGTACGCTAACACTAACCCGCGCCCTCACACGCACGCTCCCCCTAAAGCGTTGCCGTACCCTCACCTGGACCCTAAACCGTCCCCGTCCCCTAACCCTAACCCTAGCCCGAACCCTAACCCTAACCCTTCCCCGAAGCCTGACCCTCACCCGTCCCCTAATCCTAACCTGTACGCTAACACTAACCCGCGCCCTCACACGCACGCTCCCCCTAAAGCGTTGCCGTACCCTCACCTGGACCCTAAACCGTCCCCGTCCCCTAACCCTAACCCTAGCCCGAACCCTAACCCTGACCCTTCCCCGAAGCCTGACCCTCACCCGTCCCCTAATCTTAACCCGTACGCTAACACTAACCCGCGCCCTCACACGCACGCTCCCCCTAAAGCGTTGCCGTACCCTCACCTGGACCCTAAACCGTCCCCGTCCCCTAACCCTAACCCTAGCCCGAACCCTGACCCTGACCCTTCCCCGAAGCCTGACCCTCACCCGTCCCCTAATCCTAACCCGTACGCTAACACTAACCCGTGCCCTCACACGCACGCTCCCCCTAAAGCGTTGCCGTACCCTCACCTGGATCCTAAACCGTCCCCGTCACCTAACCCTAACCCTAGCCCGAACCCTAACCCTGACCCTTCCCCGAAGCCTGACCCTCACCCGTCCCCTAATCCTAACCCGTACGCTAACACTAACCCGCAGCCTCACATGCACGCTCCCCCTAAAGCGTTGCCGTACCCTCACCTGGATCCTAAACCGTCCCCGTCACCTAACCCTAACCCTAGCCCGAACCCTAACCCTGACCCTTCCCCGAAGCCTGACCCTCACCCGTCCCCTAATCCTAACCCATACGCTAACACTAACCCGCGCCCTCACACGCACGCTCCCCCTAAAGCGTTGCCGTACCCTCACCTGGTCCCTAAACCGTCCCCGTCCCCTAACCCTAACCCTAGCCCGAACCCTAACCCTGACCCTTCCCCGAAGCCTGACCCTCACCCGTCCCCTAATCCTAACCCGTACGCTAACAATAACCTGCGCCCTCACACGCACGCTCCCCCTAAAGCGTTGCCGTACCCTCACCTGGACCCTAAACTGTCCCCGTCCCCTAACCCTAACCCTAGCCCGAACCCTAACCCTGACCCTTCCCCGAAGCCTGACTCTCACCCGTCCCCTAATCCTAGCCCGTACGCTAACACTAACCCGCGCCCTCACACGCACGCTCCCCCTAAAGCGTTGCCGTACCCTCACCTGGACCCTAAACCGTCCCCGTCCCCTAACCCTAACCCTAGCCCGAACCCTAACCCTAACCCTTCCCCGAAGCCTGACCCTCGCCCGTCCCCTAATCATAACCCGTACGCTAACACTAACCCGCGCCCTCACACGCACGGTCCCCCTAAAGCGTTGCCGTACCCTCACCTGGACCCTAAACCGTCCCCGTCCCCTAACCCTAACCCTAGCCCGAACCCTAACCCTAACCCTTCCCCGATACCTGACCCTCACCCGTCCCCTAATCCTAACCCGTACGCTAACACTAACCCGCGCCCTCACACGCACGCTCCCCCTAAAGCGTTGCCGTACCCTCACCTGGACCCTAAACCGTCCCCGTCCCCTAAACCTAACCCTAGCCCGAACCCTGACCCTGACCCTTCCCCGAAGCCTGACCCTCACCCGTGCCCTAATCCTAACCCGTACGCAAACACTAACCCGCACCCTCACACGCACGCTCCCCCTAAAGCGTTGCCGTACCCTCACCTGGAACCTAAACCGTCCCCGTTCCCTAACCCTAACCCTAGCCCGAACCCTAACCCTGACCCTTCCCCGAAGCCTGACCCTCACCCGTCCCCTAATCCTAAACCGTACGCTGACACTAACCAGCGCCCTCACACGCACGCTCCCCCTAAAGCGTTGCCGTACCCTCACCTGGACCCTAAACCGTCCCCGTCCCCTAACCCTAACCCTAGCCCGAACCGTAACCCTAACCCTTCCCCGAAGCCTGACCCTCACCCGTCCCCTAATCTTAACCCTTACGCTAACACTAACCCGCGCCCTCACATGCACGCTCCCCCTAAAGCGTTGCCGTACCCTCACCTGGACCCTAAACTGTCCCCGTCGCCTAACCCTAACCCTAGCCCGAACCCTAACCCTGACCCTTCCCCGAAGCCTGACCCTCACCCGTCCCCTAATCCTAACCCGTACGCTAACACTAACCCACGCCCTCACACGCACGCTCCCCCTAAAGCGTTGCCGTACCCTCACCTGGACCCTAAACCGTCCCCGTCCCCTAACCCTAACCCTAACCCAAACCCTAACCCTGACCCTTCCCCGAAGCCTGACCCTCACCCGTCCCCTAATCCTAACCCGTACGCTAACACTAACCCGCGCCCTCACACGCACCCTCCCCCTAAAGCGTTGCCGTACCCTCACCTGGACCCTAAACCGTCCCCGTCCCCTAACCCTAACCCTAGCCCGAACCCTAACCCTAACCCTTCCCCGAAGCCTGACCCTCACCCGTCCCCTAATCCTAACCCGTACGCTAACACAAACCCGCGTCCTCACACGCACGCTCCCCCTAAAGCGTTGGGGTACCCTCACCTGGACCCTAAACCGTCACCGTCCCCTAACCCTAACCCTAGTCCGAACCCTAACCCTGACCCTTCCCCGAAGCCTGACCCTCACCCCTCCCCTAATCCTAACCCGTACGCTAACACTAACCCGCGCCCTCACACGCACGCTCCCCCTAAAGCGTTGCCGTACCCTCACCTGGACCCTAAACCGTCCCCGTCCCCTAACCCTAACCCTAGCCCGAACCCTAACCCTGACCCTTCCCCGAAGCCTGACCCTCACCCGTCCCCTAATCCTAACCCGTACGCTAACACTAACCCGCGCCCTCACACGCACGCTCCCCGTAAAGCGTTGTCGTACCCTCACCTGGACCCTAAACCGTCCCCGTCCCCTAACCCTAACCCTAGCCCGAACCCTAACCCTCACCCTTCCCCGAAGGCTGACCCTCACCCGTCCCCTAATCCTAACCCGTACGCTAACACTAACCCGCGTCCTCACACGCACGCTCCCCCTAAAGCGTTGCCGTACCCTCACCTGGACCCTAAACCGTCCCCGTCCCCTAACCCTAACCCTAGCCCGAACCCTAACCCTAACCCTTCCCCGAAGCCTGACCCTCACCCGTCCCTTAATCCTAACCCGTACGCTAACACTAACCCGCGCCCTCACACGCACGCTCCCCCTAAAGCGTTGCCGTACCCTCACGTGGACCCTAAACCGTCCCCGTCCCCTAACCCTAACCCTAGTCCGAACCCTAACACTAACCCTTCCCCGAAGCCTGACCCTCACCCGTCCCCTAATCCTAACCCGTACGCTAACACTAACCCGCGCCCTCACACGCACGCTCCCCCTAAAGCGTTGCCATACCCTCACCTGGACCCTAAACCGTCCCCGTCCCCTAACCCTAACCCTAGCCCGAACCCTAACCCTGACCCTTCCCCGAAGCCTGACCCTCACCCGTCCCCTAATCCTAACCCGTACCCTAACACTAATCCGCGCCCTCACACGCACGCTCCCCCTAAACCGTTGCCGTACCCTTACCTGGATCCTAAACCGTCCCCGTCCCCTAACCCTAACCCTAGCCCGAACCCTAACCCTAACCCTTCCCCGAAGCCTGACCCTCACCCGTCCCCTAATACTAACCCGTACGCTAACACTAACCCGCGCCCTCACACGCACTCTCCCCCTAAAGCGTTGCCGTACCCTCACCTGGACCCTAAACTGTCCCCGTCTCCTAACCCTAACCCTAGCCCGAACCCTAACCCTGACCCTTCCCTGAAGCCTGACCCTCACCCGTCCCCTAATCCAAACCCGTACGCTAACACTAACCCACGCCCTCACACGCACGCTCCCCCTAAAGCGTTGCCGTACCCTCACCTCGACCCTAAACCGTCCCCGTCCCCTAACCCTAACCGTAGCCCGAACCCTAACACTAACCTTTCCCCGAAGCCTGACCCTCACCCGTGGCCTAATCCTAACCCGTACGCTAACACTAAACCACGCCCTCACACGCACGCTCCCCCTAAAGCGTTGCCGTACCCTCACCTGGACCCTAAACCGTCCCCGTCCCCTAACCCTAACCCTAGCCCGAACCCTAACCCTAACCCTTCCCCGAAGCCTGATCCTCACCCGTCCCCTAATCCTAACCCGTACGCTAACACTAACCCGCGCCCTCACACGCACGCTCCCCCTAAAGCGTTTCCGTACCCTCACCTGGACCCTAAACCGTCCCCGTCCCATAACCCTAACCCTAGCCCGAACCCTAACCCTAACCTTTCCCCGAAGCCTGACCCTCACCCGTCCCCTAATCCTAACCCGTACGCTAACACAAACCCGCATCCTCACACGCACACTCCCCCTAAAGCATTGCCGTAACCTCACCTGGACCCTAAATCGTCCCCATCCCCTAACCCTAACCCTAGCCCGAACCCTAACCCTAACCCTTCCCCGAAGCCTGACCCTCACCCGTCCCCTAATCCTAACCCGTACGCTAACACTAACCCACGCCCTCGCACGCACGCTCCCCCTAAAGCGTTGCCGTACCCTCACCTGGACCCTAAACCGTCCCCGTCCCCTAACCCTAACCCTAGCCCGAACCCTAACCCTAACCCTTCCCCGAAGCCTGACCCTCACCCGTGCTCTAATCCTAACCCGTACGCTAACACTAACCCGCGCACTCACACGAACGCTCCCCCTAAAGCGTTGCCGTACCCTCAACTGGACCCTAAACCGTCCCCGTCACCTAACCCTAACCCTAGCCCGAACCCTAACCCTGACCCTTCCCCGAAGCCTGACCCTCAACCGTCCCCTAATCCTAACCCGTACGCTAACACTAACCCGCGCCCTCACACGCACGCTCCCCCTAAAGCGTTGCCGTACCCTCACCTGGACCCTAAACCGTCCCCGTCCCCTAACCCTAACCCTAGCCCGAACCCTAACCCTGACCCTTCCCCGAAGCCTGACCCTCACCCGTCCCCTAATCCTAACCCGTACGCTAACACTAACCCGTGCCCTCACACGCACGCTCCCCCTAAAGCGTTGCCTTCCCCTCACCTGGACCCTAAACCGTCCCCGTCAGCTAACCCTAACCCTAGCCCGAACCCTAACCCTGACCCTTCCCCGAAGCCTGACCCTCACCCGTGCCCTAATCCTAACCCGTACGCTAACACTAACCCGCGCCCTCACACGCACGCTCCCCCTAAAGCGTTGCCGTACCCTCAACTGGACCCTAAACCGTCCCCGTCACCTAACCCTAACCCTAGCCCGAACCCTAACCCTGACCCTTCCCCGAAGCCTGACCCTCACCCGTCCCCTAATCCTAACGCGTACGCTAACACTAACCCGCGCCCTCACACGCACGCTCCCCCTAAAGCGTTGCCGTAACCTCACCTGGTCCCTAAATCGTCCCCGTCCCCTAACCCTAACCTTAGCCCGAACCTTAACCCTGACCCTTCCCCGAAGCCTGACCCTCACCCGTCCCCTAATCCTAACCCGTACGCTAACACTAACCCGCGCCCTCACACGCACGCTCCCCCTAAAGCGTTGCCGTAACCTCACCTGGTCCCTAAATCGTCCCCGTCCCCTAACCCTAACCCTAGCCCGAACCTTAACCCTGACCCTTCCCCGAAGCCTGACCCTCACCCGTCCCCTAATCCTAACCCGTACGCTAACACTAACCCGTGCCCTCACACGCACGCTCCCCCTAAAGCGTTGCCGTACCCTCACCTTGACCCTAAACCGTCCCCTTCCCCTAACCCTAACCCTAGCCCGAACCCTAACACTAACCTTTCCCCGAAGCCTGACCCTCACGCGTCCCCTAATCCTAACCCGTACGCTAACACTAACCCGCGCCCTCACACGCACGCTCCCCCTAAAGCGTTGCCGTACCCTCACCTGGACCCTAAACCGTCCCCGTACCCTAACCCTAACCGTAGCCCGAACCCTAACCCTGACCCTTCCCCGAAGCCTGACCCTCACCCGTCCCCTAATCCTAACCCGTACGCTAACACTAATCCGCGCTCTCACACGCACGATCCCCCTAAACCGTTGCCGTACCCTTACCTGGATCCTAAACCGTCCCCGTCCCCTAACCCTAACCCTAGCCCGAACCCTAACCCTAACCCTTCCCCGAAGCCTGACCCTCACCCGTCCCCTAATCCTAACCCGTACGCTAACACTAACCCGCGCCCTCACACGCACTCTCCCCCTAAAGCGTTGCCGTACCCTCACCTGGACCCTAAACTGTCCCCGTCTCCTAACCCTAACCCTAGCCCGAACCCTAACCCTGACTATTCCCCGAAGCCTGACCCTCACCCGTCCCCTAATCCAAACCCGTACGCTAACACTAACCCACGCCCTCACACGCACGCTCCCCCTAAAGCGTTGCCGTACCCTCACCTGGACCCTAAACCGTCCCCATCCCCTAACCCTAACCCTAGCCCGAACCCTAACACTAACCTTTCCCCGAAGCCTGACCCACACCCGTGGCCTAATCCTAACCCGTACGCTAACACTAACCCACGCCCTCACACGCACGCTCCCCCTAAAGCGTTGCCGTACCCTCACCTGGACCCTAAACCGTCCCCGTCCCCTAACCCTAACCCTAGCCCGAACCCTAACCCTAACGCTTCCCCGAAGCCTGATCCTCACCCGTCCCCTAATCCTAACCCGTACGCTAACACTAACCCGCGCCCTCACATGCACGCTCCCCCTAAAGCGTTGCCGTACCCTCACCTGGACCCTAAACCGTCCCCGTCCCCTAACCCTAACCCTAGCCCGAACCCTAACCCTAACCATTCCCTGAAGCCTGACACTCACCTGTCCCCTAATCCTAACCCTTACGCTAACACTAACCCGCGCCCTCACACGCACGCTCCCCCTAAAGCGTTGCCGTACCCTCAGCTGGACCCTAAACCGTCCCCGTCCCCTAACCCTAAGCCTAGCCCGAACCCTAACCCTAACCCTTCCCCGATGCCTGACCCTCACCCGTCCCCTAATCCTAACCCGTACGCTCACACTAACCCGCGCCCTCACACGCACGCTCCCCCTAAAGCGTTGCCATACCCTCACCTGGACCCTAAACCGTCCCCGTCCCCTAACCCTAACCCTAGCCCGAACACTAACCCTAAACCTTCCCCGAAGCCTGACCCTTACCCGTCCCCTAATCCTAACCCGTACGCTAACACTAACCCGCGCCCTCACACGCACGCTCCCACTAAAGCGTTGCCGTACCCTCACCTGGACCCTAAACCGTCCCCGTCCCCTAACCCTAACCCTAGCCCGAACCCTAACCCTGACCCTTCCCCGAAGCCTGACCCTCACCCGTCCCCTAATCCTAACCCGTACGCTAACACTAACCTGCGCCCTCACACGCACGCTCCCCCTAAAGCGTTGCCGTACCCTCACCTGGACCCTAAACCGTCCCCGTCCCCTAACCTTAACCCTCTCCCGAACCCTAACCCTGACACTTCCCCGAAGCCTGACCCTCACCCGTCCCCTAATCCTAACCCGTACGCTAACACTAACCCGCGCCCTCACACGCACGCTCCCCCTAAAGCGTTGCCGTACCCTCACCTGGACCCTAAACCGTCCCCGTCCCCTAACCCTAACCCTAGCCCGAACCCTAACCCTGACCCTTCCCCGAAGCCTGACCCTCACCCGTCCCCTAATCCTAACCCGTACGCTAACACTAACCCGCGCCCTCACACGCACGCTCCCCCTAAAGCGTTGCCGTACCCTCACCTGGACCCTAAACCGTCCCCGTCCCCTAACCCTAACCCTAGCCCGAACCCTAACCCTAACCCTTCCCCGAAGCCTGACCCTCACACGTCCCCTAATCCTAACCCGTACGCTAACACTAACCTGCGCCCTCACACGCACGCTCCCCCTAAAGCGTTGCCGTACCCTCACCTGGACCCTAAACCGTCCCCGTCCACTAACCCTAACCCTAGCCCGAACCCTAACCCTAACACTTCCCCGAAGCCTGACCCTCACCCGTCCCCTAATCCTAACCCGTACGCTAACACTAACCCGCACCCTCACACGCACGCTCCCCCTAAAGCGTTGCCGTACCCTCACCTGGACCCTAAACCGTCCCCGTCCACTAACCCTAACCCTAGCCCGAACCCTAACCCTGACCCTTCCCCGAAGCCTGACCCTCACCCGTGGCCTAATCCTAACCCGTACGCTAACACTAACCCGTGCCCTCACACGCACGCTCCCCCTAAAGCGTTGCCGTACCCTCACCTGGACCCTAAACCGTCCCCGTCCCCTAACCCTAACCGTAGCCCGAACCCTAACCCTGACCCTTCCCCGAAGCCTGACCCTCACCCGTCCCCTAATCCTAACCCGTACGCTAACACTAACCCGCGTCCTCACACACACGCTCCCCCTAAAGCGTTGCCGTACCCTCACCTGGACCCTAAACCGTCCCTGTCCCCTTACCCTAACCCTAGCCTGAACCCTAACCCTAACCTTTCCCCGAAGCCTGACCCTCATGCGTCCCCTAATCCTAACCCGTACGCTAACACTAACCCGCGCCCTCACACGCACGCTCCCCCTAAAGCGTTGCCGTACACTCACCTGGACCCTAAACCGTCCCCGTCCCCTAACCCTAACCCTAGCCCGAACCCTAACCCTTCCCCGATACATGACCCTCACCCGTCCCCTAATCCTAACCCGTACGCTAAAACTAACCCGCGCCCTCACACGCACGCTCCCCCTAAAGCTTTGCCGTACACTCACCTGGACCCTAAACCGTCCCCGTCCCCTAACCCTAAACCTAGCCCGAACCCTAACCCTAACCCTTCCCCGAAGCCTGACACTCACCCGTCCCCTAATCCTAACCCGTACGCTAACACTAACCCAAGCCCTCACACGCACGCTCCCCCTAAAGCATTGCCATACCCTCACCTGGACCCTAAACCGTCCCCGTCCCCTAACCCTAACCCTAGCCCGAACCCTAACCCTAACCATTCCCTGAAGCCTGACACTCACCTGTCCCCTAATCCTAACCCTTACGCTAACACTAACCCGCGCCCTCACACGCACGCTCCCCCTAAAGCGTTGCCGTACCCTCACCTGGACCCTAAACCGTCACCGTCCCCTAACCCTAAGCCTAGCCCGAACCCTAACCCTAACCGTTCCCCGAAGCCTGACCCTCACCCGTCCCCTAATCCTAACCCGTACGCTCACACTAACCCGCGCCCTCACACGCACGCTCCCCCTAAAGCGTTGCCATACCCTCACCTGGACCCTAAACCGTCCCCGTCCCCTAACCCTAACCCTAGCCCGAACCCTAACCCTAAACCTTCCCCGAAGCCTGACCCTTACCCGTCCCCTAATCCTAACCCGTACGCTAACACTAACCCGCGCCCTCACACGCACGCTCCCACTAAAGTGTTGCCGTACCCTCACCTGGACCCTAAACCGTCCCCGTCCCCTAACCCTAACCCTAGCCCGAACCCTAACCCTGACCCTTCCCCGAAGCCTGACCCTCACCCGTCCCCTAATCCTAACCCGTACGCTAACACTAACCCGCGCCCTCACACGCACCCTCCCCCTAAAGCGTTGCCGTACCCTCACCTGGACCCTAAACCGTCCCCGTCCCCTAACCCTAACCCTAGCCCGAACCCTAACCCTAACCCTTCCCCGAAGCCTGACCCTCACCCGTCCCCTAATCCTAACCCGTACGCTAACACAAACCCACGTCCTCACACGCACGCTCCCCCTAAAGCGTTGCCGTACCCTCACCTGGACCCTAAACCGTCACCGTCCCCTAACCCTAACCCTAGTCCGAACCCTAACCCTGACCCTTCCCCGAAGCCTGACACTCACCCCTCCCCTAATCCTAACCCGTACGCTAACACTAACCCGCGCCCTCACACGCACGCTCCCCCTAAAGCGTTGCCGTACCCTCACCTGGACCCTAAACCGTCCCCGTCCCCTAACCCTAACCCTAGCCCGAACCCTAACCCTGACCCTTCCCCGAAGCCTGACCCTCACCCGTCCCCTAATCCTAACCCGTACGCTAACAATAACCCGCGCCCTCACACGCACGCTCCCCGTAAAGCGTTGTCGTACCCTCACCTGGACCCTAAACCGTCCCCGTCCCCTAACCCTAACCCTAGCCCGAACCCTAACCCTGACCCTTCCCCGAAGGCTGACCCTCACCCGTCCCCTAATCCTAACCCGTACGCTAACACTAACCCGCGTCCTCACACGCACGCTCCCCCTAAAGCGTTGCCGTACCCTCACCTGGACCCTAAACCGTCCCCGTCCCCTAACCCTAACCCTAGCCCGAACCCTAACCCTAACCCTTCCCCGAAGCCTGACCCTCACCCGTCCCTTAATCCTAACCCGTACGCTAACACTAACCCGCGCCCTCACACGCACGCTCCCCCTAAAGCGTTGCCGTACCCTCACGTGGACCCTAAACCGTCCCCGTCCCCTAACCCTAACCCTAGTCCGAACCCTAACCCTAACCCTTCCCCGAACCCTGACCCTCACCCGTCCCCTAATCCTAACCCGTACGCTAACACTAACCCGCGCCCTCACACGCACGCTCCCCCTAAAGCGTTGCCATACCCTCACCTGGACCCTAAACCGTCCTCGTCCCCTAATCCTAACCCTAGCCCGAACCCTAACCCTGACCCTTCCCCGAAGCCTGACCCTCACCCGTCCCCTAATCCTAACCCGTACGCTAACACTAACCCGCGCCCTCACACGCACTCTCCCCCTAAAGCGTTGCCGTACCCTCACCTGGACCCTAAACTGTCCCCGTCTCCTAACCCTAAACCTAGCCCGAACCCTAACCCTGACCCTTCCCCGAAGCCTGACCCTCACCCGTCCCCTAATCCAAACCCGTACGCTAACACTAACCAACGCCCTCACACGCACGCTCCCCCTAAAGCGTTGCCGTACCCTCACCTGGACCCTAAACCGTCCCCGTCCCCTAACCCTAACCCTAGCCCGAACCCTAACACTAACCTTTCCCCGAAGCCTGACCCTCACCCGTGGCCTAATCCTAACCCTTACGCTAACACTAACCCACGCCCTCACATGCACGCTCCCCCTAAAGCGTTGCCGTACCCTCACCTGGACCCTAAACCGTCCCCGTCCCCTAACCCTAACCCTAGCCCGAACCCTAACCCTAACCCTTCCCCGAAGCCTGATCCTCACCCGTCCCCTAATCCTAACCCGTACGCTAACACTAACCCGCGCCCTCACACGCACGCTCCCCCTAAAGCGTTGCCGTACCCTCACCTGGACCCTAAACCGTCCCCGTCCCCTAACCCTAACCCTAGCCCGAACCCTAACCCTAACCTTTCCCCGAAGCCTGACCCTCACCCGTCCCCTAATCCTAACCCGTACGCTAACACAAACCCGCATCCTCACACGCACACTCCCCCTAAAGCGTTGCCGTAACCTCACCTGGACCCTAAATCGTCCCCATCCCCTAACCCTAACCCTAGCCCGAACCCTAACCCTAACCCTTCCCCGAAGCCTGACCCTCACCCGTCCCCTAATCCTAACCCGTACGCTAACACTAACCCGCGCCCTCGCACGCACGCTCCCCCTAAAGCGTTGCCGTACCCTCACCTGGACCCTAAACCGTCCCCGTCCCCTAACCCTAACCCTAGCCCGAACCCTAACCCTAACACTTCCCCGAAGCCTGACCCTCACCCGTCCCCTAATCCTAACCCGTACGCTAACACTAACCAGCGCCCTCACACGCACGCTCCCCCTAAAGCGTTGCCGTACCCTCACCTGGACCCTCAACCGTCCCCGTCAGCTAACCCTAACCCTAGCCCGAACCCTAACCCTGACCCTTCCCCGAAGCCAGACCCTCACCCGTGACCTAATCCTAACCCGTACGCTAACACTAACCCGCGCCCTCACACGCACGCTCCCCCTAAAGCGTTGCCGTACCCTCAACTGGACCCTAAACCGTCCCCGTCTCCTAACCCTAACCCTAGCCCGAACCCTAACCCTGACCCTTCCCCGAAGCCTGACCCTCACCCGTCCCCTAATCCTCACCCTTACGCTAACACTAACCCGCGCTCTCACACGCACGCTCCCCCTAAAGCGTTGTCGTACCCTCACCTGGACCATAAACCGTCCCCGTCCCCTAACCCTAACCCTAGCCCGAACCCTTACCCTGACCCTTCCCCGAAGCCTGACCCTCACCCGTCACCTAATCCTAACCCGTACGCTAACACTAACCCGCGTCCTCACACGCACGCTCCCCCTAAAGCGTTGCCGTACCCTCACCTGGACCCTAAACCGTCCCCGTCCCCTAACCCTAACCCTAGCCCGAACCCTAACTCTAACCCTTCTCCGAAGCCTGACCCTCACCCGTCCCTTAATCCTAACCCGTACGCTAACACTAACCCGCGCCCTCACACGCACGCTCCCCCTAAAGCGTTGCCGTAACCTCACCTGGACCCTAAACCGTCCCCGTCCCCTAACCCTAACCCTAGTCCGAACCCTAACCCTGACCCTTCCCCGAAGCCTGACCCTCACCCGTCCCCTAATCCTAACCCGTACGCTAACACTAACCCGCGCCCTCACACGCACGTTCCCCCTAAAGCGTTGCCGTACCCTCACCTGGACCCTAAACCGTCCCCGTCCCCTAACCCTAACCTTAGCCCGAACCCTAACCCTGACCTGTCCCCGAAGCCTGACCCTCACCCGTGCCCTAATCCTAACCCGTACGCTAACACTAACCCGCGCCCTCACACGCACGCTCCCCCTAAAGCGTTGCCGTACCCTCACCTGGACCCTAAACCGTCCCCGTCCCCTAACCCTAACCCTAGCCCGAACCCTAACCCTAACACTTCCCCGAAGCCTGATCCTCACCCGTCCCCTAATCCTAACCCGTACGCTAACACTAACACGCGCCCTCACACGCACGCTCCCCCTAAAGCGTTGCCGTACCCTCACCTGGACCCTAAACCGTCCCCTTCCCCTAACCCTAACCCTAGCCCGAACCCTAACCCTAACCATTCCCTGAAGCCTGACACTCACCTGTCCCCTATCCTAACCCTTACACTAGCACTAACCCGCGCCCTCACACGCACGCTCCCGCTAAAGTGTTGCCGTACCCTCACCTGGACCCTAAACCGTCCCCGTCCCCTAACCCTAACCCTAGCCCGAACCCTAACCCTAACCCTTCCCCGAAGCCTGACCCTCACCCGTCCCCTAATCCTAACCCGTACGCTCACACTAACCCGCGTCCTCACACGCACGCTCCCCCTAAAGCGTTGCCGTACTCTCACCTGGACCCTAAACCGTCCCCGTCCCCTAACCCTAACCCTAGCCCGAACCCTAACCCTAACCCTTCCCCGAAGCCTGACCCTAACCCATCCCCTAATCCTAACCCGTACACTAACACTAAACCGCGCCCTCACACGTACGCTCCCCCTAAAGCGTTGTCGTACCCTCACCTGGACCCTAAACCGTCCCCGTCCCCTAACCCTAACCCTAGCCCGAACCCTAACCCTAAACTTTCCCCGAAGCCTGACCCTCACCCGTCCCCTAATCCTAACCCGTACGCTAACACTAACCCGCGCCCTCACACGCACGCTCCCCCTAAAGCGTTGCCGTACCCTCACCTGGACCCTAAACCGTCCCCGTCCCCTAACCCTAACCCTAGCCCGAACCCTAACCCTGACCCTTCCCCGAAGCCTGACCCTCACCCGTGCCCTAATCCTAACCCGTACGCTAACACTAACCCGCACCCTCACACGCACGATCCCCCTAAAGCGTTGCCGTACCCTCACCTGGACTCTAAACCGTCCCCGTCACCTAACCCTAACCCTAGCCCGAACCCTAACCCTGACCCTTCCCCGAAGCCTCACCCTCACCCGTCCACTAATCCTAACCCGTACGCTAACACTAATCCGCGCCCTCACACGCACGCTCCCCCTAAAGCGTTGCCGTACCCTCACCTGGACCCTAAACCGTCCCCTAACCCTAACCCTAACCCTAGCCCGAACCCTAACCCTGACCCTTCCCCGAAGCCTGACCCTCACCCGTCCCCTAATCCTCACCCGTACGCTAACACTAACCCGCGCCCTCACACGCACGCTCCCCCTAAAGCGTTGCCGTACCCTCACCTGGACCCTAAACCGTCCCCGTCCCCTAACCCTAACCCTAGCCCGAACCCTAACCCTAACCCTTCCCCGAAGCCTGATCCTCACCCGTCCCCTAATCCTAACCCGTACGCTTACACTAACCCGCGCTCTCACACGCACGCTCCCCCTAAAGCGTTGCCGTACCCTCACCTGGACCCTAAACCGTCCCCGTCCCCTAACCCTAACCCTAGCCCGAACCCTAACCCTAACCATTCCCTGAAGCCTGACACTCACCTGTCCCCTAATCCTAACCCTTACACTAGCACTAACCCGCGCCCTCACACGCACGCTCCCGCTAAAGCGTTGCCGTACCCTCACCTGGACCCTAAACCGTCCCCGTCCCCTAACCCTAACCCTAGCCCGAACCCTAACCCTAACCCTTCCCCGAAGCCTGACCCTCACCCGTCCCCTAATCCTAACCCGTACGCTCACACTATCCCGTGCCCTCACACGCACGCTCACCCTAAAGCGTTGCCATACCCTCACCTAGACCCTAAACTGTCCCCGTCCCCTAACCCTAACCCTAGCCCGAACCCTAACCCTAACCCTTCCCCGAAGCCTGACCCTCACCCGTCCCCTAATCCTAACCCGTACGCTAACACTAACCCGCGCCCTCACACGCACGCTGCCCCTAAAGCGTTGCCGTACCCTCACCTGGACCCTAAACCGTCCCCGTCCCCTAACCCTAACCCTAGCCCGAACCCTAACCCTAACCCTTCCCCGAAGCCTGATCCTCACCGGTCCCCTAATCCTAACCCGTACGCTAACACTAACCCGCGCCCTCACACGCACGCTCCCCCTAAAGCGTTGCCGTACCCTCACCTGGACCCTAAACCGTCCCCGTCCCCTAACCTTAACCCTAGCCCGAACCCTAAGCCTGACACTTCCCCGAAGCCTGACCCTCACCCGTCCCCTAATCCTAACCCGTACGCTAACACTAACCCGCGCCCTCACACGCACGCTCCCCCTAAAGCGTTGCCGTACCCTCACCTGGACCCTAAACCGTCCCCGTCCCCTAACCCTAACCCTAGGCCGAACCCTAACCCTAACCCTTCCGCGAAGCCTGACCCTCACCCGTCCCCTAATGCTAAACCGTACGCTAACAGTAACCCGCACCCTCACACCTACGCTCCCCCTAAAGCGTTGTCGTACCCTCACCTGGACCCTAAACCGTCCCCATCCCCTAACCCTAACCCTAGCCCGAACCCTAACCCTGACCTGTCCCCGAAGCCTGACCCTCACCCGTCCCCTAATCCTAACCCGTACGCTAACACTAACCCGCGCCCTCACATGCACGCTCCCCCTAAAGCGTTGCCGTACCCTCACCTGGACCCTAAACCGTCCCCGTCCCCTAACCCTAACCCTAGCCCGAACCCTAACCCTGACACTTCCCCGAAGCCTGACACTCACCAGTCCCCTAATCCTAACCCGTACGCTAACACTAACCCGCGTCCTCACACGCACGCTCCCCCTAAAGCGTTGCCGTACCCTCACCTGGACCCTAAACCGTCCCCGTCCCCTAACCCTAACCCTAGTCCGTACCCTAACGCTAACCCTTCCCCGAAGCCTGACCCTCACCCGTCCCCGAATCCTAACCCGTACGCTAACACTAACCCGCGCCCTCACACGCACGCTCCCCCTAAAGCGTTGCCGTACCCTCACCTGGACCCTAAACCGTCCCTGTCCTTGTCCCCTAACCCAGCCCGAACCCTAACCCTGACCCTTCCCCGAAGCCTGACCCTCACCCGTCCCCTAATCCTAACCCGTACGCTAACACTAACCCGCGCCCTCACACGCACGCTTCCCCTAAAGCGTTGCCGTACCCTCACCTGGACCCTAAACCGTCCCCGTCCCCTAACCCTAACCCTAGCCCGAACCCTAACCCTAACACTTTCCCGAAGCCTGACCCTCACGCGTCCCCTAATCCTAACCCGTACGCTAACACTAAACCGCGCCCTCACACGCACGCTCCCCCTAAAGCGTTGCCGTACCCTTACCTGGATCCTAAACCGTCCCCGTCCCCTAACCCTAACCCTAGCCCCAACCCTAACCCTAACCCTTCCCCGAAGCCTGACCCTCACCCGTTCCCTAATCCTAACCCGTACGCTAACACTAACCCGCGCCCTCACACGCACGCTCCCCCTAAAGCGTTGCCGTACCCTCACCTGGACCCTAAACTGTCCCCGTCTCCTAACCCTAACCCTAGCCCGAACCCTAACCCTGACCCTTCCCCGAAGCCTGATCCTCACCCGTCCCCTAATCCTAACCCGTACGCTAACACTAACCCACGCCGTCACATGCACGCTCCCCCTAAAGCGTTGCTGTACCCTCACCTGGACCCTAAACCGTCCCCGTCCCCTAACCCTAACCTTAGCCCGAACCCTAACCCTAACCTTTCCCCGAAGCCTGACCCTCACCCGTGCCCTAATCCTAACCCGTACACTAACACTAACCCGCGCCCTCACACGCACGCTCCCCCTAAAGCGTTGCCGTACCCTCACCTGGACCCTAAACCGTCCCCGTCCCCTAACCCTAACCCTAGCCCGAACCCTAACCCTAAGCCTTCCCCGAAGCCTGATCCTCACCCGTCCCCTAATCCTAACCCGTACGCTAACACTAACCCGCCCCCTCACACGCACGCACCCCCTAAAGCGTTGCCGTACCCTCACCTGGACCCTAAACCGTCCCCGTCCCCTAACCCTAACCCTAGCCCGAACCCTAACCCTAACCCTTCCCCGAAGCCTGACCCTCACCCGTCCCCTAATCCTAACCCGTACGCCAACACTAACCCGCGCCCTCACACGCACGCTCCCCCTAAAGCGTTGCCGTACCCTCACCTGGACCCTAAACCGTCCCCGTCCCCTAACCCTAACCCTAGCCCGAACCCTAACCCTAACCATTCCCTGAAGCCTGACACTCACCTGTCCCCTAATCCTAACCCTTACGCTAGCACTAACCCGCGCCCTCACACGCACGCTCCCCATAAAGCGTTGCCGTACCCTCACCTGGACCCTAAACCGTCCCCGTCCCCTAACCCTAACCCTAGCCCGAACCCTAACCCTAACCCTTCCCCGAAGCCTGACCCTCACCCGTCCCCTAATCCTAACCCGTACGCTCACACTAACCCACGCCCTCACACGCACGCTCCCCCTAAAGCGTTGCCATACCCTCACCTAGACCCTAAACTGTCCCCGTCCCCTAACCCTAACCCTAGCCCGAACCCTAACCCTAACCCTTCCCCGAAGCCTGACCCTCACCTGTCCCCTAATCCTAACCCGTACGCTAACACTAACCCGCGCCCTCACACGCACGCTGCCCCTAAAGCGTTGCCGTACCCTCACCTGGACCCTAAACCGTCCCCGTCCCCTAACCCTAACCCTAGCCCGAACGCTAACCCTGACCCTTCCCCGAAGCCTGATCCTCACCGGTCCCCTAATCCTAACCCGTACGCTAACACTAACCCGCGCCCTCACACGCACGCTCCCCCTAAAGCGTTGCCGTACCCTCACCTGGACCCTAAACCGTCCCCGTCCCCTAACCTTAACCCTAGCCCGAACCCTAACCCTGACACTTCCCCGAAGCCTGACCCTCACCCGTCCCCTAATCCTAACCCGTACGCTAACACTAACCCGCGCCCTCACACGCACGCTGCCCCTAAAGCGTTGCCGTACCCTCACCTGGACCCTAAACCGTCCCCGTCCCCTAACCCTAACCCTAGGCCGAACCCTAACCCTAACCCTTCCCCGAAGCCTGACCCTCACCCGTCCCCTAATGCTAACCCGTACGCTAACAGTAACCCGCACCCTCACACCTACGCTCCCCCTAAAGCGTTGTTGTACCCTCACCTGGACCCTAAACCGTCCCCATACCCTAACCCTAACCCTAGCCCGAACCCTAACCCTGACCCTTCCCCGAAGCCTGACCCTCACCCGTCCCCTAATCCTAACCCGTACGCTAACACTAACCCGCGTCCTCACACGCACGCTCCCCCTAAAGCGTTGCCGTACCCTCACCTGGACCCTAAACCGTCCCCGTCCCCTAACCCTAACCCTAGCCCGAACCCTAACCCTAACCCTTCCCCGAAGCCTGACCCTCACCCGTCCCCTAATCCTAACCCGTACGCTAACACTAACCCACGCCCTCACACGCACGCTCCCCCTAAAGCGTTGCCGTACCCTCACGTGGACCCTAAACCGTCCCCGTCCCCTAACCCTAACCCTAGTCCGAACCCTAACCCTAACCCTTCCCCGAAGCCTGACCCTCACCCGTCCCCTAATCCTAACCCGTACGCTAACACTAACCCGCGCCCTCACACGCACGCTCCCCCTAAAGCGTTGCCATACCCTCACCTGGACCCTAAACCGTCCTCGTCCCCTAACCCTAACCCTAGCCCGAACCCTAACCCTGACCCTTCCCCGAAGCCTGACCCTCACCCGTCCCCTAATCCTAACCCGTACGCTAACACTAATCCGCGCCCTCACACGCACGCTCCCCCTAAACCGTTGCCGTACTCTTACCTGGATCCTAAACCGTCCCCGTCCCCTAAACCTAACCCTAGCCCGAACCCTAACCCTAACCCTTCCCCGAAGCCTGACCCTCACCCGTCCCCTAATCCTAACCCGTACGCTAACACTAACCCGCGCCCTCACACACACTCTCCCCCTAAAGCGTTGCCGTACCCTCACCTGGACCCTAAACTGTCCCCGTCTCCTAACCCTAACCCTAGCCCGAACCCTAACCCTGACCCTTCCCCGAAGCCTGACCCTCACCCGTCCCCTAATCCAAACCCGTACGCTAACACTAACCCACGCCCTCACACGCACGCTCCCCCTAAAGCGTTGCCGTACCCTCACCTGGACCCTAAACCGTCCCCGTCCCCTAACCCTAACCCTAGCCCGAACCCTAACACTAACCTTTCCCCGAAGCCTGACCCTCACCCGTGGCCTAATCCTAACCCGTACGCTAACACTAACCCACGCCCTCACATGCACGCTCCCCCTAAAGCGTTGCCGTACCCTCACCTGGAACCTAAACCGTCCCCGTCCCCTAACCCTAACCCTAGCCCGAACCCTAACCCTAACCCTTCCCCGAAGCCTGATCCTCACCCGTCCCCTAATCCTAACCCGTACGCTAACACTAACCCGCGCCCTCACACGCACGCTCCCCCTAAAGCGTTGCCGTACCCTCACCTGGACCCTAAACCGTCCCCGTCCCCTAACCCTAACCCTAGCCCGAACCCTAACCCTAACCTTTCCCCGAAGCCTGACCCTCACCCGTCCCCTAATCCTAACCCGTACGCTAACACAAACCCGCATCCTCACACGCACACTCCCCCTAAAGCGTTGCCGTAACCTCACCTGGACCCTAAATCGTCCCCATCCCCTAACCCTAACCCTAGCCCGAACCCTAACCCTAACCCTTCCCCGAAGCCTGACCCTCACCCGTCCCCTAATCCTAACCCGTACGCTAACACTAACCCGCGCCCTCGCACGCACGCTCCCCCTAAAGCGTTGCCGTACCCTCACCTGGACCCTAAACCGTCCCCGTCCCCTAACCCTAACCCTAGCCCGAACCCTAACCCTAACACTTCCCCGAAGCCTGACCCTCACCCGTCCCCTAATCCTAACCCGTACGCTAACACTAACCAGCGCCCTCACACGCACGCTCCCCCTAAAGCGTTGCCGTACCCTCACCTGGACCCTAAACCGTCCCCGTCCCCTAACCCTAACCCTAGCCCGAACCCTAACCCTGACCCTTCCCCGAAGCCAGACCCTCACCCGTCCCCTAATCCTAACCCGTACGCTAACACTAACCCGTGCCCTCACACGCACGCTCCCCCTAAAGCGTTGCCGTACCCTCACCTGGACCCTAAACCGTCCCCGTCAGCTAACCCTAACCCTAGCCCGAACCCTAACCCTGACCCTTCCCCGAAGCCTGACCCTCACCCGTGCCCTAATCCTAACCCGTACACTAACACTAACCCGCGCCCTCACACGCACGCTCCCCCTAAAGCGTTGCCGTACCCTCAACTGGACCCTAAACCGTCCCCGTCTCCTAACCCTAACCCTAGCCCGAACCCTAACCCTGACCCTTCCCCGAAGCCTGACCCTCACCCGTCCCCTAATGCTAACCCGTACGCTAACACTAACCCGCGCCCTCACACGCACGCTCCCCCTAAAGCGTTGCCGTAACCTCACCTGGTCCCTAAATCGTCCCCGTCCCCTAACCCTAACCCTAGCCCGAACCTTAACCCTGACCCTTCCCCGAAGCCTGACCCTCACCCGTCCCCTAATCCTAACCCGTACGCTAGCACTAACCCGTGCCCTCACACGCACGCTCCCCCTAAAGCGTTGCTGTACACTCACCTGGACCCTAAACCGTCCCCGTCCCCTAACCCTAACCGTAGCCCGAACCCTAACCCTGACCCTTCCCCGAAGCCTGACCCTCACCCGTCCCCTAATCCTAACCCGTACGCTAACACTAACCCGCGTCCTCACACGCACGCTCCCCCTAAAGCGTTGCCGTACCCTCACCTGGACCCTAAACCGTCCCTGTCCCCTTACCCTAACCCTAGACTGAACCCTAACCCTAACCTTTCCCCGAAGCCTGACCCTCACGCGTCCCCTAATCCTAACCCGTACGCTAACACTAACCTGCGCCCTCACACGCACGCTCCCCCTAAAGCGTTGCCGTACCCTCACCTGGACCCTAAACCGTCCCCGTCCCCTAACCCTAACCCTAGCCCGAACCCTAACCCTTCCCCGATACATGACCCTCACCCGTCCCCTAATCCTAACCCGTACGCTAACACTAACCCGCGTCCTCACACGCACGCTCCCCCTAAAGCGTTGCCGTACCCTCACCTGGACCCTAAACCGTCCCCGTCCCCTAACCCTAACCCTAGTCCGAACCCTAACGCTAACCCTTCCCCGAAGCCTGACCCTCACCCGTCCCCGAATCCTAACCCGTACGCTAACACTAACCCGCGCCCTCACACGCACGCTCCCCCTAAAGCGTTGCCGTACCCTCACCTGGACCCTAAACCGTCCCTGTCCTTGTCCCCTAACCCAGCCCGAACCCTAACCCTGACCCTTCCCCGAAGCCTGACCCTCACCCGTCCCCTAATCCTAACCCGTACGCTAACACTAACCCGCGCCCTCACACGCACGCTCCCCCTAAAGCGTTGCCGTACCCTCACCTGGACCCTAAACCGTCCCCGTCCCCTAACCCTAACCCTAGCCCGAACCCTAACCCTAACACTTTCCCGAAGCCTGACCCTCACGCGTCCCCTAATCCTAACCCGTACGCTAACACTAAACCGCGCCCTCACACGCACGCTCCCCCTAAAGCGTTGCCGTACCCTTACCTGGATCCTAAACCGTCCCCGTCCCCTAACCCTAACCCTAGCCCCAACCCTAACCCTAACCCTTCCCCGAAGCCTGACCCTCACCCATTCCCTAATCCTAACCCGTACGCTAACACTAACCCGCGCCCTCACACGCACGCTCCCCCTAAAGCGTTGCCGTACCCTCACCTGGACCCTAAACTGTCCCCGTCTCCTAACCCTAACCCTAGCCCGAACCCTAACCCTGACCCTTCCCCGAAGCCTGATCCTCACCCGTCCCCTAATCCTAACCCGTACGCTAACACTAACCCACGCCGTCACACGCACGCTCCCCCTAAAGCGTTGCCGTACCCTCACCTGGACCCTAAACCGTCCCCGTCCCCTAACCCTAACCTTAGCCCGAACCCTAACCCTAACCTTTCCCCGAAGCCTGACCCTCACCCGTGCCCTAATCCTAACCCGTACGCTAACACTAACCCGCGCCCTCACACGCACGCTCCCCCTAAAGCGTTGCCGTACCCTCACCTGGACCCTAAACCGTCCCCGTCCCCTAACCCTAACCCTAGCCCGAACCCTAACCCTAAGCCTTCCCCGAAGCCTGATCCTCACCCGTCCCCTAATCCTAACCCGTACGCTAACACTAACCCGCCCCCTCACACGCACGCACCCCCTAAAGCGTTGCCGTACCCTCACCTGGACCCTAAACCGTCCCCGTCCCCTAACCCTAACCCTAGCCCGAACCCTAACCCTAACACTTCCCCGAAGCCTGACCCTCACCCGTCCCCTAATCCTAACCCGTACGCCAACACTAACCCGCGCCCTCACACGCACGCTCCCCCTAAAGCGTTGCCGTACCCTCACCTGGACCCTAAACCGTCCCCGTCCCCTAACCCTAACCCTAGCCCGAACCCTAACCCTAACCCTTCCCCGAAGCCTGACCCTCACCTGTCCCCTAATCCTAACCCGTACGCTAACACTAACCCGCGCCCTCACACGCACGCTGCCCCTAAAGCGTTGCCGTACCCTCACCTGGACCCTAAACCGTCCCCGTCCCCTAAACCTAACCCTAGCCCGAACGCTAACCCTGACCCTTCCCCGAAGCCTGATCCTCACCGGTCCCCTAATCCTAACCCGTACGCTAACACTAACCCGCGCCCTCACACGCACGCTCCCCCTAAAGCGTTGCCGTACCCTCACCTGGACCCTAAACCGTCCCCGTCCCCTAACCTTAACCCTAGCCCGAACCCTAACCCTGACACTTCCCCGAAGCCTGACCCTCACCCGTCCCCTAATCCTAACCCGTACGCTAACACTAACCCGCGCCCTCACACGCACGCTGCCCCTAAAGCGTTGCCGTACCCTCACCTGGACCCTAAACCGTCCCCGTCCCCTAACCCTAACCCTAGGCCGAACCCTAACCCTAACCCTTCCCCGAAGCCTGACCCTCACCCGTCCCCTAATGCTAACCCGTACGCTAACAGTAACCCGCACCCTCACACCTACGCTCCCCCTAAAGCGTTGTTGTACCCTCACCTGGACCCTAAACCGTCCCCATACCCTAACCCTAACCCTAGCCCGAACCCTAACCCTGACCCTTCCCCGAAGCCTGACCCTCACCCGTCCCCTAATCCTAACCCGTACGCTAACACTAACCCGCGTCCTCACACGCACGCTCCCCCTAAAGCGTTGCCGTACCCTCACCTGGACCCTAAACCGTCCCCGTCCCCTAACCCTAACCCTAGCCCGAACCCTAACCCTAACCCTTCCCCGAAGCCTGACCCTCACCCGTCCCCTAATCCTAACCCGTACGCTAACACTAACCCACGCCCTCACACGCACGCTCCCCCTAAAGCGTTGCCGTACCCTCACGTGGACCCTAAACCGTCCCCGTCCCCTAACCCTAACCCTAGTCCGAACCCTAACCCTAACCCTTCCCCGAAGCCTGACCCTCACCCGTCCCCTAATCCTAACCCGTACGCTAACACTAACCCGCGCCCTCACACGCACGCTCCCCCTAAAGCGTTGCCATACCCTCACCTGGACCCTAAACCGTCCTCGTCCCCTAACCCTAACCCTAGCCCGAACCCTAACCCTGACCCTTCCCCGAAGCCTGACCCTCACCCGTCCCCTAATCCTAACCCGTACGCTAACACTAATCCGCGCCCTCACACGCACGCTCCCCCTAAACCGTTGCCGTACTCTTACCTGGATCCTAAACCGTCCCCGTCCCCTAACCCTTACCCTAGCCCGAACCCTAACCCTAACCCTTCCCCGAAGCCTGACCCTCACCCGTCCCCTAATCCTAACCCGTACGCTAACACTAACCCGCGCCCTCACACACACTCTCCCCCTAAAGCGTTGCCGTACCCTCACCTGGACCCTAAACTGTCCCCGTCTCCTAACCCTAACCCTAGCCCGAACCCTAACCCTGACCCTTCCCCGAAGCCTGACCCTCACCCGTCCCCTAATCCAAACCCGTACGCTAACACTAACCCACGCCCTCACACGCACGCTCCCCCTAAAGCGTTGCCGTACCCTCACCTGGACCCTAAACCGTCCCCGTCCCCTAACCCTAACCCTAGCCCGAACCCTAACACTAACCTTTCCCCGAAGCCTGACCCTCACCCGTGGCCTAATCCTAACCCGTACGCTAACACTAACCCACGCCCTCACATGCACGCTCCCCCTAAAGCGTTGCCGTACCCTCACCTGGACCCTAAACCGTCCCCGTCCCCTAACCCTAACCCTAGCCCGAACCCTAACCCTAACCCTTCCCCGAAGCCTGATCCTCACCCGTCCCCTAATCCTAACCCGTACGCTAACACTAACCCGCGCCCTCACACGCACGCTCCCCCTAAAGCGTTGCCGTACCCTCACCTGGACCCTAAACCGTCCCCGTCCCCTAACCCTAACCCTAGCCCGAACCCTAACCCTAACCTTTCCCCGAAGCCTGACCCTCACCCGTCCCCTAATCCTAACCCGTACGCTAACACAAACCCGCATCCTCACACGCACACTCCCCCTAAAGCGTTGCCGTAACCTCACCTGGACCCTAAATCGTCCCCATCCCCTAACCCTAACCCTAGCCCGAACCCTAACCCTAACCCTTCCCCGAAGCCTGACCCTCACCCGTCCCCTAATCCTAACCCGTACGCTAACACTAACCCGCGCCCTCGCACGCACGCTCCCCCTAAAGCGTTGCCGTACCCTCACCTGGACCCTAAACCGTCCCCGTCCCCTAACCCTAACCCTAGCCCGAACCCTAACCCTAACACTTCCCCGAAGCCTGACCCTCACCCGTCCCCTAATCCTAACCCGTACGCTAACACTAACCAGCGCCCTCACACGCACGCTCCCCCTAAAGCGTTGCCGTACCCTCACCTGGACCCTAAACCGTCCCCGTCCCCTAACCCTAACCCTAGCCCGAACCCTAACCCTGACCCTTCCCCGAAGCCAGACCCTCACCCGTCCCCTAATCCTAACCCGTACGCTAACACTAACCCGTGCCCTCACACGCACGCTCCCCCTAAAGCGTTGCCGTACCCTCACCTGGACCCTAAACCGTCCCCGTCAGCTAACCCTAACCCTAGCCCGAACCCTAACCCTGACCCTTCCCCGAAGCCTGACCCTCACCCGTGCCCTAATCCTAACCCGTACACTAACACTAACCCGCGCCCTCACACGCACGCTCCCCCTAAAGCGTTGCTGTACACTCACCTGGACCCTAAACCGTCCCCGTCCCCTAACCCTAACCGTAGCGCGAACCCTAACCCTGACCCTTCCCCGAAGCCTGACCCTCACCCGTCCCCTAATCCTAACCCGTACGCTAACACTAACCCGCGTCCTCACACGCACGCTCCCCCTAAAGCGTTGCCGTACCCTCACCTGGACCCTAAACCGTCCCTGTCCCCTTACCCTAACCCTAGCCTGAACCCTAACCCTAACCTTTCCCCGAAGCCTGACCCTCACGCGTCCCCTAATCCTAACCCGTACGCTAACACTAACCCGCGCCCTCACACGCACGCTCCCCCTAAAGCGTTGCCGTACCCTCACCTGGACCCTAAACCGTCCCCGTCCCCTAACCCTAACCCTTGCCCGAACCCTAACCCTTCCCCGATACATGACCCTCACCCGTCCCCTAATCCTAACCCGTACGCTAACACTAACCCGCGCCCTCACACGCACGCTCCCCCTAAAGCTTTGCCGTACGCTCACATGGACCCTAAACCGTCCCCGTCCCCTAACCCTAAACCTAGCCCGAACCCTAACCCTAACACTTCCCCGAAGCCTGACACTCACCCGTCCCCTAATCCTAACCCGTACGCTAACACTAACCCACGCCCTCAAACGCACGCTCCCCCTAAAGCGTTGCCGTACCCTCACCTGGACCCTAAACCGTCCACGTACCCTAACCCTAACCCTAGCCCGAACCCTAACCCTAACACTTCCCCGAAGCCTGACCCTAACCCGTCCCCTAATCCTAACCCGTACGCTAACACTAACCCGCGCCCTCACACGCACGCTCACCCTAAAGCGTTGCCGTACCCTCACCTGGACCCTAAACCGTCCCCGTCCCCTAACCCTAACCCTAGCCCGAACCCTAACCCTAACCCTTCCCCGAAGCCTGACCCTCACCCGTCCCCTAATCCTAACCCGTACGCTCACACTAACCCGTGCCCTCACACGCACGCTCACCCTAAAGCGTTGCCATACCCTCACCTAGACCCTAAACTGTCCCCGTCCCCTAACCCTAACCCTAGCCCGAACCCTAACCCTAACCCTTCCCCGAAGCCTGACCCTCACCCGTCCCCTAATCCTAACCCGTACGCTAACACTAACCCGCGCCCTCACACGCACGCTGCCCCTAAAGCGTTGCCGTACCCTCACCTGGACCCTAAACCGTCCCCGTCCCCTAACCCTAACCCTAGCCCGAACCCTAACCCTGACACTTCCCCGAAGCCTGATCCTCACCGGTCCCCTAATCCTAACCCGTACGCTAACACTAACCCGCGCCCTCACACGCACGCTCCCCCTAAAGCGTTGCCGTACCCTCACCTGGACCCTAAACCGTCCCCGTCCCCTAACCTTAACCCTAGCCCGAACCCTAACCCTGACACTTCCCCGAAGCCTGACCCTCACCCGTCCCCTAATCCTAACCCGTACGCTAACACTAACCCGCGCCCTCACACGCACGCTCCCCCTAAAGCGTTGCCGTACCCTCACCTGGACCCTAAACCGTCCCCGTCCCCTAACCCTAACCCTAGGCCGAACCCTAACCCTAACCCTTCCCCGAAGCCTGACCCTCACCCGTCCCCTAATGCTAAACCGTACGCTAACAGTAACCCGCACCCTCACACCTACGCTCCCCCTAAAGCGTTGTCGTACCCTCACCTGGACCCTAAACCGTCCCCATCCCCTAACCCTAACCCTAGCCCGAACCCTAACCCTGACCTGTCCCCGAAGCCTGACCCTCACCCGTCCCCTAATCCTAACCCGTACGCTAACACTAACCCGCGCCCTCACATGCACGCTCCCCCTAAAGCGTTGCCGTACCCTCATCTGGACCCTAAACCGTCCCCGTCCCCTAACCCTAACCCTAGCCCGAACCCTAACCCTGACACTTCCCCGAAGCCTGACCCTCACCCGTCCCCTAATCCTAACCCGTACGCTAACACTAACCCGCGTCCTCACACGCACGCTCCCCCTAAAGCGTTGCCGTACCCTCACCTGGACCCTAAACCGTCCCCGTCCCCTAACCCTAACCCTAGTCCGAACCCTAACGCTAACCCTTCCCCGAAGCCTGACCCTCACCCGTCCCCGAATCCTAACCCGTACTCTAACACTAACCCGCGCCCTCACACGCACGCTCCCCCTAAAGCGTTGCCGTACCCTCACCTGGACCCTAAACCGTCCCTGTCCTTGTCCCCTAACCCAGCCCGAACCCTAACCCTGACCCTTCCCCGAAGCCTGACCCTCACCCGTCCCCTAATCCTAACCCGTACGCTAACACTAACCCGCGCCCTCACACGCACGCTCCCCCTAAAGCGTTGCCGTACCCTCACCTGGACCCTAAACCGTCCCCGTCCCCTAACCCTAACCCTAGCCCGAACCCTAACCCTAACACTTTCCCGAAGCCTGACCCTCACGCGTCCCCTAATCCTAACCCGTACGCTAACACTAAACCGCGCCCTCACACGCACGCTCCCCCTAAAGCGTTGCCGTACCCTTACCTGGATCCTAAACCGTCCCCGTCCCCTAACCCTAACCCTAGCCCCAACCCTAACCCTAACCCTTCCCCGAAGCCTGACCCTCACCCGTTCCCTAATCCTAACCCGTACGCTAACACTAACCCGCGCCCTCACACGCACGCTCCCCCTAAAGCGTTGCCGTACCCTCACCTGGACCCTAAACTGTCCCCGTCTCCTAAACCTAACCCTAGCCCGAACCCTAACCCTGACCCTTCCCCGAAGCCTGATCCTCACCCGACCCCTAATCCTAACCCGTACGCTAACACTAACCCACGCCCTCACACGCACGCTCCCCCTAAAGCGTTGCCGTACCCTCACCTGGACCCTAAACCGTCCCCGTCCCCTAACCCTAACCTTAGCCCGAACCCTAACCCTAACCTTTCCCCGAAGCCTGACCCTCACCCGTGCCCTAATCCTAACCCGTACGCTAACACTAACCCGCGCCCTCACACGCACGCTCCCCCTAAAGCGTTGCCGTACCCTCACCTGGACCCTAAACCGTCCCCGTCCCCTAACCCTAACCCTAGCCCGAACCCTAACCCTAACCCTTCCCCGAAACCTGATCCTCACCCGTCCCCTAATCCTAACCCGTACGCTAACACTAACCCGCCCCCTCACACGCACGCACCCCCTAAAGCGTTGCCGTACCCTCACCTGGACCCTAAACCGTCCCCGTCCCCTACCCCTAACCCTAGCCCGAACCCTAACCCTAACCATTCCCTGAAGCCTGACACTCACCTGTCCCCTAATCCTAACCCTTACGCTAGCACTAACCCGCGCCCTCACACGCACGCTCCCCCTAAAGCGTTGCCGTACCCTCACCTGGACCCTAAACCGTCCCCGTCCCCTAACCCTAACCCTAGCCCGAACCCTAACCCTAACCATTCCCTGAAGCCTGACACTCACCTGTCCCCTAATCCTAACCCTTACGCTAACACTAACCCGCGCCCTCACACGCACGCTGCCCCTAAAGCGTTGCCGTACCCTCACCTGGACCCTAAACCGTCCCCGTCCCCTAACCCTAACCCTAGGCCGAACCCTAACCCTAACCCTTCCCCGAAGCCTGACCCTCACCCGTCCCCTAATGCTAACCCGTACGCTAACAGTAACCCGCACCCTCACACCTACGCTCCCCCTAAAGCGTTGTTGTACCCTCACCTGGACCCTAAACCGTCCCCATACCCTAACCCTAACCCTAGCCCGAACCCTAACCCTGACCCTTCCCCGAAGCCTGACCCTCACCCGTCCCCTAATCCTAACCCGTACGCTAACACTAACCCGCGTCCTCACACGCACGCTCCCCCTAAAGCGTTGCCGTACCCTCACCTGGACCCTAAACCGTCCCCGTCCCCTAACCCTAACCCTAGCCCGAACCCTAACCCTAACCCTTCCCCGAAGCCTGACCCTCACCCGTCCCTTAATCCTAACCCGTACGCTAACACTAACCCGCGCCCTCACACGCACGCTCCCCCTAAAGCGTTGCCGTACCCTCACGTGGACCCTAAACCGTCCCCGTCCCCTAACCCTAACCCTAGTCCGAACCCTAACCCTAACCCTTCCCCGAAGCCTGACCCTCACCCGTCCCCTAATCCTAACCCGTACGCTAACACTAACCCGCGCCCTCACACGCACGCTCCCCCTAAAGCGTTGCCGTAACCTCACCTGGACCCTAAACTGTCCCCGTCTCCTAACCCTAACCCTAGCCCGAACCCTAAACCTGACCCTTCCCCGAAGCCTGATCCTCACCCGTCCCCTAATCCTAACCCGTACGCTAACACTAACCCACGCCCTCACACGCACGCTCCCCCTAAAGCGTTGCCGTACCCTCACCTGGACCCTAAACCGTCCCCGTCCCCTAACCCTAACCTTAGCCCGAACCCTAACCCTAACCTTTCCCCGAAGCCTGACCCTCACCCGTGCCCTAATCCTAACCCGTACGCTAACACTAACCCGCGCCCTCACACGCACGCTCCCCCTAAAGCGTTGCCGTACCCTCACCTGGACCCTAAACCGTCCCCGTCCCCTAACCCTAACCCTAGCCCGAACCCTAACCCTAACCCTTCCCCGAAACCTGATCCTCACCCGTCCCCTAATCCTAACCCGTACGCTAACACTAACCCGCCCCCTCACACGCACGCACCCCCTAAAGCGTTGCCGTACCCTCACCTGGACCCTAAACCGTCCCCGTCCCCTAACCCTAACCCTAGCCCGAACCCTAACCCTAACACTTCCCCGAAGCCTGACCCTCACCCGTCCCCTAATCCTAACCCGTACGCCAACACTAACCCGCGCCCTCACACGCACGCTCCCCCTAAAGCGTTGCCGTACCCTCACCTGGACCCTAAACCGTCCCCGTCCCCTAACCCTAACCCTAGCCCGAACCCTAACCCTAACCATTCCCTGAAGCCTGACACTCACCTGTCCCCTAATCCTAACCCTTACGCTAGCACTAACCCGCGCCCTCACACGCACGCTCCCCATAAAGCGTTGCCGTACCCTCACCTGGACCCTAAACCGTCCCCGTCCCCTAACCCTAACCCTAGCCCGAACCCTAACCCTAACCCTTCCCCGAAGCCTGACCCTCACCCGTCCCCTAATCCTAACCCGTACGCTCACAGTAACCCGCGCCCTCACACGCACGCTCCCCCTAAAGTGTTGCCATACCCTCACCTAGACCCTAAACTGTCCCCGTCCCCTAACCCTAACCCTAGCCCGAACCCTAACCCTAACCCTTCCCCGAAGCCTGACCCTCACCTGTCCCCTAATCCTAACCCGTACGCTAACACTAACCCGCGCCCTCACACGCACGCTGCCCCTAAAGCGTTGCCGTACCCTCACCTGGACCCTAAACCGTCCCCGTCCCCTAACCCTAACCCTAGCCCGAACGCTAACCCTGACCCTTCCCCGAAGCCTGATCCTCACCGGTCCCCTAATCCTAACCCGTACGCTAACACTAACCCGCGCCCTCACACGCACGCTCCCCCTAAAGCGTTGCCGTACCCTCACCTGGACCCTAAACCGTCCCCGTCCCCTAACCTTAACCCTAGCCCGAACCCTAACCCTGACACTTCCCCGAAGCCTGACCCTCACCCGTCCCCTAATCCTAACCCGTACGCTAACACTAACCCGCGCCCTCACACGCACGCTGCCCCTAAAGCGTTGCCGTACCCTCACCTGGACCCTAAACCGTCCCCGTCCCCTAACCCTAACCCTAGGCCGAACCCTAACCCTAACCCTTCCCCGAAGCCTGACCCTCACCCGTCCCCTAATGCTAACCCGTACGCTAACAGTAACCCGCACCCTCACACCTACGCTCCCCCTAAAGCGTTGTTGTACCCTCACCTGGACCCTAAACCCTCCCCATACCCTAACCCTAACCCTAGCCCGAACCCTAACCCTGACCCTTCCCCGAAGCCTGACCCTCACCCGTCCCCTAATCCTAACCCGTACGCTAACACTAACCCGCGTCCTCACACGCACGCTCCCCCTAAAGCGTTGCCGTACCCTCACCTGGACCCTAAACCGTCCCCGTCCCCTAACCCTAACCCTAGCCCGAACCCTAACCCTAACCCTTCCCCGAAGCCTGACCCTCACCCGTCCCTTAATCCTAACCCGTACGCTAACACTAACCCGCGCCCTCACACGCACGCTCCCCCTAAAGCGTTGCCGTACCCTCACGTGGACCCTAAACCGTCCCCGTCCCCTAACCCTAACCCTAGTCCGAACCCTAACCCTAACCCTTCCCCGAAGCCTGACCCTCACCCGTCCCCTAATCCTAACCCGTACGCTAACACTAACCCGCGCCCTCACACGCACGCTCCCCCTAAAGCGTTGCCATACCCTCACCTGGACCCTAAACCGTCCTCGTCCCCTAACCCTAACCCTAGCCCGAACCCTAACCCTGACCCTTCCCCGAAGCCTGACCCTCACCCGTCCCCTAATCCTAACCCGTACGCTAACACTAATCCGCGCCCTCACACGCACGCTCCCCCTAAACCGTTGCCGTACTCTTACCTGGATCCTAAACCGTCCCCGTCCC
This sequence comes from Delphinus delphis, assembly GCF_949987515.2. Taxonomy (NCBI): domain Eukaryota; kingdom Metazoa; phylum Chordata; class Mammalia; order Artiodactyla; family Delphinidae; genus Delphinus; species Delphinus delphis. The sequence continues at coordinate 722,185 of NW_027192650.1, forward strand.
CTAAACCTAACCCTAGCCCGAACCCTAACCCTAACCCTTCCCCGAAGCCTGACCCTCACCCGTCCCCTAATCCTAACCCGTACGCTAACACTAACCCGCGCCCTCACACGCACTCTCCCCCTAAAGCGTTGCCGTACCATCACCTGGACCCTAAACTGTCCCCGTCTCCTAACCCTAACCCTAGCCCGAACCCTAACCCTGACCCTTCCCCGAAGCCTGACCCTCACCCGTCCCCTAATCCAAACCCGTACGCTAACACTAACCCACGCCCTCACACGCACGCTCCCCCTAAAGCGTTGCCGTACCCTCACCTGGACCCTAAACCGTCCCCGTCCCCTAACCCTAACCCTAGCCCGAACCCTAACACTAACCTTTCCCCGAAGCCTGACCCTCACCCGTGGCCTAATCCTAACCCGTACGCTAACACTAACCCACGCCCTCACATGCACGCTCCCCCTAAAGCGTTGCCGTACCCTCACCTGGACCCTAAACCGTCCCCGTCCCCTAACCCTAACCCTAGCCCGAACCCTAACCCTAAGCCTTCCCCGAAGCCTGATCCTCACCCGTCCCCTAATCCTAACCCGTACGCTAACACTAACCCACGCCCTCACACGCACGCTCCCCCTAAAGCGTTGCCGTACCCTCACCTGGACCCTAAACCGTCCCCGTCCCCTAACCCTAACCCTAGCCCGAACCCTAACCCTAACCTTTCCCCGAAGCCTGACCCTCACCCGTCCCCTAATCCTAACCCGTACGCTAACACAAACCCGCATCCTCACACGCACACTCCCCCTAAAGCGTTGCCGTAACCTCACCTGGACCCTAAATCGTCCCCATCCCCTAACCCTAACCCTAGCCCGAACCCTAACCCTAACCCTTCCCCGAAGCCTGACCCTCACCCGTCCCCTAATCCTAACCCGTACGCTAACACTAACCCGCGCCCTCGCACGCACGCTCCCCCTAAAGCGTTGCCGTACCCTCACCTGGACCCTAAACCGTCCCCGTCCCCTAACCCTAACCCTAGCCCGAACCCTAACCCTAACACTTCCCCGAAGCCTGACCCTCACCCGTCCCCTAATCCTAACCCGTACGCTAACACTAACCAGCGCCCTCACACGCACGCTCCCCCTAAAGCGTTGCCGTACCCTCACCTGGACCCTAAACCGTCCCCGTCCCCTAACCCTAACCCTAGCCCGAACCCTAACCCTGACCCTTCCCCGAAGCCAGACCCTCACCCGTCCCCTAATCCTAACCCGTACGCTAACACTAACCCGTGCCCTCACACGCACGCTCCCCCTAAAGCGTTGCCGTACCCTCACCTGGACCCTAAACCGTCCCCGTCAGCTAACCCTAACCCTAGCCCGAACCCTAACCCTGACCCTTCCCCGAAGCCTGACCCTCACCCGTGCCCTAATCCTAACCCGTACGCTAACACTAACCCGCGCCCTCACACGCACGCTCCCCCTAAAGCGTTGCCGTACCCTCAACTGGACCCTAAACCGTCCCCGTCTCCTAACCCTAACCCTAGACCGAACCCTAACCCTGACCCTTCCCCGAAGCCTGACCCTCACCCGTCCCCTAATGCTAACCCGTACGCTAACACTAACCCGCGCCCTCACACGCACGCTCCCCCTAAAGCGTTGCCGTAACCTCACCTGGTCCCTAAATCGTCCCCGTCCCCTAACCCTAACCCTAGCCCGAACCTTAACCCTGACCCTTCCCCGAAGCCTGACCCTCACCCGTCCCCTAATCCTAACCCTTACGCTAACACTAACCCGCGCCCTCACACGCACGCTCCCCCTAAAGCGTTGCCGTACCCTCACCTGGACCCTAAACTGTCCCCGTCGCCTAACCCTAACCCTAGCCCGAACCCTAACCCTGACCCTTCCCCGAAGCCTGACCCACACCCGTCCCCTAATCCTAACCCGTACGCTAACACTAACCCACGCCCTCACACGCACGCTCCCCCTAAAGCGTTGCCGTACCCTCACCTGGACCCTAAACCGTCCCCGTCCCCTAACCCTAACCCTAGCCCGAACCCTAACCCTAAAGCTTCCCCGAAGCCTGACCCTCACCCGTCCCCTAATCCTAACCCGTACGCTAACACTAACCCGTGCCCTCACACGCACGCTCCCCCTAAAGCGTTGCCGTACCCTCACCTGGACCCTAAACCGTCCCCGTCCCCTAACCCTAACCCTAGCCCGAACCCTAACCCTGACCCTTCCCCGAAGCCTGACCCTCACCCGTCCACTAATCCTAACCCGTACGCTAACACTAACCCGCGCCCTCACACGCACCCTCCCCCTAAAGCGTTGCCGTACCCTCACCTGGACCCTAAACCGTCCCCGTCCCCTAACCCTAACCCTAGCCCGAACCCTAACCCTAACCCTTCCCCGAAGCCTGACCCTCACCCGTCCCCTAATCCTAACCCGTACGCTAACACAAACCCGCGTCCTCACACGCACGCTCCCCCTAAAGCGTTGCCGTTCCCTCACCTGGACCCTAAACCGTCACCGTCCCCTAACCCTAACCCTAGTCCGAACCCTAACCCTGACCCTTCCCCGAAGCCTGACCCTCACCCGTCCCCTAATCCTAACCCGTACGCTAACACTAACCCGCGCCCTCACATGCACGCTCCCCCTAAAGCGTTGCCGTACCCTCACCTGGACCCTAAACCGTCCCCGTCCCCTAACCCTAACCCTAGCCCGAACCCTAACCCTGACCCTTCCCCGAAGCCTGACCCTCACCCGTCCCCTAATCCTAACCCGTACGCTAACACTAACCCGCGCCCTCACACGCACGCTCCCCGTAAAGCGTTGTCGTACCCTCACCTGGACCCTAAACCGTCCCCGTCCCCTAACCCTAACCCTAGCCCGAACCCTAACCCTGACCCTTCCCCGAAGGCTGACCCTCACCCGTCCCCTAATCCTAACCCGTACGCTAACACTAACCCGCGTCCTCACACGCACCCTCCCCCTAAAGCGTTGCCGTACCCTCACCTGGACCCTAAACCGTCCCCGTCCCCTAACCCTAACCCTAGCCCGAACCCTAACCCTGACCCTTCCCCGAAGCCTGACCCTCACCCGTCCCCTAATCCTAACCCGTACGCTAACACTAATCCGCGCCCTCACACGCACGCTCCCCCTAAACCGTTGCCGTACCCTCACCTGGATCCTAAACCGTCCCCGTCCCCTAACCCTAACCCGAGCCCGAACCCTAACCCTAACCCTTCCCCGAAGCCTGACCCTCACCCGTCCCCTAATCCTAACCCGTACGCTAACACTAACCCGCGCCCTCACACCCACTCTCCCCCTAAAGCGTTGCCGTACCCTCACCTGGACCCTAAACCGTCCCCGTCTCCTAACCCTAACCCTAGCCCGAACCCTAACCCTGACCATTCCCCGAAGCCTGACCCTCACCCGTCCCCTAATCCAAACCCGTACGCTAACACTAACCCACGCCCTCACACGCACGCTCCCCCTAAAGCGTTGCCGTACCCTCACCTGGACCCTAAACCGTCCCCGTCCCCTAACCCTAACCCTAGCCCGAACCCTAACACTAACCTTTCCCCGAAGCCTGACCCTCACCCGTGGCCTAATCCTAACCCATACTCTGACACTAACCCGCGCCCTCACACGCACGCTCCCCCTAAAGCGTTGCCGTACCCTCACCTGGACCCTAAACCGTCCCCGTCCCCTAACCCTAACCCTAGCCCGAACCCTAACCCTAACCCTTCCCCGAAGCCTGACCCTCACACGTCCCCTAATCCTAACCCGTACGCTAACACTAACCCGTGCCCTCACACCTACGCTCCCCCTAAAGCGTTGTCGTACCCTCCCCTGGACCCTAAACCGTCCCCGTCCCCTAACCCTAACCCTAGCCCAAACCCTAACCCTGACCCTTCCCCGAAGCCTGACCCTCACCCGTCCCCTAATCCTAACCCGTACGCTAACACTAACCCGTGCCCTCACACGCACGCTCCCCCTAAAGCGTTGCCGTACCCTCACCTGGACCCTAAACCGTCCCTGTCCGCTAACCCTAACCCTAGCCCGAACCCTGACCCTGACCCTTCCCCGAAGCCTGACCCTCACCCGTCCCCTAATCCTAACCCGTACGCTAACACTAACCCGCGCCCTCACACGCACGCTCCCCCTAAAGCGTTGCCGTACCCTCACCTGGACCCTAAACCGTCCCCGTCACCTAAACCTAACCCTAGCCCGAACCCTAACCCTGACCCTTCCCCGAAGCCTGACCCTCACCCGTCCCCTAATCCTAACCCGTACGCTAACACTAACCCGCGCCCTCACACGCACGCTCCCCCTAAAGCGTTGCCGTACCCTCACCTGGACCCTAAACCGTCCCCGTCACCTAACCCTAACCCTACCCGAACCCTAACCCTGACCCTTCCCCGAAGCCTGACCCTCACCCGTCCACTAATCCTAACCCGTACGCTAACACTAATCCGCGCCCTCACACGCATGCTCCCCCTAAAGCGTTGCCGTACCCTCACCTGGACCCTAAACCGTCCCCGTCCCCTAACCCTAACCCTAGCCCGAACCCTAACCCTGACCCTTCCCCGAAGCCTGACCCTCACCCGTCCCCTAATCCTCACCCTTACGCTAACACTAACCCGCGCTCTCACACGCACGCTCCCCCTAAAGCGTTGTCGTACCCTCACCTGGACCATAAACCGTCCCCTTCCCCTAACCCTAACCCTAGCCCGAACCCTAACCCTGACCCTTCCCCGAAGCCTGACCCTCACCCGTCACCTAATCCTAACCCGTACGCTAACACTAACCCGCGTCCTCACACGCACGCTCCCCCTAAAGCGTTGCCGTACCCTCACCTGGACCCTAAACCGTCCCCGTCCCCTAACCCTAACCCTAGCCCGAACCCTAACTCTAACCCTTCCCCGAAGCCTGACCCTCACCCGTCCCTTAATCCTAACCCGTACGCTAACACTAACCCGCGCCCTCACACGCACGCTCCCCCTAAAGCGTTGCCGTAACCTCACCTGGACCCTAAACCGTCCCCGTCCCCTAACCCTAACCCTAGTCCGAACCCTAACCCTGACCCTTCCCCGAAGCCTGACCCTCACCCGTCCCCTAATCCTAACCCGTACGCTAACACTAACCCGCGCCCTCACACGCACGTTCCCCCTAAAGCGTTGCCGTACCCTCACCTGGACCCTAAACCGTCCCCGTCCCCTAACCCTAACCTTAGCCCGAACCCTAACCCTGACCTGTCCCCGAAGCCTGACCCTCACCCGTGCCCTAATCCTAACCCGTACGCTAACACTAACCCGCGCCCTCACACGCACGCTCCCCCTAAAGCGTTGCCGTACCCTCACCTGGACCCTAAACCGTCCCCGTCCCCTAACCCTAACCCTAGCCCGAACCCTAACCCTAACCCTTCCCCGAAGCCTGATCCTCACCCGTCCCCTAATCCTAACCCGTACGCTAACACTAACACGCGCCCTCACACGCACGCTCCCCCTAAAGCGTTGCCGTACCCTCACCTGGACCCTAAACCGTCCCCTTCCCCTAACCCTAACCCTAGCCCGAACCCTAACCCTAACCATTCCCTGAAGCCTGAAACTCACCTGTCCCCTATCCTAACCCTTACACTAGCACTAACCCGCGCCCTCACACGCACGCTCCCGCTAAAGTGTTGCCGTACCCTCACCTGGACCCTAAACCGTCCCCGTCCCCTAACCCTAACCCTAGCCCGAACCCTAACCCTAACCCTTCCCCGAAGCCTGACCCTCACCCGTCCCCTAATCCTAACCCGTACGCTCACACTAACCCGCGCCCTCACACGCACGCTCCCCCTAAAGTGTTGCCATACCCTCACCTAGACCCTAAACTGTCCCCGTCCCTTAACCCTAACCCTAGCCCGAACCCTAACCCTAACCCTTCCCCGAAGCCTGACCCTCACCCGTCCCCTAATCCTAACCCGTACGCTAACACTAAACCGCGCCGTCACACGCACGCTGCCCCTAAAGCGTTGCCGTACCCTCACCTGGACCCTAAACCGTCCCCGTCCCCTAACCCTAACCCTAGCCCGAACCCTAACCCTGACCCTTCCCCGAAGCCTGATCCTCACCGGTCCCCTAATCCTAACCCGTACGCTAACACTAACCCGCGCCCTCACACGCACGCTCCCCCTAAAGCGTTGCCGTACCCTCACCTGGAACCTAAACCGTCCCCGTCCCCTAACCTTAACCCTAGCCCGAACCCTAACCCTGACACTTCCCCGAAGCCTGACCCTCACCCGTCCCCTAATCCTAACCCGTACGCTAACACTAACCCGCGCCCTCACACGCACGCTCCCCCTAAAGCGTTGCCGTACCCTCACCTGGACCCTAAACCGTCCCCGTCCCCTAACCCTAACCCTAGGCCGAACCCTAAACCTAACCCTTCCCCGAAGCCTGACCCTCACCCGTCCCCTAATGCTAACCCGTACGCTAACAGTAACCCGCACCCTCACACCTACGCTCCCCCTAAAGCGTTGTCGTACCCTCACCTGGACCCTAAACCGTCCCCATCCCCTAACCCTAACCCTAGCCCGAACCCTAACCCTGACCCTTCCCCGAAGCCTGACCCTCACCCGTCCCCTAATCCTAACCCGTACGCTAACACTAACCCACGCCCTCACACGCACGCTCCCTCTAAAGCGTTGCCGTACACTCACCTGGACCCTAAACCGTCCCCGTCCCCTAACCCTAACCCTAGCCCGAACCCTAACCCTAACCCTTCCCCGATGCCTGACCCTCACCCGTCCCCTAATCCTAACCCGTATGCTAACACTAAACCGCGCCCTCACACGCACGCTCCCCCTGAAGCGTTGCCGTACCCTCACCTGGACCCTAAACCGTCCCCGTCCCCTAACCCTAACCCTAGCCCGAACCATAACCCTAACCTTTCCCCGAAGGTTGACCCTCACCCGTCCCCTAATCCTAACCCGTACGCTAACACTAACCCGCGTCCTCACACGCACGCTCCCCCTAAAGCGTTGCCGTACTCTCACCTGGACCCTAAACCGTCCCCGTCCCCTAACCCTAACCCTAGCCCGAACCCTAACCCTAACCCTTCCCCGAAGCCTGACCCTCACCCATCCCCTAATCCTAACCCGTACACTAACACTAAACCGCGCCCTCACACGTACGCTCCCCCTAAAGCGTTGTCGTACCCTCACCTGGACCCTAAACCGTCCCCGTCCCCTAACCCTAACCCTAGCCCGAACCCTAACCCTAAACTTTCCCCGAAGCCTGACCCTCACCCGTCCCCTAATCCTAACCCGTACGCTAACACTAACCCGCGCCCTCACATGCACGCTCCCCCTAAAGCGTTGCCGTACCCTCACCTGGACCCTAAACCGTCCCCGTCCCCTAACCCTAACCCTAGCCCGAACCCTAACCCTGACCCTTCCCCGAAGCCTGACCCTCACCCGTGCCCTAATCCTAACCCGTACGCTAACACTAACCCGCACCCTCACACGCACGATCCCCCTAAAGCGTTGCCGTACCCTCACCTGGACCCTAAACCGTCCCCGTCACCTAACCCTAACCCTAGCCCGAACCCTAACCCTGACCCTTCCCCGAAGCCTCACCCTCACCCGTCCACTAATCCTAACCCGTACGCTAACACTAATCCGCGCCCTCACACGCACGCTCCCCCTAAAGCGTTGCCGTACCCTCACCTGGACCCTAAACCGTCCCCGTCCCCTAACCCTAACCCTAGCCCGAACCCTAACCCTGACCCTTCCCCGAAGCCTGACCCTCACCCGTCCCCTAATCCTCACCCGTACGCTAACACTAACCCGCGCCCTCACACGCACGCTGCCCCTAAAGCGTTGCCGTACCCTCACCTGTACCCTAAACCGTCCCCGTCCCCTACCCTAACCCTAGCCCGAACCCTAACCCTGACCCTTCCCCGAAGCCTGATCCTCACCGGTCCCCTAATCCTAACCCGTACGCTAACACTAACCCGCGCCCTCACACGCACGCTCCCCCTAAAGCGTTGCCGTACCCTCACCTGGACCCTAAACCGTCCCCGTCCCCTAAACTTAACCCTAGCCCGAACCCTAACCCTGACACTTCCCCGAAGCCTGACCCTCACCCGTCCCCTAATCCTAACCCGTACGCTAACACTAACCCGCGCCCTCACACGCACGCTCCCCCTAAAGCGTTGCCGTACCCTCACCTGGACCCTAAACCGTCCCCGTCCCCTAACCCTAACCCTAGGCCGAACCCTAACCCTAACCCTTCCCCGAAGCCTGACCCTCACCCGTCCCCTAATGCTAAACCGTACGCTAACAGTAACCCGCACCCTCACACCTACGCTCCCCCTAAAGCGTTGTCGTACCCTCACCTGGACCCTAAACCGTCCCCATCCCCTAACCCTAACCCTAGCCCGAACCCTAACCCTGAACTGTCCCCGAAGCCTGACCCTCACCCGTCCCCTAATCCTAACCCGTACGCTAACACTAACCCGCGCCCTCACACGCACGCTCCCCCTAAAGCGTTGCCGTACCCTCACCTGGACCCTAAACCGTCCCCGTCCCCTAACCCTAACCCTAGCCCGAACCCTAACCCTGACCCTTCCCCGAAGCCTGACCCTCACCGTCCCCTAATCCTAACCCGTACGCTAACACTAACCCGCGCCCTCACACGCACCCTCCCCCTAAAGCGTTGTCGTACCCTCACCTGGACCATAAACCGTCCCCGTCCCCTAACCCTAACCCTAGCCCGAACCCTAACCCTGACCCTTCCCCGAAGCCTGACCCTCACCCGTCACCTAATCCTAACCCGTACGCTAACACTAACCCGCGTCCTCACACGCACGCTCCCCCTAAAGCGTTGCCGTACCCTCACCTGGACCCTAAACCGTCCCCGTCCCCTAACCCTAACCCTAGCCCGAACCCTAACTCTAACCCTTCCCCGAAGCCTGACCCTCACCCGTCCCTTAATCCTAACCCGTACGCTAACACTAACCCGCGCCCTCACACGCACGCTCCCCCTAAAGCGTTGCCGTAACCTCACCTGGACCCTAAACCGTCCCCGTCCCCTAACCCTAACCCTAGTCCGAACCCTAACCCTGACCCTTCCCCGAAGCCTGACCCTCACCCGTCCCCTAATCCTAACCCGTACGCTAACACTAACCCGCGCCCTCACACGCACGTTCCCCCTAAAGCGTTGCCGTACCCTCACCTGGACCCTAAACCGTCCCCGTCCCCTAACCCTAACCTTAGCCCGAACCCTAACCCTGACCTGTCCCCGAAGCCTGACCCTCACCCGTGCCCTAATCCTAACCCGTACGCTAACACTAACCCGCGCCCTCACACGCACGCTCCCCCTAAAGCGTTGCCGTACCCTCACCTGGACCCTAAACCGTCCCCGTCCCCTAACCCTAACCCTAGCCCGAACCCTAACCCTAACCCTTCCCCGAAGCCTGATCCTCACCCGTCCCCTAATCCTAACCCGTACGCTAACACTAACACGCGCCCTCACACGCACGCTCCCCCTAAAGCGTTGCCATACCCTCACCTGGACCCTAAACCGTCCCCTTCCCCTAACCCTAACCCTAGCCCGAACCCTAACCCTAACCATTCCCTGAAGCCTCACACTCACCTGTCCCCTATCCTAACCCTTACACTAGCACTAACCCGCGCCCTCACACGCACGCTCCCGCTAAAGTGTTGCCGTACCCTCACCTGGACCCTAAACCGTCCCCGTCCCCTAACCCTAACCCTAGCCCGAACCCTAACCCTAACCCTTCCCCGAAGCCTGACCCTCACCCGTCCCCTAATCCTAACCCGTACGCTCACACTAACCCGCGCCCTCACACGCACGCTCCCCCTAAAGTGTTGCCATACCCTCACCTAGACCCTAAACTGTCCCCGTCCCTTAACCCTAACTCTAGCCCGAACCCTAACCCTAACCCTTCCCCGAAGCCTGACCCTCACCCGTCCCCTAATCCTCACCCGTACGCTAACACTAACCCGCGCCCTCACACGCACGCTGCCCCTAAAGCGTTGCCGTACCCTCACCTGGACCCTAAACCGTCCCCGTCCCCTAACCCTAACCCTAGCCCGAACCCTAACCCTGACCCTTCCCTGAAGCCTGATCCTCACCGGTCCCCTAATCCTAACCCGTACGCTAACACTAACCCGCGCCCTCACACGCACTCTCCCCCTAAAGCGTTGCCGTACCCTCACCTGGACCCTAAACCGTCCCCGTCCCCTAACCTTAACCCTAGCCCGAACCCTAACCCTGACACTTCCCCGAAGCCTGACCCTCACCCGTCCCCTAATCCTAACCCGTACGCTAACACTAACCCGCGCCCTCACACGCACGCTCCCCCTAAAGCGTTGCCGTACCCTCACCTGGACCCTAAACCGTCCCCGTCCCCTAACCCTAACCCTAGGCCGAACCCTAACCCTAACCCTTCCCCGAAGCCTGACCCTCACCCGTCCCCTAATCCTAACCCGTACGCTAACAGTAAACCGCACCCTCACACCTACGCTCCCCCTAAAGCGTTGTCGTACCCTCACCTGGACCCTAAACCGTCCCCATCCCCTAACCCTAACCCTAGCCCGAACCCTAACCCTGACACTTCCCCGAAGCCTGACCCTCACCCGTCCCCTAATCCTAACCCGTACGCTAACACTAACCCACGCCCTCACACGCACGCTCCCTCTAAAGCGTTGCCGTACCCTCACCTGGACCCTAAACCGTCCCCGTCCCCTAACCCTAACCCTAGCCCGAACCATAACCCTAACATTTCCCCGAAGGCTGACCCTCACCCGTCCCCTAATCCTAACCCGTACGCTAACACTAACCCGCGTCCTCACACGCACGCTCCCCCTAAAGCGTTGCCGTACCCTCACCTGGACCCTAAACCGTCCCCGTCCCCTACCCCTAACCCTAGCCCGAACCCTAACCTTAACCCTTCCCCGATGCCTGACCCTCACCCGTCCCCTAATCCTAACCCGTATGCTAACACTAAACCGCGCCCTCACACGCACGCTCCCCCTGAAGCGTTGCCGTACCCTCACCTGGACCCTAAACCGTCCCCGTCCCCTAACCCTAACCCTAGCCCGAACCATAACCCTAACCTTTCCCCGAAGGTTGACCCTCACCCGTCCCCTAATCCTAACCCGTACGCTAACACTAACCCGCGTCCTCACACGCACGCTCCCCCTAAAGCGTTGCCGTACTCTCACCTGGACCCTAAACCGTCCCCGTCCCCTAACCCTAACCCTAGCCCGAACCCTAACCCTAACCCTTCCCCGAAGCCTGACCCTCACCCGTCCCCTAATCCTAACCCGTACGCTAACACTAAACCGCGCCCTCACACGTACGCTCCCCCTAAAGCGTTGTCGTACCCTCACCTGGACCCTAAACCGTCCCCGTCGCTAAACCCTAACCCTAGCCCGAACCCTAACCCTAAACTTTCCCCGAAGCCTGACCCTCACCCGTCCCCTAATCCTAACCCGTACGCAAACACTAACCCGCGCCCTCACATGCACGCTCCCCCTAAAGCGTTGCCGTACCCTCACCTGGACCCTAAACCGTCCCCGTCACCTAACCCTAACCCTAGCCCGAACCCTAACCCTGACCCTTCCCCGAAGCCTGACCCTCACCCGTGCCCTAATCCTAACCCGTACGCTAACACTAACCCGCACCCTCACACGCACGATCCCCCTAAAGCGTCGCCGTACCCTCACCTGGACCCTAAACCGTCCCCGTCACCTAACCCTAACCCTAGCCCGAACCCTAACCCTGACCCTTCCCCGAAGCCTCACCCTCACCCGTCCACTAATCCTAACCCGTACGCTAACACTAATCCGCGCCCTCACACGCACGCTCCCCCTAAAGCGTTGCCGTACCCTCACCTGGACCCTAAACCGTCCCCGTCCCCTAACCCTAACCCTAGCCCGAACCCTAACCCTGACCCTTCCCCGAAGCCTGACCCTCACCCGTCCCCTAATCCTCACCCGTACGCTAACACTAACCCGCGCCCTCACACGCACGCTCCCCCTAAAGCGTTGCCGTACCCTCACCTGGACCCTAAACCGTCCCCGTCCCCTAACCCTAACCCTAGCCCGAACCCTAACCCTAACCCTTCCCCGAAGCCTGATCCTCACCCGTCCCCTAATCCTAACCCGTACGCTAACACTAACCCGCGCCCTCACACGCACGCTACCCCTAAAGCGTTGCCGTACCCTCACCTGGACCCTAAACCGTCCCCGTCCCCTAACCCTAACCCTAGCCCGAACCCTAACACTAACCTTTCCCCGAAGCCTGACCCTCACCCGTGGCCTAATCCTAACCCATACTCTGACACTAACCCGCGCCCTCACACGCACGCTCCCCCTAAAGCGTTGCCGTACCCTCACCTGGACCCTAAACCGTCCCCGTCCCCTAACCCTAACCCTAGCCCGAACCCTAACCCTAACCCTTCCCCGAAGCCTGACCCTCACACGTCCCCTAATCCTAACCCGTACGCTAACACTAACCCGTGCCCTCACACCTACGCTCCCCCTAAAGCGTTGTCGTACCCTCCCCTGGACCCTAAACCGTCCCCGTCCCCTAACCCTAACCCTAGCCCAAACCCTAACCCTGACCCTTCCCCGAAGCCTGACCCTCACCCGTCCCCTAATCCTAACCCGTACGCTAACACTAACCCGTGCCCTCACACGCACGCTCCCCCTAAAGCGTTGCCGTACCCTCACCTGGACCCTAAACCGTCCCTGTCCGCTAACCCTAACCCTAGCCCGAAACCTGACCCTGACCCTTGCCCGAAGCCTGACCCTCACCCGTCCCCTAATCCTAACCCGTACGCTAACACTAACCCGCGCCCTCACACGCACGCTCCCCCTAAAGCGTTGCCGTACCCTCACCTGGACCCTAAACCGTCCCCGTCACCTAAACCTAACCCTAGCCCGAACCCTAACCCTGACCCTTCCCCGAAGCCTGACCCTCACCCGTCCCCTAATCCTAACCCGTACGCTAACACTAACCCGCGCCCTCACACGCACGCTCCCCCTAAAGCGTTGCCGTACCCTCACCTGGACCCTAAACCGTCCCCGTCACCTAACCCTAACCCTACCCGAACCCTAACCCTGACCCTTCCCCGAAGCCTGACCCTCACCCGTCCACTAATCCTAACCCGTACGCTAACACTAATCCGCGCCCTCACACGCATGCTCCCCCTAAAGCGTTGCCGTACCCTCACCTGGACCCTAAACCGTCCCCGTCCCCTAACCCTAACCCTAGCCCGAACCCTAACCCTGACCCTTCCCCGAAGCCTGACCCTCACCCGTCCCCTAATCCTCACCCTTACGCTAACACTAACCCGCGCTCTCACACGCACGCTCCCCCTAAAGCGTTGTCGTACCCTCACCTGGACCATAAACCGTCCCCGTCCCCTAACCCTAACCCTAGCCCGAACCCTAACCCTGACCCTTCCCCGAAGCCTGACCCTCACCCGTCACCTAATCCTAACCCGTACGCTAACACTAACCCGCGTCCTCACACGCACGCTCCCCCTAAAGCGTTGCCGTACCCTCACCTGGACCCTAAACCGTCCCCGTCCCCTAACCCTAACCCTAGCCCGAACCCTAACTCTAACCCTTCCCCGAAGCCTGACCCTCACCCGTCCCTTAATCCTAACCCGTACGCTAACACTAACCCGCGCCCTCACACGCACGCTCCCCCTAAAGCGTTGCCGTAACCTCACCTGGACCCTAAACCGTCCCCGTCCCCTAACCCTAACCCTAGTCCGAACCCTAACCCTGACCCTTCCCCGAAGCCTGACCCTCACCCGTCCCCTAATCCTAACCCGTACGCTAACACTAACCCGCGCCCTCACACGCACGTTACCCCTAAAGCGTTGCCGTACCCTCACCTGGACCCTAAACCGTCCCCGTCCCCTAACCCTAACCTTAGCCCGAACCCTAACCCTGACCTGTCCCCGAAGCCTGACCCTCACCCGTGCCCTAATCCTAACCCGTACGCTAACACTAACCCGCGCCCTCACACGCACGCTCCCCCTAAAGCGTTGCCGTACCCTCACCTGGACCCTAAACCGTCCCCGTCCCCTAACCCTAACCCTAGCCCGAACCCTAACCCTAACCCTTCCCCGAAGCCTGATCCTCACCCGTCCCCTAATCCTAACCCGTACGCTAACACTAACACGCGCCCTCACACGCACGCTCCCCCTAAAGCGTTGCCGTACCCTCACCTGGACCCTAAACCGTCCCCTTCCCCTAACCCTAACCCTAGCCCGAACCCTAACCCTAACCATTCCCTGAAGCCTGAAACTCACCTGTCCCCTATCCTAACCCTTACACTAGCACTAACCCGCGCCCTCACACGCACGCTCCCGCTAAAGTGTTGCCGTACCCTCACCTGGACCCTAAACCGTCCCCGTCCCCTAACCCTAACCCTAGCCCGAACCCTAACCCTAACCCTTCCCCGAAGCCTGACACTCACCCGTCCCCTAATCCTAACCCGTACGCTCACACTAACCCGCGCCCTCACACGCACGCTCCCCCTAAAGTGTTGCCATACCCTCACCTAGACCCTAAACTGTCCCCGTCCCTTAACCCTAACCCTAGCCCGAACCCTAACCCTAACCCTTCCCCGAAGCCTGACCCTCACCCGTCCCCTAATCCTAACCCGTACGCTAACACTAACCCGCGCCCTCACACGCACGCTGCCCCTAAAGCGTTGCCGTACCCTCACCTGGACCCTAAACCGTCCCCGTCCCCTAACCCTAACCCTAGCCCGAACCCTAACCCTGACCCTTCCCCGAAGCCTGATCCTCACCGGTCCCCTAATCCTAACCCGTACGCTAACACTAACCCGCGCCCTCACACGCACGCTCCCCCTAAAGCGTTGCCGTACCCTCACCTGGAACCTAAACCGTCCCCGTCCCCTAACCTTAACCCTAGCCCGAACCCTAACCCTGACACTTCCCCGAAGCCTGACCCTCACCCGTCCCCTAATCCTAACCCGTACGCTAACACTAACCCGCGCCCTCACACGCACGCTCCCCCTAAAGCGTTGCCGTACCCTCACCTGGACCCTAAACCGTCCCCGTCCCCTAACCCTAACCCTAGGCCGAACCCTAAACCTAACCCTTCCCCGAAGCCTGACCCTCACCCGTCCCCTAATGCTAACCCGTACGCTAACAGTAACCCGCACCCTCACACCTACGCTCCCCCTAAAGCGTTGTCGTACCCTCACCTGGACCCTAAACCGTCCCCATCCCCTAACCCTAACCCTAGCCCGAACCCTAACCCTGACCCTTCCCCGAAGCCTGACCCTCACCCGTCCCCTAATCCTAACCCGTACGCTAACACTAACCCACGCCCTCACACGCACGCTCCCTCTAAAGCGTTGCCGTACACTCACCTGGACCCTAAACCGTCCCCGTCCCCTAACCCTAACCCTAGCCCGAACCATAACCCTAACATTTCCCCGAAGGCTGACCCTCACCCGTCCCCTAATCCTAACCCGTACGCTAACACTAACCCGCGTCCTCACACGCACGCTCCCCCTAAAGCGTTGCCGTACCCTCACCTGGACCCTAAACCGTCCCCGTCCCCTACCCCTAACCCTAGCCCGAACCCTAACCCTAACCCTTCCCCGATGCCTGACCCTCACCCGTCACCTAATCCTAACCCGTATGCTAACACTAAACCGCGCCCTCACACGCACGCTCCCCCTGAAGCGTTGCCGTACCCTCACCTGGACCCTAAACCGTCCCCGTCCCCTAACCCTAACCCTAGCCCGAACCATAACCCTAACCTTTCCCCGAAGGTTGACCCTCACCCGTCCCCTAATCCTAACCCGTACGCTAACACTAACCCGCGTCCTCACACGCACGCTCCCCCTAAAGCGTTGCCGTACTCTCACCTGGACCCTAAACCGTCCCCGTCCCCTAACCCTAACCCTAGCCCGAACCCTAACCCTAACCCTTCCCCGAAGCCTGACCCTCACCCATCCCCTAATCCTAACCCGTACACTAACACTAAACCGCGCCCTCACACGTACGCTCCCCCTAAAGCGTTGTCGTACCCTCACCTGGACCCTAAACCGTCCCCGTCCCCTAACCCTAACCCTAGCCCGAACCCTAACCCTAAACTTTCCCCGAAGCCTGACCCTCACCCGTCCCCTAATCCTAACCCGTACGCTAACACTAACCCGCGCCCTCACATGCACGCTCCCCCTAAAGCGTTGCCGTACCCTCACCTGGACCCTAAACCGTCCCCGTCCCCTAACCCTAACCCTAGCCCGAACCCTAACCCTGACCCTTCCCCGAAGCCTGACCCTCACCCGTGCCCTAATCCTAACCCGTACGCTAACACTAACCCGCGCCCTCACACGCACGCTCCCCCTAAAGCGTTGCCGTACCCTCACCTGGACCCTAAACCGTCCCCGTCCCCTAACCCTAACCCTAGCCCGAACCCTAACCCTGACCCTTCCCCGAAGCCTGACCCTCACCGTCCCCTAATCCTAACCCGTACGCTAACACTAACCCGCGCTCTCACACGCACGCTCCCCCTAAAGCGTTGTCGTACCCTCACCTGGACCATAAACCGTCCCCGTCCCCTAACCCTAACCCTAGCCCGAACCCTAACCCTGACCCTTCCCCGAAGCCTGACCCTCACCCGTCACCTAATCCTAACCCGTACGCTAACACTAACCCGCGTCCTCACACGCACGCTCCCCCTAAAGCGTTGCCGTACCCTCACCTGGACCCTAAACCGTCCCCGTCCCCTAACCCTAACCCTAGCCCGAACCCTAACTCTAACCCTTCCCCGAAGCCTGACCCTCACCCGTCCCTTAATCCTAACCCGTACGCTAACACTAACCCGCGCCCTCACACGCACGCTCCCCCTAAAGCGTTGCCGTAACCTCACCTGGACCCTAAACCGTCCCCGTCCCCTAACCCTAACCCTAGTCCGAACCCTAACCCTGACCCTTCCCCGAAGCCTGACCCTCACCCGTCCCCTAATCCTAACCCGTACGCTAACACTAACCCGCGCCCTCACACGCACGTTCCCCCTAAAGCGTTGCCGTACCCTCACCTGGACCCTAAACCGTCCCCGTCCCCTAACCCTAACCTTAGCCCGAACCCTAACCCTGACCTGTCCCCGAAGCCTGACCCTCACCCGTGCCCTAATCCTAACCCGTACGCTAACACTAACCCGCGCCCTCACACGCACGCTCCCCCTAAAGCGTTGCCGTACCCTCACCTGGACCCTAAACCGTCCCCGTCCCCTAACCCTAACCCTAGCCCGAACCCTAACCCTAACCCTTCCCCGAAGCCTGATCCTCACCCGTCCCCTAATCCTAACCCGTACGCTAACACTAACACGCGCCCTCACACGCACGCTCCCCCTAAAGCGTTGCCGTACCCTCACCTGGACCCTAAACCGTCCCCTTCCCCTAACCCTAACCCTAGCCCGAACCCTAACCCTAACCATTCCCTGAAGCCTGACACTCACCTGTCCCCTATCCTAACCCTTACACTAGCACTAACCCGCGCCCTCACACGCACGCTCCCGCTAAAGTGTTGCCGTACCCTCACCTGGACCCTAAACCGTCCCCGTCCCCTAACCCTAACCCTAGCCCGAACCCTAACCCTAACCCTTGCCCGAAGCCTGACCCTCACCCGTCCCCTAATCCTAACCCGTACGCTCACACTAACCCGCGCCCTCACACGCACGCTCCCCCTAAAGTGTTGCCATACCCTCACCTAGACCCTAAACTGTCCCCGTCCCTTAACCCTAACCCTAGCCCGAACCCTAACCCTAACCCTTCCCCGAAGCCTGACCCTCACCCGTCCCCTAATCCTAACCCGTACGCTAACACTAACCCGCGCCCTCACACGCACGCTGCCCCTAAAGCGTTGCCGTACCCTCACCTGGACCCTAAACCGTCCCCGTCCCCTAACCCTAACCCTAGCCCGAACCCTAACCCTGACCCTTCCCTGAAGCCTGATCCTCACCGGTCCCCTAATCCTAACCCGTACGCTAACACTAACCCGCGCCCTCACACGCACTCTCCCCCTAAAGCGTTGCCGTACCCTCACCTGGACCCTAAACCGTCCCCGTCCCCTAACCTTAACCCTAGCCCGAACCCTAACCCTGACACTTCCCCGAAGCCTGACCCTCACCCGTCCCCTAATCCTAACCCGTACGCTAACACTAACCCGCGCCCTCACACGCACGCTCCCCCTAAAGCGTTGCCGTACCCTCACCTGGACCCTAAACCGTCCCCGTCCCCTAACCCTAACCCTAGGCCGAACCCTAACCCTAACCCTTCCCCGAAGCCTGACCCTCACCCGTCCCCTAATCCTAACCCGTACGCTAACAGTAACCCGCACCCTCACACCTACGCTCCCCCTAAAGCGTTGTCGTACCCTCACCTGGACCCTAAACCGTCCCCATCCCCTAACCCTAACCCTAGCCCGAACCCTAACCCTGACACTTCCCCGAAGCCTGACCCTCACCCGTCCCCTAATCCTAACCCGTACGCTAACACTAACCCACGCCCTCACACGCACGCTCCCTCTAAAGCGTTGCCGTACCCTCACCTGGACCCTAAACCGTCCCCGTCCCCTAACCCTAACCCTAGCCCGAACCATAACCCTAACATTTCCCCGAAGGCTGACCCTCACCCGTCCCCTAATCCTAACCCGTACGCTAACACTAACCCGCGTCCTCACACGCACGCTCCCCCTAAAGCGTTGCCGTACCCTCACCTGGACCCTAAACCGTCCCCGTCCCCTACCCCTAACCCTAGCCCGAACCCTAACCCTAACCCTTCCCCGATGCCTGACCCTCACCCGTCCCCTAATCCTAACCCGTATGCTAACACTAAACCGCGCCCTCACACGCACGCTCCCCCTGAAGCGTTGCCGTACCCTCACCTGGACCCTAAACCGTCCCCGTCCCCTAACCCTAACCCTAGCCCGAACCCTAACCCTAACCTTTCCCCGAAGGTTGACCCTCACCCGTCCCCTAATCCTAACCCGTACGCTAACACTAACCCGCGTCCTCACACGCACGCTCCCCCTAAAGAGTTGCCGTACTCTCACCTGGACCCTAAACCGTCCCCGTCCCCTAACCCTAACCCTAGCCCGAACCCTAACCCTAACCCTTCCCCGAAGCCTGACCCTCACCCGTCCCCTAATCCTAACCCGTACGCTAACACTAAACCGCGCCCTCACACGTACGCTCCCCCTAAAGCGTTGTCGTACCCTCACCTGGACCCTAAACCGTCCCCGTCCCCTAACCCTAACCCTAGCCCGAACCCTAACCCTAAACTTTCCCCGAAGCCTGACCCTCACCCGTCCCCTAATCCTAACCCGTACGCAAACACTAACCCGCGCCCTCACATGCACGCTCCCCCTAAAGCGTTGCCGTACCCTCACCTGGACCCTAAACCGTCCCCGTCCCCTAACCCTAACCCTAGCCCGAACCCTAACCCTGACCCTTCCCCGAAGCCTGACCCTCACCCGTGCCCTAATCCTAACCCGTACGCTAACACTAACCCGCACCCTCACACGCACGATCCCCCTAAAGCGTCGCCGTACCCTCACCTGGACCCTAAACCGTCCCCGTCACCTAACCCTAACCCTAGCCCGAACCCTAACCCTGACCCTTCCCCGAAGCCTCACCCTCACCCGTCCACTAATCCTAACCCGTACGCTAACACTAATCCGCGCCCTCACACGCACGCTCCCCCTAAAGCGTTGCCGTACCCTCACCTGGACCCTAAACCGTCCCCGTCCCCTAACCCTAACCCTAGCCCGAACCCTAACCCTGACCCTTCCCCGAAGCCTGACCCTCACCCGTCCCCTAATCCTCACCCGTACGCTAACACTAACCCGCGCCCTCACACGCACGCTCCCCCTAAAGCGTTGCCGTACCCTCACCTGGACCCTAAACCGTCCCCGTCCCCTAACCCTAACCCTAGCCCGAACCCTAACCCTAACCCTTCCCCGAAGCCTGATCCTCACCCGTCCCCTAATCCTAACCCGTACGCTAACACTAACCCGCGCCCTCACACGCACGCTCCCCCTAAAGCGTTGCCGTACCCTCACCTGGACCCTAAACCGTCCCCGTCCCCTAACCCTAACCCTAGCCCGAACCCTAACCCTAACCATTCCCTGAAGCCTGACACTCACCTGTCCCCTAATCCTAACCCTTACACTAGCACTAACCCGCGCCCTCACACGCACGCTCCCGCTAAAGCGTTGCCGTACCCTCACCTGGACCCTAAACCGTCCCCGTCCCCTAACCCTAACCCTAGCCCGAACCCTAAACCTAACCCTTCCCCGAAGCCTGACCCTCTCCCGTCCCCTAAACCTAACCCGTACGCTCACACTAACCCGTGCCCTCACACGCACGCTCACCCTAATGCGTTGCCATACCCTCACCTAGACCCTAAACTGTCCCCGTCCCCTAACCCTAACCCTAGCCCGAACCCTAACCCTAACCCTTCCCCGAAGCCTGACCCTCACCCGTCCCCTAATCCTAACCCGTACGCTAACACTAACCCGCGCCCTCACACGCACGCTGCCCCTAAAGCGTTGCCGTACCCTCACCTGGACCCTAAACCGTCCCCGTCCCCTAACCCTAACCCTAGCCCGAACCCTAACCCTGACCCTTCCCCGAAGCCTGATCCTCACCGGTCCCCTAATCCTAACCCGTACGCTAACACTAACCCGCGCCCTCACACGCACGCTCCCCCTAAAGCGTTGCCGTACCCTCACCTGGACCCTAAACCGTCCCCGTCCCCTAACCTTAACCCTAGCCCGAACCCTAACCCTGACACTTCCCCGAAGCCTGACCCTCACCCGTCCCCTAATCCTAACCCGTACGCTAACACTAACCCGCGCCCTCACATGCACGCTCCCCCTAAAGCGTTGCCGTACCCTCACCTGGACCCTAAACCGTCCCCGTCCCCTAACCCTAACCCTAGGCCGAACCCTAACCCTAACCCTTCCCCGAAGCCTGACCCTCACCCGTCCCCTAATGCTAAACCGTACGCTAACAGTAACCCGCACCCTCACACCTACGCTCCCCCTAAAGCGTTGTCGTACCCTCACCTGGACCCTAAACCGTCCCCATCCCCTAACCCTAACCCTAGCCCGAACCCTAACCCTGACCTGTCCCCGAAGCCTGACCCTCACCCGTCCCCTAATCCTAACCCGTACGCTAACACTAACCCGTGCCCTCACATGCACGCTCCCCCTAAAGCGTTGCCGTACCCTCACCTGGACCCTAAACCGTCCCCGTCCCCTAACCCTAACCCTAGCCCGAACCCTAACCCTAACCCTTCCCCGAAGCCTGACCCTCACCCGTCCCCTAATCCTAACCCGTACGCTAACACTAACCCGCGTCCTCACACGCACGCTCCCCCTAAAGCGTTGCCGTACCCTCACCTGGACCCTAAACCGTCCCCGTCCCCTAACCCTAACCCTAGTCCGAACCCTAACGCTAACCCTTCCCCGAAGCCTGACCCTCACCCGTCCCCGAATCCTAACCCGTACGCTAACACTAACCCGCGCCCTCACACGCACGCTCCCCCTAAAGCGTTGCCGTACCCTCACCTGGACCCTAAACCGTCCCTGTCCTTGTCCCCTAACCCAGCCCGAACCCTAACCCTGACCCTTCCCCGAAGCCTGACCCTCACCCGTCCCCTAATCCTAACCCGTACGCTAACACTAACCCGCGCCCTCACACGCACGCTCCCCCTAAAGCGTTGCCGTACCCTCACCTGGACCCTAAACCGTCCCCGTCCCCTAACCCTAACCCTAGCCCGAACCCTAACCCTAACACTTTCCCGAAGCCTGACCCTCACGCGTCCCCTAATCCTAACCCGTACGCTAACACTAAACCGCGCCCTCACACGCACGCTCCCCCTAAAGCGTTGCCGTACCCTTACCTGGATCCTAAACCGTCCCCGTCCCCTAACCCTAACCCTAGCCCCAACCCTAACCCTAACCCTTCCCCGAAGCCTGACCCTCACCCGTTCCCTAATCCTAACCCGTACGCTAACACTAACCCGCGCCCTCACACGCACGCTCCCCCTAAAGCGTTGCCGTACCCTCACCTGGACCCTAAACTGTCCCCGTCTCCTAACCCTAACCCTAGCCCGAACCCTAACCCTGACCCTTCCCCAAAGCCTGACCCTCACCCGTCCCCTAATCCTAACCCGTACGCTAACACTAACCCACGCCCTCACACGCACGCTCCCCCTAAAGCGTTGCCGTACCCTCACCTGGACCCTAAACCGTCCCCGTCCCCTAACCCTAACCTTAGCCCGAACCCTAACCCTAACCTTTCCCCGAAGCCTGACCCTCACCCGTGCCCTAATCCTAACCCGTACGCTAACACTAACCCGCCCCCTCACACGCACGCACCCCCTAAAGCGTTGCCGTACCCTCACCTGGACCCTAAACCGTCCCCGTCCCCTAACCCTAACCCTAGCCCGAACCCTAACCCTAACACTTCCCCGAAGCCTGACCCTCACCCGTCCCCTAATCCTAACCCGTACGCCAACACTAACCCGCGCCCTCACACGCACGCTCCCCCTAAAGCGTTGCCGTACCCTCACCTGGACCCTAAACCGTCCCCGTCCCCTAACCCTAACCCTAGCCCGAACCCTAACCCTAACCATTCCCTGAAGCCTGACACTCACCTGTCCCCTAATCCTAACCCTTACGCTAGCACTAACCCGCGCCCTCACACGCACGCTCCCCATAAAGCGTTGCCGTACCCTCACCTGGACCCTAAACCGTCCCCGTCCCCTAACCCTAACCCTAGCCCGAACCCTAACCCTAACCCTTCCCCAAAGCCTGACCCTCACCCGTCCCCTAATCCTAACCCGTACGCTAACACTAACCCGCGCCCTCACACGCACGCTCCCCCTAAAGCGTTGCCGTACCCTCACCTGGACCCTAAACTGTCCCCGTCTCCTAACCCTAACCCTAGCCCGAACCCTAACCCTGACCCTTCCCCAAAGCCTGACCCTCACCCGTCCCCTAATCCTAACCCGTACGCTAACACTAACCCACGCCCTCACACGCACGCTCCCCCTAAAGCGTTGCCGTACCCTCACCTGGACCCTAAACCGTCCCCGTCCCCTAACCCTAACCCTAGCCCGAACCCTAACCCTAACCCTTCCCCGAAGCCTGATCCTCACCCGTCCCCTAATCCTAACCCGTACGCTAACACTAACCCGCCCCCTCACACGCACGCACCCCCTAAAGCGTTGCCGTACCCTCACCTGGACCCTAAACCGTCCCCGTCCCCTAACCCTAACCCTAGCCCGAACCCTAACCCTAACACTTCCCCGAAGCCTGACCCTCACCCGTCCCCTAATCCTAACCCGTACGCTCACACTAACCCGCGCCCTCACACGCACGCTCCCCCTAAAGCGTTGCCATACCCTCACCTAGACCCTAAACTGTCCCCGTCCCCTAACCCTAACCGTAGCCCGAACCCTAACCCTAACCCTTCCCCGAAGCCTGACCCTCACCTGTCCCCTAATCCTAACCCGTACGCTAACACTAACCCGCGCCCTCACACGCACGCTGCCCCTAAAGCGTTGCCGTACCCTCACCTGGACCCTAAACCGTCCCCGTCCCCTAACCCTAACCCTAGCCCGAACGCTAACCCTGACCCTTCCCCGAAGCCTGATCCTCACCGGTCCCCTAATCCTAACCCGTACGCTAACACTAACCCGCGCCCTCACACGCACGCTCCCCCTAATGCGTTGCCGTACCCTCACCTGGACCCTAAACCGTCCCCGTCCCCTAACCTTAACCCTAGCCCGAACCCTAACCCTGACACTTCCCCGAAGCCTGACCCTCACCCGTCCCCTAATCCTAACCCGTACGATAACACTAACCCACGCCCTCACACGCACGCTGCCCCTAAAGCGTTGCCGTACCCTCACCTGGACCCTAAACCGTCCCCGTCCCCTAACCCTAACCCTAGGCCGAACCCTAACCCTAACCCTTCCCCGAAGCCTGACCCTCACCCATCCCCTAATGCTAATCCGTACGCTAACAGTAACCCGCACCCTCACACCTACGCTCCCCCTAAAGCGTTGTTGTACCCTCACCTGGACCCTAAACCGTCCCCATACCCTAACCCTAACCCTAGCCCGAACCCTAACCCTGACCCTTCCCCGAAGCGTGACCCTCACCCGTCCCCTAATCCTAACCCGTACGCTAACACTAACCCACGCCCTCACACGCACGCTCCCTCTAAAGCGTTGCCGTACCCTCACCTGGACCCTAAACCGTCCCCGTCCCCTAACCCAAACCCTAGCCCGAACCCTAACCGTAACCCTTCCCCGAAGCCTGACCCGCACCCGTCCCCTAATCCTCACCCGTACGCTAACATTAACCCGCACCCTCACACGTACGCTCACCCTAAAGCGTTGTCGTACCCTCCCCTAGACCCTAAACCGTCCCGTGCCCTATCCCTAACCCTAGCCCGAACCCTAACCCTAACCCTTCCCCGAAGCCAGACCTTCACCCGTCCCCTAATCCTAAGCCGTACGCTAACACTAACCCGCGCCCTCACACGTACGCTCCCCCTAAAGCGTTGTCGTACCCTCACCTGGACCCTAAACCGTCCCCATCCCCTAACCCTAACCCTAGCCCGATCCCTAACCCTAACACTTCCCCGAAGCCTGACCCTCACCCGTCCCCTAATCCTAACCCATACGCTAACACTAACCCGCGCCCTCACATGTACGCTCCCCCTATAGCGTTGTCGTACCCTCACCTGGACCCGAAACCGTCCCCGTCCCCAACCCTAACCCTAGCCCGAACCCTAACTCTAACCCTTCCCCGAAGCCTGACCCTCACCCGTCCCCTAATCCTAACCCGTACGCTAACACTACCCAGTGCCCTCACACCTAAGCTCCCCCTAAAGCGTTGTAGTACCCTCCCCTGGACCCTAAACCGTCCCCGTCCCCTAAATCTAACCCTAGCCCGAACCCTAACCCTAAATCTTCCCTAAAGCCTGACCCTCACCCGTCCCCTAATCCTAACCCGTACGCTAACACTAACCAACGCCCTCACTCCTACGCTCCCCCTAAAGCGTTGTCGTACCCTCCCCTGGACCCTAAACCGTCCCCGTCCCCTAACCCTAACCCTAGCCCGAACGCTAACCCTAACTCTTCCCCGAAGCCTGACCCTCAACCGTCCCCTAATCCTAACCCGTACGCTAACACTAACCCTTGCCCTCACACCTACGCTCCCCCTAAAGCGTTGTCGTACCCTCACCTGTACCCTAAACCGTCCCCGTCCCCTAACCCTAACTCTAGACCGAACCCTAACCCTAAACTTTCCCCGAAGCCTGACCCTCACCCGTCCCCTAATCCTAACCCGTACGCTAACACTAAACCACGCCCTCACACGCACGTTCCCCCTAAAGCGTTGTAGTAGCCTCACTTAGACCCTAAACCGTCCCCGTCCCCTAACCCTAGCCCGAACCCTAACCCTAGCCCTTCCGCAAAACCTGACCCTCACCCGTCTCCTAATCCTGACCCGTACAATAACACTAACCCGCGCCCTCACACGTACGCTCACCCTGAAGCGTTGTCGTACCCTCACCTGGACCCTAAACCGTCCCCGTCCCCTAACCCTAACCCTAGCCCGAACCCTAACCCTATCCCTTCCCCGAAGCCTGACCCTCACCCGTCCCATAATCCTAACCTGTACGTAACACTAACACACGCCCTCACACGTACGCTCCCCCTAAAGCGTTGTCGTACCCTCACCTGGACCCTACACCGTCCCCGTCCCCTAACCCTAACCCTAGGGCAAACCCTATCACTTTCCCGAACCCTGACCTTCACCCGACCCCTAATCCTAACCCGTACGCTAACACTAACCCACGCCCTCACACTTACGCTCCCCCTAAAGCGTTGTCGTACCCTCACCTGGACCCTAAACCGTCCCCGTCCCCTAACCCTAACCCTAGCCCGAACCCTAACCCTAAAACCTTCCCTGAAGCCTGACCCTCACCCGTCCCCTAATCCTAACCCGTACGCTAACATTAACCCGCGCCCTCACACGTACGCTCCCCCTAAAGCGCTGTCGTACCCTCACCTGGACCCTAAACCGTCCCCGTCCCCTAACCCTAACCCTAACCCGAACCCTAACCCTAACCCTTCCCCGAAGCCTGACCCTCACCCGTCCCCTAATCCTGACCCATACACTAACAATAACCCACGCCCTCACATGTACCCTCCCCCTAAAGTGCTGTCGTACCCTCACCTGGACCCTAAACCGTCCCCGTACCCTAACCCTAACCCTATCCCGAACCCTAACACTAACACTTCCCCGAAGCCTGACCCTCACCCGTCCCCTAATCCTGACCCGTATACTAACTCTAACCCACGCCCTCACATGTACGCTCCCCCTAATGCGTTGTCATACCCTCACATGTACCCTAAACCGTCCCCGTCCCCTAACCCTAACCCTAGCCCGAACCCTAACACTAACCCTTCCCCGAAGCCTGACCCTCACCCATCCCCTAATCCTGACCCGTACACTAACACCCTCCCACGCCCTCACTCGTACGCTCCCCCTAAAGCGATGTCGTACCCTCATCTGCACCCTAAACCGTCCCCGTCCCCTAACCCTAACCCTAGCGCGAACCCTAACCCTAACCCTTCCCCGAAGCCTGACCCTCACCCGTCCCCTAATCCTAACCCGTATGCTAACACTAACCCGCGCCCTCACACGTACGCTCCCCTTAAAGAGTTGTCGTACCCTCACCTGGACCCTAAACCGTCCCCGTTCCCTAACCCTAACCCTAGCCCGAACCCTAACCCTAACCCTTCCCCGAAGCCTGACCCTCACCCGCCCCGTAATCCTAACCTGTACGCTAACACTAACCCGCGCCCTCACACGTACGCTCCCGCTAATGCGTTGTCGTACCCTCACCTGGACCCTAAACCGTTCCCGTCCCCTAACCCTAACCCTAGCACGAACCCTAACCCTAACGCTTCTCCGAAGCCTGACCCTCACCCGTCCCCTAATCCTAAACCGTATGCTAACACTAACCCGCGCCCTCACACCTACGCTCCCCCTAAAGCTTTGTCGTACCCTCCCCTGGACCCTAAACCGTCCCCGTCCCCTAACCCTAACCCTAGCCCGAACCCTAACCCTAGCCCGAACCCTAACCCTAACCCTTCCCCGAAGCCTGACCCTCACCCGTCCCCTAATCCTAACCCGTACGCTAACACTAACCCGCGCCCTGACACCTACGCTCCCCCTAAAGCATTGTCGTACGCTCACCTGGACCCTAAACCGTCCCCATCCCCTAACCCTAACCCTAGCCCGAACCCTAACACTAACCCTTCCCCGAAGCCTGACCCTCACCCGTCCCATAATCCTGACCCGTACTCTAACACTAAGCCACGCCCTCACACATACGCTCCCCCTAAAGCGTTGTCGTACCCTCATCTGGACCCTAAACCGTCCCCGTCCCCTAACACTAACCCTAGACCGAACCGTAACACTAACCCTTACCCGAAGCCTGATCCTCACCCGTCCCCTAATCCTGACCCGTACACTAACACTAACCCACGCCCTCACTCCTACGCTCCCCCTAAAGCATTGTCGTACCCTCACCTGGACCCTAAACCGTCCCCGTCCGCTAACCCTAACCCTAGCCCGAACCCTAACCCTAACCCTTCCCCGAAGCCTGACCCTCACCCGTCCCCTAATCCTAACCCGTACGCTAACACTAACCCGCGCCCTCACACGTACACTCCCCCTAAAGCGTTGTCGTACCCTCACCTGGACCCTAAACCGTCCCCGTCCCCTAACCCTAACCCTAGCCCGAACCCTAACCCTAACCCTTCCCCGAAGTCTGACACTCACCCGTCCCCTAATCCTAAACCGTACGCTAACACTAAACCACGCCCTCACACCTACACACCCACTAAAGCGTTGTCATACCCTCACATGGACCCTAATCCGTCCCCGTCCCCTAACCCTAACCCTAGCCCGAACCCTAACCATAACCCTTCCCCGAAGCCTGACCCTCACCCATCCCCTAATCCTAACCCGTACACTAACACTAACCCGCGCCCCCACACCTACGCTCCCCCTAAAGCATTGTCGTACCCTTACCTGGACCCTAAACCGTCCGCGTCCCCTAACCCTAACCATAGCCCGAACCCTAAAATTTCCAGAAGCCTGACCCTCACAAGTCCCCTAATCCTAACCCGTACGCTAACACTAACCCACGCCCTCACACGTACGCTCCCCCTAAAGCGTTGTCGTACCTTCACCTGGACCCTAAACCGTCCCCGTCCACTAACCCTAACCCTAGCCCGAACCCTAAGCCTAACCCTTCCCCGAAGCCTGACCCTCACCCGTCCCCTAATCCTAACCCGTACGCTAACACTAACCCGCGCCTTCACACGTACACTCCCCCTAAAACGTTGTCGTACCCTCACCTGGACCCTAAACCGTCCCCGTCCCCTAACCCTAACCCTAGCCCGAACCCTAACCGTAACCCTTCCCCGAAGCGTGACCCTCACCCGTCCCCTAATCCTAACCCGTACTCTAACGCTAACCCGCGCCCTCACACGAACGCTCCCTCTAAAGCGTTGTCGTACCCTCACCTGGACCCTAAACCGTCCCCGTCCCCTAACCCTAACCCTAGCCCAAACCCTAACCCTAACGCTTCCTCGAAGCCTCACCCTCACCCGTCCCCTAATCCTAACCCGTACGCTAACACTAACCGCGCCCTCACACGTACGCTCCGCCTAAAGCGTTGTCGTACCCTCACCTGGACACTAAACCGTCCCCGTCCCCTAACCCTAACACTTCCCCGAAGCCTGACCCTCACCCGTCCTCTAATCCTAACCCGTTCGCTAACACTAACCCGTGCCCTCACACGTACGCTCCCCCTAAAGCTTTGTCGTACCCTCAACTGGACCCTAAACCGTCCCCGTTCCCTAACCCTAACCCTAGCCCGAACCCTAACACTTCCCCGAAGCCTGACCCTCACCCGGCCCATAATCCTAACCCGTACGCAAACACTAACCCGCACCCTCACACGTACGCTCCTGCTAAAGTGCTGTCGTACCCTCACCTGGACCCTAAACCGTTCCCGTCCCCTAACCCTAACCCTAGCTCGAACCCTAACACTAACACTTCCCCGAAGCCTCACCCTCACCCGTCCCCTAATCCTGTCCCGTATACTAACTCTAAACCACGCCCTCACACGTACGCTACCCCTAAAGTGTTGTCATACCCTCACCTGTACCCTAAACCGTCCCCGTCCCCTAACCCTAAACCTAGCCCGAACCCTAACACTAACAGTTCCCCGAAGCCTGACCCTCACCCGTCCCCTAATGCTGAACCGTACACTAACACTAACCCACGCCCTCAATCCTACGCTCCCCCTAAAGCGTTGTCGTACCTTCCCATGGACCCTAAACCGTCCCTGTCCCCTAACCCTAACCCTAGCCCGAACCCTAACCCTTCCCCGAAGCCTGACCCTCACCCGGCCCATAATCCTAACCCGTACGCTAACACTAACCCGTGCCCTCACATGTACGCTCCCGCTAAAGCGCTGTCGTTCCCTCACCTGGACCCTAAACCGTCCCCGTCCCCTAACCCTAACCCTAGCTCAAACCCTAACACTAACACTTCCCCGAAGCCTGACCCTCACCCGTCCCCTAATCCTGATCCGTACACTAACACTATCCCACGCCCTCACTCGTACGCTCCCCCAAAGCGTTGTCATACCCTCATCTGCACCCTAAACCGTCCCCGTCCATAAACACTAACCCTAGCGCGAACCCTAACCCTAACCCTTCCCCAAAGCCTGACCCTCACCCGTCCCATAATCCTAACCCGTATGCTAACACTAACCCACGCCCTCACACGTACGCTCCCCTTAAAGCGTTGTCGTACCCTCACCTGGACCCTAAACCGTCCCCGTTCCCTAACACTAACCCTAGCCCGAACCCTAACCCTAACCCTTCCCCGAAGCCTGACCCTCACCCGCCCCCTAATCCTAACGTGTACACTAACACTAACCCGTGCCCTCACACGTACGCTCCCACTAAAGCGTTGTCGTACCCTCACCTGGACCCTAAACCGTCCCCGTCCCCTAACCCTAACCCTAGCACGAACCCTAACCCTAAACCTTCCCCGAAGCCTGACCCTCACCCGTCCCCTAATCCTAACCCGTACGCTAACACTAACCCGCGCCCTCACACCTACGCTCCCCCTAAAGCTTTGTCGTACCCTCCGCTGGACCCTAAACCGTCCCCGTCCCCTAACCCTAACCCTAGCCCGAACCCTAACCCTAGCCCAAACCCTAACCCTAACCCTTCCCCGAAGCCTGACCCTCACCCGTCCCCTAATCCTAACCCGTACACTAACACTAACCGTGCCCTCACACGTACGCTCCGCCTAAAGCGTTGTCGTACCCTCACCTGGACACTAAACCGTCCCCGTCCCCTAACCCTAACACTTCCTCGAAGCCTGACACTCACCCGTCCTCTAATCCTAACCCGTTCGCTAACACTAACCCGTGCCCTCACACGTACGCTCCCCCTAAAGCGTTGTTGTACCCTCAAATGGACACTAAACCGTCCCCGTTCCCTAACCCTAACCCTAGCCCGAACCCTAACCCTTCCCCGAAGCCTGACCCTCACCCAGCCCATAATCCTAACCCGTACGCTAACACTAACCCGTGCCCTCACATGTACGCTCCCGCTAAAGCACTGTCGTACCCTCACCTGGACCCTAAACCGTCCCCGTCCCCTAACCCTAACCCTAGCTCGAACCCTAACACTAACACTTCCCCGAAGCCTGACCCTCACCCGTCCCCTAATCCTGACCCGTATACTAACTCTAACCCACGCCCTCACATGTACGCTCCCCCTAATGCGTTGTCATACCCTCACATGTACCCTAAACCGTCCCCGTCCCCTAACCCTAACCCTAGCCCGAACCCTAACACTAACCCTTCCCCGAAGCCTGACCCTCACCCGTCCCCTAATCCTGACCCGTACACTAACACTATCCCACGCCCTCACTCGTACGCTCCCCCAAAGCGTTGTCACACACTCATCTGCACCCTAAACCGTCCCCGTCCATAAACACTAACCCTAGCGCGAACCCTAACCCTAACTCTTCCCCAAAGCCTGACCCTCACCCGTCCCCTAATCCTAACCCGTATGCTAACACTAACCCACGCCCTCACACGTACGCTCCCCTTAAAGCGTTGTCGTACCCTCACCTGGACCCTAAACCGTCCCCGTTCCCTAACCCTAACCCTAGCCCGAACCCTAACCCTAACCCTTCCCCGAAGCCTGACCCTCACCCGCCCCCTAATCCTAACCTGTACACTAACACTAACCCGTGCCCTCACACGTACGCTCCACCTATAGAGTTGCCGTACCCTCACCTGGACCCTAAACCGTCCCCGTCCCCTAACCCTAACCCTAGTCCGAACCCTAACCCTGACCCTTCCCCGAAGCCTGACCCTCACCCGTCCCCTAATCCTAACCCGTACGCTAACACTAACCCGCGCACTCACACCTACGCTCCCCCTAAAGCTTTGTCGTACCCTCCCCTGGACCCTAAACCGTCCCCGTCCCCTAACCCTAACCCTAGCCCGAACCCTAACCCTAGCCCAAACCCTAACCCTAACCCTTCCCCGAAGCCTGACCCTCACCCGTCCCCTAATCCTAACCCGTACGCTAACACTAACCCGCGCCCTGACACCTACGCTCCCCCTAAAGCATTGTCGTACGCTCACTTGGACCCTAAACCGTCCCCATCCCCTAACCCTAACCCTAGCCCGAACCCTAACCCTAACCCTTCCCCGAAACCTGACACTCACCCGTCCCCTAATCCTAACCCGTACGCTAACACTAACCCACGCCCTCACACCTACGCTCCCCCTAAAGCCTTGTCGTACTCTCCCCTGTACCCTAAACCGTCCCCGTCCCCTAACCCTAACCCTAGCCCGAACCCTAACCCTAACCCTTCCCCGAAGCCTAACCCTCACATGTCCCCTAATCCTAACCCGTACGCTAAAACTAAACCACGCCCTCACACCTACGCTCCCCCTGAAGCGTTGTCGTACCCTCACCTGGGCCCTAAACCGTCCCCGTCCCCTAACCCTAACCCTAGCCCAAAACCTAACCCTAACCCTTCCCCGAAGCCTGACCCTCACCCGTCCCATAATCCTGACCCGTATTCTAACACTAACCCACGCCCTCACACGTACGCTCCACCTAAAGAGTTGCCGTACCCTCACCTGGACCCTAAACCGTCCCCGTCCCCTAACACTAACCCTAGACCGAACCCTAACACTAACCCTTCCCCGAAGCCTGACCCTCACCCGTCCCCTAATGCTGAACCGTACACTAACACTAACCCACGCTCTCACTCCTACGCTCCCCCTAAAGCGTTGTTGTACCCTCCCCTGGACCCTAAACCGTCCCCGTCCCCTAACTCTAACCCTAGCCCGAACCCTAAAACTTCCCCGAAGCCTGACCCTCACCCGGCCCATAATCCTAACCCGTACGCTAACACTAACCCGTGCCCTCACATGTACGCTCCCGCTAAAGCGCTGTCGTACCCTCACCTGGACCCTAAACCGTCCCCGTCCCCTAACCCTAACCCTAGCCCGAACCCTAACCCTAACCCTTCCCCGAAGCCTGACCCTCACCCGTCCCCTAATCCTGACCCGTATACTAACTCTAACCCACGCCCTCACATGTACGCTCCCCCTAATGCATTGTCATACCCTCACATGTACCCTAAACCGTCCCCGTCCCATAACCCTAACCCTAGCCCGAACCCTAACTCTAACCCTTCCCCGAAGCCTAACCCTCACCCGTCCCCTAATCCTGACGCGTACACTAACACTATCCCACGCCCTCACTCGTACGCTCCCCCTAAAGCGTTGTCGTACCCTCATCTGCACCCTAAACCGTCCCCGTCCCCTAACCCTAACCCTAGCCCGAACCCTAACCCTAACCCTTCCCCGAAGCCTGACCCTCACCCGTCCCCTAATCCTAACCCGTACGCTAACACTAACCCGCGCCCTCACATGTACACTCCCCCTAAAGCGTTGTCGTACCCTCACCTGGACCCTAAACCGTCCCCGTCCCCTAACCCTAACCCTAGCCCGAACCCTAACCCTAACCCTTCCCCGAAGTCTGACACTCACCCGTCCCCTAATCCTAAACCGTACGCTAACACTAACCCACGCCCTCACACCTACACTCCCCATAAAGCGTTGTCATACCCTCACCTGGACCCTAATCCGTCCCCGTCCCCTAACCCTAACCCTAGCCCAAACCCTAACCATAACCCTTCCCCGAAGCCTGACCCTCACCCGTCCCCTAATCCTAACCCGTGTGCTAACACTAAGCCGCGCCCTCACACGTACGCTCCCCCTAATGCATTGTCGTACCCTCACCTGGACCCTAAACCGTCCCCGTCCCCTAACCCAAACCCTATCCCGAACCTTAACCCTAACACTTCCCCGAAGCCTGACCCTCACCCGTCCCCTAATCCTAACCCATATGTTAACACTAACCCGCGCCCTGACACGTACGCTCCCCGTAAAGCGTTGTCGTACCCTCACCTGGACCCTAAACCGTCCCCGTCCCCTAACCCTAACCCTAGCCTTTACCCTAACCCTCACCCTTCCCCGAAGCCTGACCCTCACCCCTCCCCTAATCCTAACCCGTACGCTAACGCTAACCCGCGCCCTCACAGCTACGCTCCCCATAAAGCGTTGTCATACCCTCACCTGGACCATAAACCGTCCCCGTCCCCTAATCCTAACCCTAGGCCAAACCCTATCACTTCCCCGAAGCCTGACCCTCACCCGGCCCCTAATCCTAACCCGTACGCTAACACTAACCCGCGCCTTCACACGTACGCTCCCCCTAAATCGTTGTCGTACCCTCACCTGGACCCTAAACCGTCCCCGTCCTCTAACCCTAACCGAAGCCCGAACCCTAACCCTAACCCTTCCCCGAAGCCTGACCCTCACCCGTCCCCTAATCCTAACCCGTACGCTAACACTAACCGGCGCCCTCACACGTATACTCCTCCTAAAGCGCTGTTGTACCCTCACCTGGACCGTAAACCGTCCCCGTCCCCAACCCTAACCCTAGCCCGAACCCTAACCCTAGCCCGAACCCTAACCCTAACCCTTCCCCGAAGCCTGACCCTCACCCGTCCCTAATCCTAACCCGTACGCTAACACTAACCCGCGCCCTGACACCTACGCTCCCCCTAAAGCGTGGTCGTACGCTCACCTGGACCCTAAACCGTCCCCATCCCCTAACCCTAACCCTAGCCCGAACCCTAACCCTAACCCTTCCCCGAAACCTGACCCTCACCCGTCCCTTAATCCTAACCCGTACGCTAACACTAACCCGCGCCCTCACACCTACGCTCCCCCTAAAGCCTTGTCGTACCCTCCCCTGGACCCTAAACCGTCCCCGTCCCCTAACCCTAACCCTAGCCCGAACCCTAAACCTAACCCTTCCCCGAAGCCTAACCCTCACACGTCCCCTAATCCTAACCTGTACGCTAACACTAACCCGCGCCCTCACACCTATGCTCCCCTTAAAGCGTTGTCGTACCCTCACCTGGACCGTAAACCGTCCCCGTCCCCTAACACTAACCCTAGCCCGAACCCTAACACTAACCCTTCCCCGAAGCCTACCCTCACCCGTCCCATAATCCTGACCCGTACTCTAACACTAACCCACGCCCTCACACGTACGCTCCCCCTAAAGCGTTGTCGTACCCTCATCTGGACCCTAAACCGTCCCCGTCCCCTAACACTAACCCTAGCCCGAACCCTAACACTAACCCTTCCCCGAAGCCTGATCCTCACCCGTCCCCTAATCCTGACCCGTACACTAACACTAACCCACGCCCTCACTCCTACGCTCCCCCTAAAGCATTGTCGTACCCTCACCTGGACCCTAAACCGTCCCATCCCCTAACCCTAACCCTAGCCCGAACCCTAACCCTAACACTTCCACGAAGCCTGACCCTCACCCGTCCCCTAATCCTAACCCGTACGCTAACACTAACCCGCGCCCTCACATGTACACTCCCCCTAAAGCGTTGTCGTACCCTCACCTGGACCCTAAACCGTCCTCGTCCCCTAACCCTAACCCTAGCCCGAACCCTAACCCTAACCCTTCCCCGAAGCCTGACCCTCACCCGTCCCCTAATCCTGACCCGTACTCTAACACTAATCCACGCGCTCACACGTACGCTCCCCCTAAAGCGTTGTCGTACCCTCATCTGGACCCTAAACCGTCCCCGTCCCCTAACACTAACCCTAGACCGAACCCTAACACTAACCCTTCCCCGAAGCCTGATCCTCACCCGTCCCCTAATCCTGACCCGTACACTAACACTAACCCACGCCCTCACTCCTACGTTCCCCCTAAAGCATTGTCGTACCCTCACCTGGACCCTAAACCGTCCCCGTCCCCTAACCCTAACCCTAGCCCGAACCCTAACCCTAACACTTCCCCGAAGCCTGACCCTCACCCGTCCCCTAATCCTAACCCGTACGCTAACACTAACCCGCGCCCTCACACGTACACTCCCCCTAAAGCGTTGTCGTACCCTCACCTGGACCCTAAACAGTCCCCGTCCCCTAACCCTAACCCTAGCCCGAACCCTAACCCTAACACTTCCCCGAAGCCTGACCCTCACCCGTCCCCTAATCCTAACCCATATGTTAACACTAACCTGCGCCCTCACACGTACGCTCCCCGTAAAGCGTTGTCGTACCCTCACCTGGACCCTAAACCGTCCCCGTCCCCTAACCCTAACCCTAGCCTTTACCCTAACCCTCACCCTTCCCCGAAGCCTGACCCTCACCCCTCCCCTAATCCTAACCCGTACGCTAACGCTAACCCGCGCCCTCACAGCTACGCTCCCCATAAAGCGTTGTCATACCCTCACCTGGACCATAAACCGTCCCCGTCCCCTAATCCTAACCCTAGGCCAAACCCTATCACTTCCCCGAAGCCTGACCCTCACCCGGCCCCTAATCCTAACCCGTACGCTAACACTAACCCGCGCCTTCACACGTACGCTCCCCCTAAATCATTGTAGTACCCTCACCTGGACCCTAAACCGTCCCCGTCCTCTAACCCTAACCCAAGCCCGAACCCTAACCCTAACCCTTCCTCGAAGCCTGACCCTCACCCGTCCCCTAATCCTAACCCGTACGCTAACACTAACCGGCGCCCTCACACGTATACTCCCCGTAAAGCGCTGTTGTACCCTCACCTGGACCGTAAACCGTCCCCGTCCCCTAACCCTAACCCTAGCCCGAACCCTAACCATAAACCTTCCCCGAAGCCTGACCCTCACCCGTCCCCTAATCCTAACCCGTATGCTAACACTAACCCGCGCCCTCACACGTACGCTCCCCCTAAAGCGTTGTCGTACCCTAACCTGTCCCCTAAACCGTCCCCGTCCTCTAACCCTAACCCTAACCCTTACCCAAAGCCTTACCCTAACCTGTCCCCTAATCCTAACCCGTACGCTAACACTAACGCATGCCTTCACACGTACGCTCACCCTCAACCATTGTCGTACCCTAACCTGTCCCCTAAACCGTCTCCATCCCCTAACCCTAACCTGTCCCCTAAACCGTCCCCGTCCCCTAACCCTAACCCGTCCCCTAACCCGTCTCCTAATCCGTCCCCTAATCCTAACCCGTACGCTAACACTAACCCGTGCCCTCACACGTACGCTCACCCTAAACCATTGTCTTACCCTAACCTGTACCCTAAACCGTCCCTGTCCCCTAACCCTAACCCTAACCCTATCCCTTACCTGAAGCCTTACCCTAACCCGTCCCCTAATCCTAACCCGTACGTTGACACTAACCCGTGCCCTCACACTTACGCTCACACTATACCATTGTCGTACCCTAACCTGTACCCTAAATCTTCCCCTAACCCTAACCCTTACCCGAAGCCTTACCCTAACCCCTCTCCTAATCCTAACCCGTACGCTAACACTAACCCGTGCCCTCACACGTATGCTCACCCTAAACCGTTGTCGTACCCTAATCTGTACCCTATACCGTCCCCGTCCCTTAACCCTAACCCTAACCCTTACCCGAAGCCTTACTCTAACCCGTCACCTAATCCTAGCCCATACGCTAACACTAACCCGTACCCTAACACGTACACTCATCCTAAACCATTTTCGCACCCTAACCTGTACCCTAAACTGTCCCTCTCCCCTAACCCTTACCTGAAGCCTTACCCTCACCCGTCCCCTAATCCTAACCCGTACGCTAACACTAAATCTTACCCTTACATGTGCGCTATCCCTAAACCGTTGTCGTACCCTAACCTGTACCCTAAACCGTCCCCGTTCCCTAACCGTAACCCTAACCCGAAACATTACCCTAACACTTACCCTAATCCTAAACGGTACACTAACACTGACCTGTACCCTAACACTTTCACTCACCCTAAACCATTGTCGCATCCTAAACCATACCCGTTCCCTAACCCTAACCTTAACCCTAACCCTAAACCCACTTATAGCACTATAGCTCAGGAAAATTAAAATAACAAGAAACAACCACCGCAAAGTTTAGGGCTGCTGTGTTTACAAGAGCCTCGACTACGGTACAAATTAAATATCCTTGAAAGAGAGAAATGGATAAAGAAGTTTTCGTACTTACGTACAATGGAATATCACTCAACAATGAAATCAATGTCGTCAGGCCCGTACAAGCATAATGAATGGATTTAGGTACGATGATTCAAAGGAAATAAGTCACACAGAAAAAGAAACTTATCATAAGATATCACTTATAGAGGGAATGTAAACTTGGCTACACATGAACTGAATTACAAAACAGAACAGAGTCTCACATTTAGAAAACAAACTTATGCTTTCTTAAGGGGAATGGTGAGTTGGGGTGCTGCGTAAAACCAGAGATTGAAATTAGCACAGATACTATTCCATAAGCCAAATATATAATAGACAAGATATACTCCTTGCTCAACGAATTAGACTCAACACCACTTATTCACCGCAGAGGAATATATCTGACAATAAGAATATTAAAACATATGTATCTATATGTCTCCGTAAGAGAATCAAGTGTGTGTAGAGCAGTATACACAGCCGTGAAAAATCAACTAAACCCCATTATTAAAATAAATTTCAAAAACAAAGACAGTGAAGGAGAGAAAGTTCTTAAATAATTCGTTCAGGGCTTGTGATGAAACTTGGATTTACCACATCTACACCCACAGCTGGGTGAGACATAAGGCAGGACATTTGGGGCTGAGAGGATTGGTGAGGTTCGGTGAGCAAATGCAGACCCTTTGAAGTAATACTGTATGCTACCCATTCCCTGGGTCCCAACTCTCCTGGTTTAAGGGATTCTTCCTACAGCTAAAACATGCATGGGAAACCCAGAGGATTGTACACCATGTGATCGGGCAACGTTTCTAAAACCCATCTCATTTTTTGTCCCCTGGTACACGGGTTCGCCATTCCAGACGCTTTACTAAAAATCTCCCCACGTGGAGAGTCAGTGCCTTAAAACTCCTGTTTGGCACAGTTAGCAATTTCTGCGGAGGTTGAACGGGAATAGGGAGAACCAATGAGAGACTAGCTGTAGGTGTTTGGACGGTCACATTTCACTCTAATTTCCCACCAGGAAGAGGAATTAACAAAAGGCTCAGCGTGCCGTGATGAAACAAGATTAGGGCCTGAAGCAATCCTGCAGTTCTGCGGCCAGCCCACAAGAAAGCGAGTTGAAGAAAGGACCTCAGGGGCACTGTAATTCATAAACCTGCAGAGTTATAAATGACAGCTATCGTCCAAAAATATATTGAGGTAAGGCTGCGAAGAGGACTTGAAAGCATGGCACAATTGCAGGAAATATATTTCAGGAGGTAGATGGAAACTGCATTTAAAGCATATGAAAAGCGGCAGAACTTTGACAATGATGCACTTGGCCAAAAAGTGCGTATGCGTTTTTTTCCTGAATACATGCAGGAAAAAACGCATACGCTCTTTTTGTCCAAATAAGCAAGCCTGCAACGGAGATCTGCACTACAATGAAGTCTCACTTCCCACCGGTCAAAAGGGCCATCTGAAAAAAGTGTAAAAACCAGAAAGGCAGGACAGGCCATGGAGAACTGGGAGCCTTGTTATGCTGATGGGCGGGATGTAAATGGCCAACAGCCACTCTGGAGAAGTGTATGGTGTTTCCTGAAACCTCTAAAAAACAAAGCTACAGAGCCTAGGTTGCTTCCACTTATGGTCCTATAGCTTAGGAAAATTAAAATCAACAAGACACAGCCACCCCAAAGTTTAGGGCTGCTGTGTTTACAAGAACCTCGACTACGGTACAATTTAAATATCTCAGAAAGAGGAAAATGGATAAAGAAGTTGTGGTACTTATGTACAATGGAATATCACTCAGCAATGAAATCAATATCATCAGGCCCGTAGGAGCATAATGAGTGGATTTAGGTACGATGATTCTAAGGAAATAAGTCACACAGATAAAGAAACTTATCATAAGATATCACTTATAGAGGGAATGTAAACTTGGCTACACATGAACTGAATTCCAAAACAGAACAGAGTCTCACATTTAGAAAACAAACATGTTTGCTTAAGGGGAAAGGTGAGTTGGGGTGCTGCATAAATCCAGAGATTGAAATGAGCACAGATACTGTTCCATAAGCCAAATATGTAATAGAAAAGACCTACTCCTTGCTCAGCGAAGTGGACTCAACACCCCCTATTCACCGCAGAGGAATATATCTGACTAGTAAGAATCTTAAAATCTATGTATTTATATGTCTCCGTAAGAGAATCAAGTGTGTGTACAGACGCATAAACACAGCAGTGAAAATTAGCTCAACCCCATTATAAAAATAAACTTCAAAAACAAAACAGAAGGACAGTGAAAGAGAGAGAAATTCTTAAATAATTCGTTCAGGCTTGTGATGAAACCTGGATTTACCACATCTACACCCACAGCTGGGTGAGACATAAGGCTGGACACTTGGGGCTGAGAGAATTGGTGAGGTTCGGTGAGCAAATGCAGACCCTTTGAAGTAGTACTGCGTGCTACCCATTCCATGGGTCCCAACTCTCCAGGTTTAAGGGATTCTTCCTACAGCTAAAACATGCGTGGGAAACCCAGAGGATGGTCCACAGTGTGATCGGGCAAGGTTTCTAAAACGCATCTCATTATTCGTCCTCTGGTACTCGGGTTCGCCATTCCAGACGCTTTACTAACAATCTCCCCACTTGGAGAGTCAGTGCTTGTAACCTCCTGTTTGGCACACTCTGCAATTTCTGCGGAGGATGAACGGGAATAGGGAGAACCAATGAGAGACTAGCTGTAGTTGTTTGGACGGGCACATTTCACTCTAATTTCCCACCAAGAAGAAGAATTAACCAAAGGCTCAGCGTGCCACGCTGGAACCAGATTAAGGCCTGAAGCAATCCTGCCGTTTTGCGTCCTGCTCACAAAAAAGCGAGTTGGAAAAAGGAGCTCAGGGTCACTGCAATTCACAAACTTGCAGAGTTATAAAGGACAACTATCGTCCAAAAATATATTGAGGTAAGGCTGCAAAGAGGACTTGAAAGCAAGGCACAATTGCAGGAAACAGATATCAGGAGGTAGATTGGAATTGCATTTAAAGCATATGAAAAGCGGCAGAACTTCGACAATGATGCACTTGGCCAAAAAATGCATATGCGTTTTTTCCTGAATATATCCAGGAAAAAACGCATACGGCCATTTTTGCCAACCAAGGAAGCGTGCAATGGAAATCCGCACTACAATGAAGTCTCACTTCCCACCGGTCAAATGGGCCATCTGAAAAAAGTGTAAAATCCAGAAAGGCAGGACAGGCCATGGAGAACTGGGAGCCTTGTTATGCTGATGGGCGGGATGTAAATGGCCAACAGCCACTCTGGAGAAGTGTATGGTGTTTCCTGAAACATCTAAAAAACAAAGCTACAGAGACTCGGGCACTTCCACTTATGGTCCTATAGCTTAGGGAAATTAAAATCAAAAAGACACAGCCACCCCAAAGTTTAGGGCTGATGTGTTTACAAGAACCTCGACAACGGAACAACTTAAATATCCCAGAAAGAGAAAAATGGATAAAGAAGTTGTGGTACTTACATACAATGGAATATCACTCCGCAATGAAATCAATGTCATCAGGCCCGTAGCAGCATAATGAGTGGATTTAGGTTCGATGATTCTGAGTGAAATAAGTCACACAGAAAAAGAAACTAGTCATAAGATAACACTTATAGAGGGAATGTAAACTTGGCTACACATGAACTGAATTACAAAACAGAACAGAGTCTCACATTTAGAAAACCAACTTATGCTTGCTTAAGGGGAAAGGTGAGTTGGGGTGCTGCATAAATCCAGAGATTGAAATGAGCACAGATACCGTTCCATAAGCCAGTAATAGACAAGATATACTCCTTGTTCAACGAAGTGGACTCAACACCCCCTATTCACCGCAGAGGAATATATCTGACTAGTAAGAATCTTAAAACCTATGTATTTATATGTCTCCGTAAGAGAATCAAGTGTGCATCGAGCGGCATAAACACAGCAGTGCAAATCAGCTAAACCCCATTGTAAAAATAAATTTCAAAATCAAAACACAAAGACAGTGAAAGAGAGAGAAATTCTTAAATAACTCGTTCAGGCTTGTGATGAAACCTGGATTTACCACATCTACACCCACAGCTGAGTGAGGCATAAGGCTGGACACTTGGGGCTGTGAGGATTGGTGAGGTTCGGTGAGCAAATGCAGACCCTTTGAAGTAGTACTGCGTGCTACCCATTCCATGGGTCCCAACCCTCCAGGTTTAAGGGATTCTTCCTACAGCTAAAACATGCGTGGGAAACCCAGAGGATGGTCCACAGTGTGATTGGGCAAGGTTTCTAAAACGCATCTCATTATTCGTCCTCTGGTACTCGGGTTCGCCAGTCCAGACGCTTTACTAACAATCTCCCCACTTGGAGAGTCAGTGCTTGTAACCTCCTGTTTAGCACATCGTTTGGCAGCGATGCACTTGGCCAAAAAGGGCGTATGCGTTTTTTCCTGAGTATATTCAGGATAAAATGCATACACACTTTTTGGCCAACCAAGCAAGCGGGAAATTCAAATCTGCACTACAAAGAAGTCTCATCCTAACACGTACCCTAACCCTATCCCGCTACCGTACCCTAACCTGTACCTGAGACCGTACCCGTTCCCTAACCCTAACTCTTACCCTAAGCTGTACACGAACACTAACCCGTACGCTAACATGTACCCTAACAGTAACACATAGCCATACACTAAACTTTATCCTAACCCTACCCCGTATCCTAACCTTTTCCCTAAACTGTACCATAACCCGTATCCTAATCCTAACCCATCCCCTAACACTAACCCATAACCTAACCCGTACCCTAATCCTAACCCATACACTAACACGTACCCTAACCTTAACCCGTTGTCATACCCTACCCTGCAACCTAATCCGTACCCATTCCCTAACCCTAACCCTTACACTATCCCGTACCATAATCCTAACCTGTACACTAACACTAAACCATACCCTAACACTTACCCTACTCCTAACCCGTGGTCATACCCTAAACTGTACCCCAAACCATACCCGTCCCCTAACCCTAACCCTAACCCTTACCCTAAACCGTACCCTAATCCTAACCCGTACACTAACACTAAACTGTACCCTAACACGTACCCTAACCCTAACCCTTTGTTGTTCCCTATCCTGTACCCTAAACTGTACCCCTTCCTTAACACTAAACCTAACCCTAACCCGTACCTAACACTAACCCATACACTAAACCTAACCATAACCCTGAACGTAAACCATACCTGAATCCTAACCCATACCCTAACACTAACCCATACCTTAACCCGTACCCTAACACTAAACCATAGCCATACCCTAAACTGTACCCTAACACTAACCCGTACCATAACCATAACCCTAAACCATACTCTAAGCCGTACAATAATCCTAACCCGTACCCTAACCCTAAACCTTACCCTAAACCCTAATCCTTACCCCTAGCTTAATTTTGTTTTTTGTATTTAAAAAAATATTTTCTTGGGTTAAAACAAACTAGCAGAACAACAAAATAGAGGGCTTCGCTGGTGGTGCGGTGGTTAGAATCTGCCTGCTAATGCAGGGGACACAAGTTCGAGCCCTGGTCTGGGAGGATTCCACATGCCATGGAGCAACTAGGCCCATAAGCCACAACCAGTGAGCCCTCGCATCTGGAGCCTGTGCTCTGCAACAA
Source organism: Delphinus delphis (assembly GCF_949987515.2). Lineage (NCBI taxonomy): Eukaryota > Metazoa > Chordata > Mammalia > Artiodactyla > Delphinidae > Delphinus > Delphinus delphis. The sequence continues at coordinate 765,628 of NW_027192650.1, forward strand.
GAGAGGCCGCAATAGTGAGAGGCCCGTGCACCGAGATCAAGAGTGGCCCCCCACTTGCCACAACTAGAGAAAGCCCTCACACGGAAACTCAGACCCAACACAACAAAAATAAATAAATAAATAATAAACTCCTACCCCCCCCCAAAAAAAAGAACAACAAAATAAAACAGAAAGTAACCTGAGTGTCCCTCAAAAAGCTAAGTCTGAAATAGTTGGTACTTCTGTTCTATGGACTGTTATGTAGCCTATAAAAAGTGTGAGAGCTAAATCTGTTTTTCTACAGTGAGAAGCATGATATTCCAGATGTATAGAACACCTGGATAAAATGAGAAATCTACACATTATGCTGGTCGTTTCAGTAAATGGGAAAGGATGGCAAGTGGTAAAATATTATCTTTTCCTTTAATTTTTTAAATTTCACTTGTTACAAAGAACTTCAATTATAATTGTACTTTAAAAAAGTAACAATGGAAATTTAAAAGAAAAAATATATATTGTGTGTTCAGTTACGTTTCATAGAATTATGAAATGCTCCACCCTCTGGCCATTACCTGAAAAAACAGCTTTAAAACCTATGCTAATTGTCACTTCATATGAACAAGTCCTGCAGGGCTGTAAAGGAAACCTGCCTTCATCATGTCTTGCGGGAGGTAAAGGCCAAAGTATTTCAAAATGTGGCACATATTTCAAGAAAACCATTTGAAGAACTAAGCTGTAATAACCGTTTGAAAAATAAAAGGACATGCCTGAAAGCTCAATTTCAAAGGATTATGAGACACATGCAAATCCAACCACACAGAGGTATCAGCTCACACCATTCAGAATAACCATCAGGAAAGAAACTACAAACGATCAATGCTGAAGAGGTTGTGGAGAAATGCATACCCTTAATTTGAAGTGAGACATAACCTGGTAAGAGTCACTAATGGGAACAGGGTGGAGGTGCCTTTAAAAGGTAAATATTGAGCTACTATATGATCCAGCAGGCCCACTCCTGGGCCTATAACATAAGAAGACAGAATTGGAAAGACACAGGCAGGCAAATCTGCACTGCAGCAGTATTACAATAGCCAAGACATGGAAGCAACCAAAAGTCCATCAACAGATGAGTGGACAAAGAGGAACTGTTACATGTAGAGATGGAATATTAGCTCGGGAAAAAAATGAAACAATGCCATTTGCAGCACCATAGATGAGTCTAGAGGTAACCATGCAACTTGTGGTAAGTGAGAAAGCGAAAGACACCTAACGTATATCACTTATAGGTGTTACCTGAAAATTGATAACAATGAAGATATTTCCACAGAGAAAGGCAATCACAGATTCATTGAACAAACTTATGGTTCCCCAAATCGAAAGGTGTGAGGATTGGATACATTACGATATTGGGGTTAACATAGATATAGAAACACATGTGAAATATATAATCACCAAAGACCTACGGAATACCAAGAGAAGACTACTCAACATTGTGTCATAACCTACCTGGGAAAAGGTTCCGAAGAAGAATAGATATATGTATGTGTGTGAAAGAACCACATCTTGCACACCTAGAACAACAACAAAAAAACATTATAATCAAATTTACTGCGATAAAAAATAAAAATTAAATTAAAAATATGAACAAGAAATAATGAGACATAAACTGAAAGGAATTTTTCCTGGCACATCCCATTCTAATTTTCAACCTAGAACAGGACTTCCATTAAGGCTCTGTTGCCCTGGTAACCAGATTTGGTAAAGGAGAAACGCTGCCGCCTTGTGACTGTTTCACACAACAGCAGCTTTAAACCAAGAGGTAATGGTCACTTAATATTCAAAATATGTGCAGCACTGTAAAGGACACCGGGCCTCAAAAATGTCCTGGGGTCGTAATCGACCAGAAAATTCAAAAGACGTCAACATTTCAAGAAGACAATGTCAAGAGGCATATTTTACGCACATTTTGTCTTTTCTTTTTTTTCTCTTTAAAATAAAAGGGAATTGAAAAATGCGCAACATCAGCAATGAATAAAGCCATGCAAATCCAATTACAGAAACGTTCACCTCACAGCCGTCAGAATGTTCTTCAGCAAAAAGTCTACAAAGAATAAATGCTGAAGGGGTTTCAGAGAACTGTGTACCCTCCAGCTGCTGGGGGGGATGTAAACTGGTAACAGCCAGTAGTGAGAACATAATGGAGGTGCGTTTAAGGGTAAAAATTGAGCTACCATGTGATCTGGTAGGTCCTTTGATGTGCCTATCACCTGAGCAGAGCAGAATGGAAAAGACACAGACTGGCAATCCTGCACTGCAGGAATATTTAACATAGCCAAGACTTGGAAGAAACCAAAATGTCCATCAACAGAAAAATGCACAAAGAGGAAGTGGTCCATGTAAACAATGGAATATAAGCCATGGAAAACAATGAAACAGTGCCGTTTGCACCACCATATAAGGACCTAGAGATAATCACTCAAATTAAAGAAAGAAAGTGAAAGACAGATATCCTATGACATCACTTCTAGGTGTTACCTAAAAGTTGATACTCATGAACTTATTTCCAAGAGAAGGAAAAGCATGGATTAAGAAAAAAAAATTATGTTTAACCAATGGAAAAGTGTAAGGAATGTGTGAATTAGGATATGAGGGTTAACAGACATGTACTAATACATATGAAATATATAATCACAAAATACCTATGGAATACCAAGAGAGGTCTAGGCAACACTCTGTAATAACCTACATGGTAAAGAATGCAAAGATAAATGACAGATACATTGATATAATGAACCAGATTCTGTACACCTAGGAGAAACAAAATATTTTTATCAAGTTTGCTCTGATAATTAATAAAAATTAAATTTATAAAACAAACAAGAAGTAAGGAGATATAAGCTCTTGGGGATGTGCTCTGGCACATTCCACTCTAATTTGCAGCCTACTAACACGATTTCCAGGAAGGCTCTGCTGCCCAAAAACCCAGAGTTGGAAATGTAGAAATTCTGCTGCCTTGTGGCCGTTTTCCGCAAGAGCGGCATTAAGCCCACAGCTAATGTTCTCTTAACATTCACAAGGACTCAGGGCTGCAAAGGACACCTGCCCTAAACAACTGTGCTGAGGTAGGGAATGGACAATAAAATTCAAAACTGGCAAATTTTTCAAGACGATAGTATGAAGAGGTAAGTTTGACTCACTCTCTTGTTTAAAAAAAGGAAAATGGGTGAAAGCTCAACCTCAGGAATTATTAGACTCATGCAAATCTAATGTACAAAAAGGTTTCAACTCACACCAGTTGACTGACCATCAGCAAAAGGTCTACAAACAATAAATTCTGAAGGGGTTTTAGAGAACTGTGTACCCTCTAGCTGCTGGTGAGATGTAACGTGGTAAGAGCCAATAATGAGAACAGAAAGGAGCTACGATTAAAAGTAAAAGTTGAGGTACCATTCGATGCAGCAGTCACACCACTGGGCCTCTCACCTGAGAAGACCAGAATCGAGAAGACGCGGGCTGCAAAAGCTGCACTGCAGCCTTATTCACAATAGCCAAGACAGTGAAGCCACCAAAATGTCCATCAACAGATGTATGGATGAAGAAGAAGTGGTCCACGTTCACAATAGAATATTAGCCATGGAAAACAATGAAACACTGCTATTTGAGGTGCCATAGATGAGCTTGGAGATAATCACAGAATATGAGGTAAGTCAGAAAGCAAAAGACCTATATCCTATGATATCACTTATAGGCGTTATCTAATAACTAACACAAATGAACATATTTCCACAGAGAAAGACACTCACAGACTTAGAAATTAAGTATGCTTATCTAAAAGGAAAGGTGGGCAGAATGGATAAATTAAGATTAACGTTACCATACGTATACAAATACATATAATAAACATATATCAAAAAGACGGACCATATAGCAAGGGAGGTCTATGGAACACTGTAATATTTTACATGGGAAGAGGATCTGAACATGAATAGACATATATATTGTACAAATGAACCAGATTGTGTACATCTGGACAAACAATATCTAATCATTACCCCGATTAAATAAATTTTAAAAACCAAGATGTAATGAGACATAAACTTATGGGCGTTCCTCCTGGCACATTCCATTCTAACTTAAAACCTAGGACCACGACTTCCAGAAAGGCTCTGCTGCCCTAGTACCCAGATTTGGGAAAGGACAAATGCTGCCTCCTTGTGGCCGTTTCCCACAACAGCAGCTTTAAACCCAGTGCTAATGGTCACTAAATATTCACCAAACTTGCAGTTCTGTAATGACATCTGCCCTCCAAAAAAATCCTGGGGTCGAATATCCACCAAAAATTCAAAAGAGGGCAACCTTCCAAGAAGACAGCTTCAAGAGATAGATTGTACTCACACTTGACTTTTAACAGAAAGGAAAAAGGCGTGGAAAATGATGAATTTTAGGAATTTTTAAAGTCATGCAAACCCAAATTACAAAAACCTATCAGGTCACAGCAGTCAGATTGGCCATTAGCAAAAATGCTGCAAACTATAAATGCTGAAGGGATTGTGGAGAAGTTCGTACCCTCGGCTCTAAGGGAGACATGGTAAGAGCCACTAATGAAAACACAATGGAGGTGCTCTGAAAAGGTAAACATTGAGCTACTAGTCAATCAGTCATACCCACTGCTGGGACTATCACCTGAGAAAATGAGAATCAAAAAGTCCCAAGCTGGCAATCTTGCACTCCAGCAATATTTAATATAGCCAACACTTGGAAGCAATGAAAATGTCCCTCAACAGAGCAATGCACCAAGAAGTGGTCCATATACAAAATGGAATATTATTCCGATAAAAATATAAATTAAATTAAAAAAACAAACAAAAGTAAGGAGACATCAGCCTTTGGGGGTTTATCCGGGCACATTCCACTCTAATTTATAACCGAGGAAGACCACCGGCCGGAATCTCTGTTTCCCTAGTACCAGCATGGGGAACAAAGAAAGGCTGCCGCAATCTGGCCGTTACCTGCAAAAGCAGCTTTAAAGCCTGTGCTAATGGTCACTTCATGTGAACCAGTACTGCAGGGCTGTAAATGAAACCTGCCCTCAAAATGTTTTGAGGGAGGTAATGGCCAATAAATTTCAAAATGTAACACATACTTTAGAAAACACTTTGAAGAGCTAAGCTGTAATCACAGTTTGAAAAATAAAAAGGACATGACTTAAAGCTCAATTTCAAAGGATTATGAGTCATATGCAAATTCAACCACAAAGAGGTATCAGCTCACACCAGTCAGAATATCCATCAGCAAGAAAACTACAAACAATAAATGTTGAAGCCATAAAAAGAAACGAAATTGAGCTATTTGTAATGAGGTGGATAGACCTAGAGTCTGTCATACACAGTGAAGTAAGTCAGAAAGAGAGAGACAAATACCGTATGCTAACACATATACCTGGAATTTAAGGGAAAAAAATGTCATGAAGAACCTAGGGGTAAAACAGGAATAAAGACAGAGATCTACTAGAGAATGGACTTGAGGATATGGGGAGGGGGAAGGGTAAGCTGTGACAAAGGGAGAGAGAGGCATGGACATATATACACTACCAAACGTAAGGTAGATAGCTAGTGGGAAGCAGCAGCATGGCACAGGGAGATCAGCTCGGTGCTTTGTGACCGCCTGGAGGGGAGGGAGACGCAAGAGGGAAGTGATATGGGAACATATGTATATGTATAACTGATTCATTTTGTTGTAAAGCACAAGCTAGCACACCATTGTAAAGCAATTATACTTCAATAAAGATATTAAAAATAAATAAATAAATAAATGCTGAAGGTGTTGTGGAGAAATGCATACCCTCAACTTTAAGTGGGATGTAACCTGGAAAGAGCCAATAATGAGCACAGAATCGTGGTGCATTTAAACGGTAAACCCCGAGATACCATATGATACAGGATGCCCACTCCTGGGCCTATAACATAAGAAGACAGAATTGTAAAGACACAGGCAGGCAAATGTGCAGTGCAGCAGTATTACAATAGCCAAGACATGGAGGCAACCAAAAAGTCCATCAACAGGTGAGTGGACAAAGAAGAACTGGTACATGTACAGATGGAATATTATCTAGGGAAAAAAATGAAACAATGCCATTTGCAGCACCGTAGATGATTCTAGAGGTAATCAGGCAAATTGTACTAAGTCAGACAGCAAAAGACACATATCCTATAATATCACTTATAGGTGTTAGCTAAAAATTGATACCAATGAAGATATTTCCACAGAGAAAGGCAATCACAGATTCATTAAACAAAGTTATGGTTCACCAAATGGAAAGGTGTGAGGACTGGATACATTAGGATATTGGGGTTAACATAGATATAGAAACACATGTGAAATATATAATCACCAAAGACCTACGGAATACCAAGAGAAGACTACTCAACATTGTGTCACAAGCTACATGAGAAAACGATCTGAAGAAGTATAGATACATGTATATGTGTAAAAGAACCACATCTTACACACCTAGAACAAACAAAACATTTTAATCAAATTTGCTCTGATAAAAAATAAACATTAAAAAAAGAACAAGAAAAAAAAGAGAGAAAAAAAGGGGAAAAAAAGAACGAGAAGTAATGAGACATACACTTAAGGGGCTTTTTGCTGGCACATTGCATTCTAATTTACAACCAGAACACGACTTCCATTAAAGCTCTGTCATCACTAATAAAGCAGCTTTATAAGCAATGTTGAAGGTAGCTTAAAAGAATTCTCACTAATTATTGACAGTAACAAGAAAACAAACAAAAGTAAAAATCTCACGGCAAAAAGTATACATAGAGTAAGGGTAGTAGATCAAACACTTATTAAACTTCTGTAAAGAATAAAAGACAACAGTAGTATTTTTTTTTAAAGAGAGGGGCCAAATAAATCAGAACTGAAAGAGATGATGTTACAAGAGCCACCACAGAAATACAAAGTATCCTAAGATACACACAGGGTAACTCAGGGCTCAGACTGGACAGAGCCCACTCTCCATTCCCCTGTACATGACTTACAGGAGCCTCAGGAACTGAGGAGGGGGTCCTTGAGGAGAGGCACAAGATAGAAGATGTTAGGCATTAACATGACTGCATTCATTTTAAACGTGCCTGAACTACATTCACATGAGATGATTTTGTCCTGTTTGTACATCAGCACCTCTAGTCGGAACTGCAGATCTTTGGTTTCACCACCTCTATGACAGCATTAGCTTCACCTGCTGTGGACCGTCTCCTATAGGATTTCTAGAACCACAAAACATCGAAGCTTCACAGGACCCAGAGTCTGTGTGACTCCACTCAGAGTCTCAACTGCATTCAGAGACTCAGAGTCTCAACAGAGACTCCACTCTTGGAGAACACACACAAAGTAGTGTGCACATCAGGACCCAGGGGAAGGAGCAGTCACCCCGTAGGTGAATGATCATACCTAGCTGCTAGTTTTAGAGGGTCTCCTGCAGAGGTGGGGTGTGGCTGCGGCTCACCATGGGGACAACGACACTGACAGCAGAAGTTCTGGGAAATACTCCTTGGCGTGAACTCTCCCAGAGTCCACCATTAGCCCCACCAAGAGCAAGGTAGGCTCCAGTGCTGGGTCGCCTCAGTCCAAACAACCAACAGGGAGGGAACCCAGCCCCATGCATCAGCAGACAAGTGGATTAAACTTTTTATTAAACTTTTATTTAATCCACAGACAAGCAGATTAAAGCTCTGCCCACCAGAACAACACCCAGCTCTACCCACCACCAGTCCCTCGCATAAGGAAGCTTGTACAAGCCTCTCAGATAGACTCAATCACTGGAGAGCAGACAGCAGAAGCAAGAAGAACTACAATTCTGCAGCCTGTGGAAGGAAAACCACATTCACAGAAAGATAGAGAAAATGAAAAGGCAGAGGACTTTATACCAGATCAAGGAACAAGATAAATCCTCAGAAAAACAACGAAATGAAGTGGGGATAGGTAACCTTCCAGTAAAAGAATTCAGAATAATGATAGTGAAGATGATCCAAGACCTTAGAAAAATAATGGAGGCAAAGATCGAGAAGATGCAAGAAATGCTTAACAAAGACCTAGAAGAATTAAGGAACAAACACCTAGAAGAATTAAAGAACAAACAAACAGAGATGAACAATACAATAACTGAAATGAAAAATACACTAGAAGGAATCAGTAGCAGAATAACTGTGACAGAAGAACGGATAAGTGACCTGGAAGACAGAAAGGTGGAAATCACTGCCATGGAACAAAATAAAGAAAAAGAATGAAAATAAATGAAGACAACCTAAGAGACTTCTGGGACAACATTAAATGCAACAACATTCGCATTATAGGGGTCCCAGATGGAGAACAGAGAGAGAAAGGACTCGAGAAAATATCTGAAGAGATTATAGTTGAAAACTTCCCTAGCATGGGAAAAGAAATAGCCACCGAAGTCCACGAAGCGCAGAGAGTCCCAGGCAGGATAAACCAAAGGAGAAAAATGCCGAGACACACAGTAATCAAATTGAAAAAATTAAAGACAAAGAAAAATTATTGAAAGCAACAAGGGAAAAATGACAACATACAACGGAATTCCCATAAGGTTAACAGCTGATTTCTCAGCAGAAAATCTACAAGCCAGAAGGGAGTGGCATGATAAATTTAACGTGATGAAAGGGAAGAACCTACCACCAAGAGTACTCCACCCAGCAAGTATCTCATTCAGATTTGATGGAGAAATCAAAAGCTTTACAGACAAGCAAAAGCTAAGAGAATTCAGCACCACGAAACCAGCTCTACAACAAATGCTAAAGGAACTTCTCTAAGTGGGAAACACAAGAGAAGAAAAGGACCCACTAAGACAAACCCATAACAATTAAGAAAATAATAATAGGAACATACATATTGATAATTACCTTAAACGTGAATGGATTAAATGCTCCAACCAAATGACACAGGCTCACTGAATGGATACAAAAACAAGATCCATATATATGCTGTCTACAAGAGACCCATTTCAGACCTAGGGACACATACAGACTGAAAGTGAGAGGATGGAAAAATATATTCCATGCAAATGAAAATCAAAAGAAAGCTGGAGTAGCAATACTCATATCAGATAAAATAGATTTTAAAATAAAGAATGTTACAAGAGACAAGGAAGGACACTACATAATGATCAAGGGATCAATCCAAGATATAACAATTATAAATATATATGTACCCAACACAGGAACACCTCAATACATAAGGCAACTGCTAACAGCTATAAAAGAGGAAATCAACAGTAACACAATAATAGCAAGGGACTTTAACACCTCACTTACACCAATGGAGATCATCCAGACAGAAAATTAATAAGGAAACACAAGCTTTAAATGACACAATAGACCAGATAGATTTAATGGATATTTATAGGACATTCCATCCAAAAACAGCAGACTACAAGTTCTTCTCAATGGCACACGGAACATTCTCCGGGATAGATCACATCTTGGGTCACAAATAAAGCCTCAGTAAATTTAAGAAAACTGAAATCATATCAAGCAGCTGTTCCGACCACAATGCTATGAGATTAGAAATCAATTACAGGGAAAATAACGTAAAAAACAAACACATGGAGGCTAAACAATACATTTCTAAATAACCAAGAGATCACTGAGGAAATCAAAGAGGAAATCAAAAAATACCTAGAGACAAATGACAACAAAAACACGATGATCCAAAACCTATGGGATGCAGCAAAAACAGTTCTAAGAGGGAAGTTTATAGCAATAAAAGGCTACCTCAAGAAACCAGAAAAATCTCAAATAAACAATCTAACCCTACACCTAAAGGAACTAGAGAATGAAGAACAAAACCCAAAGTTAATAGAAGGAAAGAAATCATAAAGATCAGAGCAGAAATAAATGAAATAAAAACAATAGCAAAGATCAATAAAACTAAAAGCTGGTTCTTTGAGAAGATAAACAAAAATGATAAACCTTTAGCCAGACTCAAGTAAAAGAGGGAGAGGACTCAAATCAATAAAATTAGAAATGAAACAGGAGAAGTTGTAACAGACACCACAGAAATACAAAGCATCCTAAGAGACCTCTACAAGCAACTCTATGCCAATAAAATGGACAACCTGGAAGAAATGGACAAATTCTTAGAAAGGTATAACCTTCCAAGACTGAACCGGGAAGAAATAGAAAATATGAACAGACCAATCACAAGTAATGAAATTGAAAGTGTGATTAAAAATCTTCCAACAAACAAAAGTCCAGAACGAGATGGCATCAGAGGTGAATTCTATCAAACATTTAGACAAGAGCTAAAACCCAATCTTCTCAAACTCTTCAGAACTTTTCAGGGGAAGGAACACTCCCAAACTCATTATATGAGGCCACAATCACCCTGATACCAAAACCAGACAAAGATACTACAGAAAAAGAAAATTAGAGACCAATATCACTGATTAATATAGATGTAAAAATCCTCAACAAAATACTAGGAAACAGAATTAAACAACACATTAAAAGGATCATGCACCATGATCAGGTGGGGTTTATCCCAGGGATGCAAGAATTCTTCAATATACACAAATCAATCAATGTGATACACCATATTAACAAATTGTAGAATAAAAATATGATCATCCCAATAGATGCAGGAAAAGCTTTTGACAAAATTCAACACCAATTTATGATTAAAAGTCTCCAAAAAGTGGGCATAGAAGGAATCTACCTCAACATAATAAAGGCAGTATACGACAAACCCACAGCAAACATCATTCTCAATAGTGAAAAACTAAAAGCATTTCCTCTAAGATCAGGAACAAGACAAGGATGTCCACTCTCACCACTATTACTCAACATAGTTTTTGGAAGTCCTAGACACAGTAATCAGAGAAGAAAAAGAAATAAAAGGAATACAAATTGGAAAAGAAGAAGTAAAATTGTCACTGTTTGCAAATGACACGATACTACACATAGTGAATCCTAAAGATGCCACCAGAAAACTACCAGAGCTAATCAATGAATTTGGTAAAGTTGCAGGATACAAAATTAATGCACAGAAATCTCTTGCATTCCTATACACTAACAATGAAAGATCAGAAAGAGAAATTAAGGAAACAATCTCATTCACCATTGCAACAAAAAGAATAAAATACGGAGGAATGAACCTACATAAGGAGGTAAAAGACCTGTACTCAGAAAACTATAAGACACTGCTGAAAGAAATCAAAGATGATATAAACATATGGAGGTATAAACCATGTTCTTGGATTAGAAGAATCAATATTGTGAAAATGACTATAGTACCCAAAGCAAGCTACAGATTCAATGCAATCCCTATCAAATACCACTGACATTTTCTACAGAACTAGAACAAAAAAATCTTAAAATTTGTATGGAGACACAAAAGACCCCGAATAGCCAAAGCAGTCTTGAGGGAAATTAAAAGAGCTGGAGGAATCAGACTTCCTAACTTCAGACTATACTACAAAGCTACATTAATCAAGACTATATGGTACTGGCACAAAAACAGAAATATAGATCAATTGAACAAGATAGAAAGCCCAGAGATAAACCTACGTACCTATGGCTAACTCATCTATGACAAAGGAGGCAAAGATATACAATGAAGAAAAGACAGTCTCTTCAGTAAGTGGTGCTGGGAAAACTGGACAACTACACGTGAAAGAATGAAATTAGAACACTCCATAACACCATACACAAAAATAAACTCAAAATGAATTAGAGATCTAAATGTTAGACCAGACACTATAAAATTATTAGAGGAAAACATAGGCAGAACACTCTATGACATAAATCACAGCAAGATCCTTTTTGACCCACCTCCTAGAGAAGTGGAAATAAAAACAAAAATAAACAAATGGGACCTAATGAAACTTCAAAGCTTTTGCACAGCAAAGGGAAACATAAACAAGACGAAAATACAACCCTCATAATGGGAGAAAATGTTTTCAAATGAAGCAAATGACAAAAGATTAATCTCCAAAATTTACAAGCAGCTCGTGTAGCTCAATATCACAAAAACAAACAACACAATCCAAAAATGGGCAGAAGACCTAAATAGACATTTCTCCAAAGGAGATATACAGATTGCCAATAAACACATGAAAGGATGCTGAACATCACTAATCATTAGAGAAATGCAAATCAAAACTACAGTGAGGTATCAACTCCCAGCAGTCAGAATGGTAATCATCAAAAAATCTACAAACAATAAATGCTGGAGAGGCATTTACTGGAGAAAAGGGAACGTTCTTGCACTGTTGCTGGGAATGTAAATTGCTATACCCACTAGGGATAACAGTATAGAGGTTCCTGAAAAAACTAAAAATAGAAGTACCATACGACCCAGCAATCCAACTACTGGGCATTTGCCCTGAGAAAACCATAATTCAAAAAGAGTTATATACAACAATGTTCATTGCAGTTCTACTTACAATAGCCAGGACATGGAAGCAACCTAAGTGTCCATCGACAGATAAATGGATAAAGAATATCTGGCACATATATAAATGGAATATTACTCAGCCATAAAAAGAAACAAAACTGAGTTATTTGTAGTGAGGGGGATGGACTTAGAGTCTGTCCTACACAGTGAAGTAAGTCAGAAAGAGAAAAATAAATACCGTGTACTAACAGAGATATATGGAATCTAAAGAAAAAAGTTTATGAAGAACCTAGGGGCAGGACAGGATTAAGGACACAGACATAGAGAAAGGACTTGAGGACACGGGGAGGGGGAAGGGTAAGCTGGGACGAAGTGAGAGAGCGCCATGGACATATATACATTACCAAATGTAACATCGATAGCTACTGGGAAGCAGCCACATAGCACAGGGAGATCAGCTCGGTGCTTTGCGACCACCTAAAGGGGTGGGATGTGGAGGGTGGGAGGGAGATGTAAGAGGGAGGGGATATGGTGATATATGTATATGTATAATTGATTCACTTTGTTATACAGCAGAAACTAACACTCCATTGTAAAACAATTATACTCCAATAAAGGTGTAAAAGGAAAATAAAAAAGAAAGAAGCCCAGAGATAAACCTACACACCTATGGTCAACTAATCTATGACAAAGTAGGCAAGACTATACAATGGAGAAAAGACAGTGTCTTCAATCAGTGGTGCTGGGAAAAATGGACAGCTACATGTAAAAGAATGAAATTAGAACACCCCCTAACACCATACACAAAAATAAATTCAAAATGGATTAGAGACCTTAATGTAAGACCGGACAGTATAAAACTCTTAGAGGAAAACATAGGAAGAATACTCTAACATAAATCACAGCAAGATCTTTTTTGATCCACCTCCTAGAGTAATGACATAAAAAAGAAAACTAAACAAATGGGACCTAATGAAACGTAAAAGCCTTTGCAAAGCAATGGAAACTACAAACACAAAAAGACAACCCTCAGAATGGGAGAATATATTTGCAACTGAATCAATGGACAAAGGATTAATCTCCAATATATATAAACAGCTGATGCAGCTCAATATTAAAAAAACAAACAACCCAATACAAAAATGGGCAGAAGATCTAAATAGACATTTCTTCCAAAAAGATGTAGAAATGGCCAAGGAGCACATGAAAAGCTGCTCTACATCACTAATTATTAGAGAAATGCAAATCAAAACTACAATGAGGTATCACCTCACACCTGTTAGAATGGACATCATCAGAAAATCTACAAACAACAAATGCTGGAGAGGGTGTGGAGAAAAGGAACCCTCTTCCACGATTGGTGGGAATGTAAATTGATAGTCACTATGGAGAACAGTATGGAGGTTCCTTAAAAAACTAAAAATAGAATTACCATATGATCCAGCAACCCACTACTGGGCATATACCCAGAGAAAACCATAAATCAAAAAGACACATTCACCACAATGTTCATTGCAGCACTATTTACAATAGCCAGGTAATGGAAGCAACCTAAATGCCCACAGACAGACGAATGGATAAAGATGTGGTACATATATAAAATGGACTATTAGCCATAAAAAGGAATGAAATTGGGTCATTTGTAGAGACGTCGATGGATCTAGAGACTGTCATACAGAGTGAAGTAAGTCAGAGAGAGAAAAACAAATATTGTATATTAACGCATATATGTGGAACCTAGAAAAATGGTACAGATGAACCGGTTTGAAGGGCAGAAATAGAGACACAGATGTAGAGAACAAATGTATGGACACAAAGAGGGGAAAGCCATGGGGGGGGTGGCGGTGGGAGGAGTTGGGAGATTGGGATTGACATGTATACATTTATATGTATAAAATAGATAACCAATAAGAACCTGCTGTATAAAAAATAAATAAAATAAAATGAAAAATAAAATTTTTTAAAAAACGGAAAAAAGTTATTCCCTTCACATACATGTATTTATATGAATGAATTATTTCCATGCTTACATCCATAAGTACAAAAAAGAGGAATAAAACCTACCTTGAAACAAAAAAGAAAAAAACAAAACAGAACCCACCAGTTATACAGATGAAAACCCTATCAGGGCACTTGCTTCAGTGGTAGACAATTCTGAAGTTGGTCAGAGGTGGGGAATCATCTCGCATGCAGCCAGCAGCTCCCCCGCAAGGAGTGTCCTCATTACAAGCCTGGGGGACCGTGCCGAGGCATCTGTGAGTAAATGTGAGATGAGCCCCAGGCCAGCTGCTGCTGAACTGTTCCCAACCTTCCCAGGTAAAACACCTGAATATGTACAAGGACTTGAAAGCCTAGAGGAAGGGCCATGGAGCCACACAAGTGACAGCATGCCAGCCGACTTGGTGCCTGCAGGCCAGCCAGGATGGTCCTGGCCCTGGGTGCTCTTCTGGAAGATTTCCATTTCCCTGCCTGAGATACCCGTCCTGTCCCTGCCCCCACTGCTTTTTTCCTTCCTCACCTCTGCCCAGGGAGAAATTCCAGCAGCAGGTATGGGTGACACATCCTTTCCTTAGCAGGTGACAGCCTGGCAACTGCTGCAGAAAGTCCAGCAGAGCCCCACTCACACTGGGCCACCCACAAAGCCGTGGCCTCTCACTCCCTCCCACCAGCCCAGCCCCGAGACTGCTGACAGGGCAGAGAAAATGGCGTCAGGCACGGCTGCAGGGGCTCTTGCTGCCTGGAGTGGTATTTATATTGATCTCAACCCAGGCACACCTGGGGAGGGCTGGCCGGCAGGTAAGGCTGCCCAGGTCAGCCAATCATCACCCCTCAGGGGCTCACAGTTGCAGAAAATGGAACTTGCTGAACCGGCCAGGTCCAAGGAACAGGTGTGGGCTCCTGAGAGTCAAGATAGACAAGGGGCTGCAGCTTTGGCTTGTTTTCTAATCATTTTATCTGGCCCATGATAAAATGGAGACAACTTCAAGAAAACACTCTCCTAATGAGAGGAACCCAGGAGTCAGGGAGAGGAGGGGTGGGTGGTGGTTGGAGACAGAGGCCTGGTGCCCCGGGTGCAGTGGAAGTCTCTGGAAGACCAGGTGGAGGGAGGCCGTACAGAGTGATGCCCAGGGTCACAGACCTGTCGCAGCTGCTGTTTGTTAGTTCAAGTCCTGCTCTGAGGTGCTCTGTGTCAGCTCTGAGCGACAGGTGAGCTGGGGTGCTCTGCAATGAGGGCTATGTGCATGGTTCCTGTGTGCCCAGCCCTGCCACGGTACCTGCAAGGGTAGCTCTGTATCCGGGGATTGGTCTGACCACGAGAGCCCCATGGGCTGCTGGGGACCTGGTAAAGGATGTCAGGACAGTCAGTGAAGCCACCGAGGATATACCTCCAGCTGCTCCTAATTCCTACACCCTGCTGGTCATTCTACCAACCACCAGGACATGGTATTCTGTATTTGTCTTCAATGATGCCTTCTTTTGTATTCCATTAGTCCCAGAGTCACAAGAAATTTTGGCCTGTGAGTGGCAGGACTCAACATACAACTAAAACAATACTTCCGGACCGTCTTGCCCCAAGGGTGCAAAAATTCCCACACCGTCTTTTGGGAAAGCTTAGGTAAAGACCTAAAAGTTCTACCTCTGGAAAAGGAAACCCTCCTTCAATACGCAGACGACATTCTGATCGCCAGCCCTACTAAGGAGGCCTCTGAACTACCAAGCCAATAAAGGATAGAAGTCGTCCAAAAAGAAGCTCAAATATCACAGACTGCGGTAACCTGCCTGGGCTTCATTCTCACAGAAGGTCGGAGAAGCCCATCCCAGGAAAGGGAAGAAACCATTTTCAGCCTTACCCCTTTCTAAAACTAGAAGACAGCTTAGGGGTTCCTGGGGAGGCCAGGGTTTGCTGCTTCTGGATCCCTAACTATAGTCTACTAGCTGGGCCTCTATATGAAACACTGAAAGGAAAAGATGATGATCCTTTTGAATAGAATCCAGAAGTGGCCTTTCAAGAATGGAAAGAGCAGTCAATTCAGACCCTTGCCCTGGAACTCCCTAATTTAGCTAAACCCTTTGACCTTTACATTCCCGGTGAAAGGTGAATCGTCATTGGAGAATTAGTGCAAAAACTGGGACCACTTGAAATGGAACAATGCAAGAATGCCATCCAGGTAGGATAAACTACGGTCACCAAGGGGCTTGGCCCACTGCCACATCTGGCCAAGATACTGGTGGTATCTAAAAACCTGGAAATCAGCAGCCCAAAAGGCCACCTCCCTCCTAAGGGAAAAGGACCCCACGTGGTGATCCTAACCACCAACCATGCCCTGAAGTTGCAGGGTTCGCTCCATTGGCACACCGACCTCGAGTGAGGAGGCCTTCCAACTCCAACATCCAGAGAGATAACCGGGGGCAACAGGGCACCATGACGACTCGTGTGAACATCACTTGACCTGGAGTTTCTCTCATAAAACAACAAGAGTGTGTCCCAAAAGAGTAGACTACTGCTTGCAGGACTTACTGCACCCAGAGGGGAGCTAATAATCTTGGCGGGGGAACCGTATATCACACTGTCACCATAGAAAAGCCTACAGACACCGTGATGATGGTGGCCAATAAGACCGGCTGGACTCCTGTTTACTTCAAAAGGCTGTTGACTCAGTGGCCATCATGGTCCTTGATCACCACTGACCCTGGACTGTCTGGGAGATGAGTGGGCAGGGCTCTGACACCTGGTGCTGTTTGTACGTTAATTCAGGGGCCTAATTGAAGAAAGCACAGACTACTGGTCAGAGCATCTAGGCTGGCAGAAACGGTCAGCCTAAGGTGGCCGAACAAATGTGGGGTGGGGTGAAACCAGCCCCCACAGCGTCTCTGCACATCGTTCCTGGACCCTTAAAGGTCATTAGAATCTATAACACTTCCAATGCTGGTGCTCAGGTGGACGAGCAAGGAGGCAGGGGGCCTGGGGACAATCAACGTCACCTGGAGGCTGCTGGGGAGAAGTTCTGACCCTCGCCCCTGGGTATGAGGGCTCCCAACTCAGCACTCAGCAGTTACAGAAGAAGGGTCTGCACCCTCAGCACTCCAAGAATGAGGAACGGGACAAAAGGCAGAGGAGGGGTTTGTCCCCAGCAAAGCCCATTAAAAATCCCTGGGAGATAAAAATAGAATCTGGGCAATAAGTCAAGTCTAACCTTTTATATCCTTTGTGCTTTGTCTAATTTCACGTGCTCCTAGGGTCTCGCATGCAGAGGTTCCACACCCGGCACTTCAGACCAGATTTCCTAGTGCAGAATGGCTGGGTCGACACCTCAGCTCCTGGGGCCCAGTGCAGACTCCACGATATAGAGCCTGAGCTGCAGCCAACTCAGCCCTCGAGAGCTCCGCCGCCTCCCTCCCTCCCACTGACTCTGACAGGATCTCTACACAGCAGCCCAGCCCACAGCCCACGGGGTAGTGCATGCTCTCACCTCTCCATTCTCTGATCAAAATATAAAGTTTCCTTTGCTTGTGAACCAAACTCAGTCTCGATCTGTTGGCCCCAATGACACTGGGCAGGGGGACACTTGTTGGGGTCCACTCTGGAGGATCAGTAACAGAAATTGAGACTATTGTAACCTCAATGAACAGATGTGTGAACCAAACTGTAGTTAACATAGAACAGTGTATAAGGCTCGGGTAAAATAAGATGTTTCTAACACTTCCATTTGATATTTCCATCACTTTATTATAAGCAAGTTCAGTGAAAGGGTTTGTCTTATTTGTCAGGTCAATATTAGAGAAACGAAGTGATTTCTTTCCAAGGATGTACATCTAATAATCTTGGTTAAAGCTTCAATCTTGTTTTAAATGCTTTTCCATTGAAAATGATACCTCTCTTTCAGCTCCCCCATTTCTGAGAAGTATAAAATCTTATAATTTATTATTACCAAAGGGGAAAGGTGGGAGGAGGGATAAATTAACAGTTTGGGATTAACACATACACACTGCTATGTATAAAATAGATCATCAACAAGGAACTACTGTATAGCACAGGGAACTACACTCAACATTTTGCAATAACCTATAAGGGGAAATAATCTGAAAAAGAATAGATATTTTTATTGACATCATCTATCAATGACAGTTAAAGTGTAACCTAAGGGAAGCTGGTGGTGAGTGCTTCTGACCCTGAAGACTTCAATCATCTAAAGTTTGGACTCTGCCTACTTCCCAAGGCCCTTAATGAACATATGTGTAGCCATAGCTTAAAAAATTCCCCAGTTTGGGTTTCGGGGAGACACTGATTTTGAAAAAGCCCTGGTGTTCTCCTTACATGAATGGGACTCTTCCTACTGCTAAAACATGTCTGTCACACCCAGAGGATAGTATACCGTCTGATCGGGAAGAGTTTGGAAAAGGCATCTCATCTCCTCATCTCCTGGTGCTCGGGTTCACCCCTCCAGCGTCTTTACTAACAGTCTCCCCACTTGGAGATGTCAGCACTGTCAACATCCTGTTGCGTACAGTTTGGAATTTGTCCAGAGGATGAAGCGGAAGGATGAGGAACAATGAGAGACAAGTCCTAGGTGTTCAGACAGGCACATGTCACTCTAATTTCCAATCAGGAAGACGAATTGACCAAAGGCTAGGGTTGCCCATGGAAACAGTATAGGGCTTGAGGAAATCCTGCTGCTTTGTGGCCAGTTCCCATAAACACAAGTTGAACAATGGAACTCAGGGGCAGTAAAATTCACGAAACTGCAGAGTTGAAAATATCCATCACTGAAAAATGTCTTGAGGAAAGTCAGAGAAAAGGACTTGTCAGCAAGGGAGAATGGCAGGAAAGGGATTTGAGGAGGTAGAAAGGACTTGCCATTAAGCACAAGAAAAGGAGCTGAACATTGCCAACATTGCAGTTGGCCAAAAAGAGTGTATGCATTTTTTTCTGTATATATTCAAGAAAAGGGCATACACTTTTTTAGCCAACCAAACAGGTGGGCACTGGAAATCAATACTACAAAAGATATCACTTCGCATCAGTCACAAGAGCCATCCTCATAAAGCATAAACAACAGAAATGCAGGACAGGGCAACGAGAAGAGGGAGCCCTGTGAGACTTATAGTGGAAATGTATATTGCCAACGGCCATTCTGGAGAAGTGTATTGTGTTTACTAAAGCATCTAAAAAATGAGCTACAGAGCATAGGGCACTTGCACTCATGGGCGTATATCTTGGGAAAAACAAAAATCGAGAGGACACAGGCACCCCAATGTTTACCCCCTCTCTGTTTAAAAGATCCTCGACTAGGATATAACTTAAATGTCTCTGGAGGGAAAAAATGGATAGAGATGTGGTACTTATGTAGAGTGGAATATTACTCAGCCTGGAAATCAATGAAATATGGCCAGTTGTAACAACTCCCGAGGAGTTACGTATGATCATTCTAAGTGACAGAATTCAAAAAGAAAAAGACACATATCATAAGATATCACTTAACGGTGGAATCCAAAATAGCTACACATGAAATAAATTACAAAACAAAAACATAGTCAAATATGTAGAAAACACGCATAAGGCTGCTAAACGGGAAAGGTGGGGAGGGGTGAGGCATCATCCAGGAGGTTGAAATTAGCAAAGATACCATTCCAAATACCAAACTGATAATCAACAAGGCCTACACGGTAGCTAAAAGAACTGCACTCAGCACACTCAAGTCACCGGAAAAGAATATATACGACTGGTAAGAATCTGAAAAAGAATTTACTGATGTCTCTCTGTACGTGAATCAAGTGGATGTACAGCAGCAAGAAACAGAGCTTTGAAAATCAGCTGTAACCAATATAGTAATAAATTGAAAAAAATAAACGACAGAGAGACAGAGAAAACCTCTTACAACTTTTCCTCAGGGATGGTGATGTAACATGGATTGAACACGTCTAGACCCACAGCAGGATGAGACATAAGGCTGGAAAGTGTTCGTGCTAAGAGAAATGTGAGGTTGGGTGAGGAAATGCACACCCTTTAAAGTAATACTACCTGGTGCCCATTCAATGGGTCCCAAATCTGCAGGTTCAAGGGATCTTCCTACAGCTAAAACATGCATGGAAAACCCAGAGGACTGTACACCATGTGATCGGGAGATGTGTCTAAAATGCAGCTCATTTATCCTCTGCTGGTGCTCCTGTTCACCATTCCAGCCACGTTACTTAGAATCTCCCCACTTGGAGAATCAGCACATTTCAACTTCTGTTTCACACATTTTGCAAATTGTGAGGAGGATGAACGGGAAGAGGGGGAACCAATGAGAGAATAGTTGTAGGGGTTTGGACGGGCACATATCACTCTAATTTCCCATTAAGAATAAGAATTAAAAAAAGGCTCAGCCCACCTCGCTGGAGCCAAAATAGGGCCTGAAGCAATCCTGCGGGTTTGAGGCCAGCTCACAAAAGAGCAACTTAAAAAATGGAGCTCAGGGTCACTGCAATTCACAAACCTGCAGAGTTATAAATGAAAACTAACGTCCAAAATTATGTTGAGGTAAGGCAAAGAAGAGGATCTGAATGCAAGACAGAATTGCAAGAAACAGATTTCAAGAGATAGATTGGACTCGTCTTTAAAGCACATGAAAAGCCGCAGAATTTCGATAATGATGCAGTTGGCCCAAAAGGGCGTATGCGTTTTTTCCTGATTATATCCAGGAAAAAACGCATACGCACTTTATGGGCAACGAAGCAAGCAAGCAATGCAAATGTGCACAACAGAGAAGTCTCACTTCCCACCGGTCAAAAGGGCCATCCTAAAAAATTGTAAAAACCAGAAATGCAGGACAGGCCATGGAGAACAGGGAGCCTTTATACGCTGATGGGCAGTGTGTGAACTGCCGAGAGCCACTCTGGAGAAGTGTATGGTGGTTCCTAAATCATCTAAAAAACAGAGCTACAGAGCATAGGACACTTCCAATCATGGGAGTATATCTAGGGAAGTCTAAAAATCAACAAGACACAAGCACACCACAGTTTAGGGCTACTCTGTTTACAAGAACCTCAACTTCAGTACACCTTAAATATCCCAGGAAAGAGAACAATGGATAAAGAAGATGTGGTACTTATGTACAATGGAATATCTCTTCACCATGAAATCAATGTAATAAGGCTAGTAGAAGGATAAAGAGTGGATTTAGGTCCGATAATACTACTTGAAATAAGTCAAACAGAAAAAGAAACATATCATAAGATATCACTTATAGAGGGAGGGTAAATATGGCTGCACAAGAAATGAATTACAGAACAGAACAGTGTCTCACATTTAGAAAACACACTTATGTCAGCTTAAGGGGAAAGGAGAGGTGGGGTGATGCATAAAACCAGAGTTTGAAATTAGCACAGATACCATTCAATAAACCAAATAGGTATTAGACAAGATCTACACCTTGCTCAATGAACTGGCCTCAACACACCCAATACACTGCACAGAAATATATCTGAGTAATAAGAATATTAAAACCCATGTATTGATATATCTCCATAAGGGAATCAAGTGTGTGCAGAGCGGCACAAACACAGCAGTGAAAATGAGCTAAACCCCATTATAGAAATAAATTTTAAAAACAAAACGCTGAAACAATGAAAGAGAGAAAAATTCTTACAAAATTCGCTCAGGGGCTGTGATGCAACCTGGATTGACCACATATAAAACCACAGCTGGATAAGACATAAGGCTGGACACTTGGGGCTGAGAGGATTGGTGAGCTTTGGTGAGCAACTGCCAAAAGTTTAATGCAATACTTCATGCTACTCATTCCAAGGGTCCCAACACTCCAGGTTGAAGGGAATCTTCCTACAGCTAAACCATGCTTGGGAAACCCAGCGACTGGTATACCATATGATCGGGAAAGGTTTCTAAAATGCACCTCATTGTTCCTCTCCTGGGGCTCCGGATCGACATTCCAGCCGCTTTACTAACAACAAACCCACATGGAGAGTCAATGCCTTTAAGTTCCAGTATCGCACAGTCTGCAGATAGTGCGAAGGATGAATGGGTTAGAGGGAACCAGTGAGAAACTAATGTAGTGGTTTCAATGGGCACATGTCACTCTAATTTCACATCAGTAAGAAGAATTAACCAAAGGCACAGCAAGGGGTCCCACAAGAAGAATAGGGCCTCAAGGAATCCTGCGGTTATGAGGCAAGATCACAAAAATAAGAGCTGAGAAATGGGGATCAGGGCCACTGCAATTCAAAAACGTGCAGAGGTATAAAGGCCAACAATTTTCAAAAAGGATATTGAGGAAAGGCTATGAACAGGCATTGAAAGAAAGGCAGAATTGCAGGAAACCGATTTCACGAGGTAGACTGGAATTACATTGAAAGCATAGGAAAAGAGGCAGAACGTCCACAATGATGCACTTGGCCAAAAAGGGCGTATGCGTTTTTTCCTGAATAGATTCAGGAGAAAACGCATACGCCCTTTTGGCCAACCAAGCAACCTTGCAAAGGAAATCTGCACTACAATGAAGTCTCGTTTCCCCCCGGTCAAAAGGGCCATCTGAAAAAAGTGTAAAATACAGAAAGGCAGGACAGGCCATGGAGAACTGGGAGCCTTGTTATGCTGATGGGCGGGATGTAAATTGCCAACAGACACTCAGGAGAAGTGTATGGTGTTTCCTGAAACATCTATAAAACAAAGCAACAAAGCCTAGGGCACTTCCACTTATGGTCCTATAGCTTAGGGAAATTAAAATCAAAAAGACACAGCCACCCCAATGTTTGAGACGCCTCTGTTTACAAGAACCTCGTTTACGGTACAAGTTCCGTATCGCAGAAAGTGAAAAATGGATAAAAAAGTTGTGGTACTTACGTACAATGCAATATCACTCAGCAATGAAATCTATGTCATCAGGCCCGTAGCAGCATAATGAGTGGATTCAGGTATGATGATTCTAACTGAAATAAGTCACACAGAAAAAGAAACATAAGATATCATTAATACACGGAATGTAAACTTGGCTACACAGGAACTGGATTACAAAACAGAACAGGGTCTCAAATTTAGAAAACCAACTTATGCTTGCTTAAGAGTAAAGGTGAGTTGGGGTGCTGCATAAAACCAGAGATTGAAAAGAGAACAGATAAATTTCCTTAAGCCAAATATGTAATAGACAAGAGCTACTCCTTGCTCAACGAAATGGACTCAACACCCCATATTAAACGCCTAAAAATGTACCTGACTAGTAAGTATCTGAAAACCTATGGATTGCTATGTCTCCGAAAGAGAATCAAGCATGTGTACAGGGACATAAACGCAGTAGTGATAGGATTGGAGAGGTTCGGTGAGCAAATGAAGACCCTTTGAAGTCATATTGCATGGTACCCATTCCACGGGTCTCAACTCTCCAGGTTTAAGGGATTATACCTTCAGCTAAAACATGCATGTGGAACCCAGAGTATGATCAACCGTGTGATCAGGAGATGCGTTCAAATGTGTCTCAGTTCTCGTCCCCTGGTACTCGGGTGCAACATTCCAGACGCTTTACTAACACTCTCCCGACTTGGAGAGTCAGTGCCTTTAACCTCCTGTTTCGCCCAGTTTGCAATTTCTGCGGAAGATGAATAGGAATAGGGAGAACCAATGAGAGACTAGCTGGAGGTGTCTGGACGGGCAAATTTAACTCTCATTTCCCACCAGGAAGAGGAAATAACCAAAGGCTCAGCGTGCCGTGCCGGAACCAGATTAGGGCCTGAAGCAATCCAGCGGTGTTGCGGTCAGCTCACAAGAAAACGAGGTGAGGAAAGGAGCTCAGAGGCACTGTAATTCACAAACCTGCAGAGTTATAAATGACAGCTATCATCCAAAAATATACTGAAGTAAGGCTGCCAAGAGGACTTGAAAGCGGGGCAGAATTGCAGGAACCCGATTTCAGGAGGTAGACTGGAATTGCATTTAAAGCATAGGAAAAGAGGCAGAACGTCAACAATAATGCACTTGGCCAAAAAGGGCGTATGCGTTTTTTCCTGAATATATTCAGGAAAAAACGCATACGCCCTTTTTGGCCAACCAAGGAAGCTTGCAAAGGTAATCTGCACTACAATGAAGTCTCACTTCCCTCCCCCCCGGTCAAAAAGGCCATCTGAAAAAAGTGTAAAATCCAGAAAGGCAGGACAGGCCATGGAGAACTGGGAGCCTTGTTATGCTGATTGGCGGGATGTCAATTGCCAACAGACACTCGGGAGAAGTGTATGGTGTTTCCTGAAACATCTAAAAAACAAAGCAACAGAGCCTAGGGCACTTCCACTTATGGTCCTATAGCTTAGGGAAATTAAAATCAAAAAGACACAGCCACCCCAAAGTTTGGGACGCCTCTGTTTACAAGAACCTCGTTTACGGTACAAGTTCAGTATCGCAGAAAGTGAAAAATGGATAAAGAAGTTGTGGTACTTACATACAATGCAATATCACTCAGCAATGACATCTATGTCATCAGGCCCGTAGCAGCATAATGAGTGGATTCAGATACGATGATTCTAACTGAAATAAGTCACACAGAAAAAGAAACATCATAAGATATCACTAATACACGGAATGTAAACTTGGCTACACAGTAACTGGATTACAAAACAGAACAGTGTCTCAAATTTAGAAAACCAACTTATGCTTGCTTAAGGGGAAAGGTGAGTTGGGGTGCTGCATAAAACCAGAGATTGAAATGAGCACAGATAAAGTTCCTTAAGCCAAATATGAAACAGACAAGAGCTACTCCTTGCTCAACGAAATGGACTCAACACCCCATATTAAACGCCTAAGAATGTACCTGACTAGTAAGTATCTTAAAACCTATGGATTGCTATGTCTCCGAAAGAGAATCAAGCGTGTGTACAGGGGCATAAATACAGCAGTGATAGGATTCGAGACGTTCGGTGAGCAAATGAAGACCCTTTGAAGTCCTATTGCATGGTACCCATTCCACGGGTCTCAACTCTCCAGGTTTAAGGGATTCTTCCTTCAGCTAAAACATGCATGTGGAACCCAGAGTATGATCAACCGTGTGATCGTGAGACGTGTTCAAATATGTCTCAGTTTTCGTCCCCTGGTACTCGGGTGCAACATTCCAGATGCTTTACTAACACTCTCCCGACTTGGAGATCAGTGCCTTTAACTTCCTGTTTGGCCCAGTTTGCCATTTCTGCGGAAGATGAACAGGAATAGGGAGAACCAATGAGAGACTAGCTGGAGGTGTCTGGACGGGCAAATTTAACTCTCATTTCCCACCTGGAAGAGGAATTAACCAAAGGCTCAGCGTGCCGTGCCGGAACCAGATTAGGGCCTCAAGCCATCCTGCGGTGTTGCGGCCAGGTCACAAGAAAGCTAGTTGAAGAAAGGAGCTCAGGGGTACTGTAATTCACAAACCTGCAGAGTTATAAATGACAGCTATCCTACAAAAATATATTGAAGTAAGGCTGCCAAGAGGACTTGAAAGCGGGGCAGAATTGCAGGAAACCGATTTCAGGAGGTAAACTGGAATTGCATTGAAAGCATAGGAAAAGAGGCAGAACGTCCACAATGATGCACTTGGCCAAAAAGGGCG
This sequence comes from Delphinus delphis, assembly GCF_949987515.2. Taxonomy (NCBI): domain Eukaryota; kingdom Metazoa; phylum Chordata; class Mammalia; order Artiodactyla; family Delphinidae; genus Delphinus; species Delphinus delphis. Next base: position 791,586 of record NW_027192650.1, read on the forward strand.
TATGCGTTTTTCCCTGAATATATTCAGGGAAAAACGCATACGCCCTTTTTGGCCAACCAAGGAAGCTTGCAAAGGTAATCTGCACTACAATGAAGTCTCACTTCCCCCCAGTCAAAAGGGCCATCTGAAAAAAGTGTAAAATACAGAAAGGCAGGACAGGCCATGGAGAACTGGGAGCCTTGTTATGCTGATGGGCGGGATGTAAATTGCCAACAGCCACTGGGGAGAAGTGTATGGTATTTCCTGAAACATCTAAAAAACAAAGCAACAGAGCCTAGGGCACTTCAACTTATGGTCCTATAGCTTAGGGAAATTAAAATCGAAAAGACACAGCCACCCCAAAGTTTGGGACGCCTCTTTTTACAAGAAGCTCGTTTACGGTACAAGATCAGTATAGCAGAAAGTGAAAAATGGATAAAGAAGTTTTGGTACTTACGTACAATGCAATATCACTCAGCAATGACATCTATGTTATCAGGCCCGTAGGAGCATAATGAGTGGATTCAGGTATGATGATTCTAACTGAAATAAGTCACACAGAAAAAGAAACATCATAAGATATCACTAATACACGGAATGTAAACTTGGCTACACAGGAACTGGATTACAAAAGAGAACAGAGTCTCAAATTTAGAAAACCAACTTATGCTTGATTAAGGGGAAAGGTGAGTTGGGGTGCTGCATAAAACCAGAGATTGAAATGAGCACAGATAAAGTTCCTTAAGCCAAATATGGAATAGACAAGAGCTACTCCTTGCTCAACGAAATGGACTCAACACCCCATATTAAACGCCTAAAAATGTACCTGACTAGTAAGTATCTGAAAACCTATGGATTGCTATGTCTCCGAAAGAGAATCAAGCATGTGTACAGGGACATAAACGCAGTAGTGATAGGATTGGAGAGGTTCGGTGAGCAAATGAAGACCCTTTGAAGTCCTATTGCATGGTACCCATTCCACGGGTCTCAACTCTCCAGGTTTAAGGGATTATACCTTCAGCTAAAACATGCATGTGGAACCCAGAGTATGATCAACCGTGTGATCAGGAGATGCGTTCAAATGTGTCTCAGTTCTCGTCCCCTGGTACTCGGGTGCAACATTCCAGACGCTTTACTAACACTCTCCCGACTTGGAGAGTCAGTGCCTTTAACCTCCTGTTTCGCCCAGTTTGCAATTTCTGCGGAAGATGAATAGGAATAGGGAGAACCAATGAGAGACTAGCTGGAGGTGTCTGGACGGGCAAATTTAACTCTCATTTCCCACCAGGAAGAGGAAATAACCAAAGGCTCAGCGTGCCGTGCCGGAACCAGATTAGGGCCTGAAGCAATCCAGCGGTGTTGCGGTCAGCTCACAAGAAAACGAGGTGAGGAAAGGAGCTCAGAGGCACTGTAATTCACAAACCTGCAGAGTTATAAATGACAGCTATCATCCAAAAATATACTGAAGTAAGGCTGCCAAGAGGACTTGAAAGCGGGGCAGAATTGCAGGAACCCGATTTCAGGAGGTAGACTGGAATTGCATTTAAAGCATAGGAAAAGAGGCAGAACGTCAACAATAATGCACTTGGCCAAAAAGGGCGTATGCGTTTTTTCCTGAATATATTCAGGAAAAAACGCATACGCCCTTTTTGGCCAACCAAGGAAGCTTGCAAAGGTAATCTGCACTACAATGAAGTCTCACTTCCCTCCCCCCCGGTCAAAAAGGCCATCTGAAAAAAGTGTAAAATCCAGAAAGGCAGGACAGGCCATGGAGAACTGGGAGCCTTGTTATGCTGATTGGCGGGATGTCAATTGCCAACAGACACTCGGGAGAAGTGTATGGTGTTTCCTGAAACATCTAAAAAACAAAGCAACAGAGCCTAGGGCACTTCCACTTATGGTCCTATAGCTTAGGGAAATTAAAATCAAAAAGACACAGCCACCCCAAAGTTTGGGACGCCTCTGTTTACAAGAACCTCGTTTACGGTACAAGTTCAGTATCGCAGAAAGTGAAAAATGGATAAAGAAGTTGTGGTACTTACATACAATGCAATATCACTCAGCAATGACATCTATGTCATCAGGCCCGTAGCAGCATAATGAGTGGATTCAGATACGATGATTCTAACTGAAATAAGTCACACAGAAAAAGAAACATCATAAGATATCACTAATACACGGAATGTAAACTTGGCTACACAGTAACTGGATTACAAAACAGAACAGTGTCTCAAATTTAGAAAACCAACTTATGCTTGCTTAAGGGGAAAGGTGAGTTGGGGTGCTGCATAAAACCAGAGATTGAAATGAGCACAGATAAAGTTCCTTAAGCCAAATGTGAAACAGACAAGAGCTACTCCTTGCTCAACGAAATGGACTCAACACCCCATATTAAACGCCTAAGAATGTACCTGACTAGTAAGTATCTTAAAACCTATAGATTGCTATGTCTCCGAAAGAGAATCAAGCGTGTGTACAGGGGCATAAATACAGCAGTGATAGGATTCGAGACGTTCGGTGAGCAAATGAAGACCCTTTGAAGTCCTATTGCATGGTACCCATTCCACGGGTCTCAACTCTCCAGGTTTAAGGGATTCTTCCTTCAGCTAAAACATGCATGTGGAACCCAGAGTATGATCAACCGTGTGATCGTGAGACGTGTTCAAATATGTCTCAGTTTTCGTCCCCTGGTACTCGGGTGCAACATTCCAGATGCTTTACTAACACTCTCCCGACTTGGAGATCAGTGCCTTTAACTTCCTGTTTGGCCCAGTTTGCCATTTCTGCGGAAGATGAACAGGAATAGGGAGAACCAATGAGAGACTAGCTGGAGGTGTCTGGACGGGCAAATTTAACTCTCATTTCCCACCTGGAAGAGGAATTAACCAAAGGCTCAGTGTGCCGTGCCGGAACCAGATTAGGGCCTCAAGCCATCCTGCGGTGTTGCGGCCAGGTCACAAGAAAGCTAGTTGAAGAAAGGAGCTCAGGGGTACTGTAATTCACAAACCTGCAGAGTTATAAATGACAGCTATCCTACAAAAATATATTGAAGTAAGGCTGCCAAGAGGACTTGAAAGCGGGGCAGAATTGCAGGAAACCGATTTCAGGAGGTAAACTGGAATTGCATTGAAAGCATAGGAAAAGAGGCAGAACGTCCACAATGATGCACTTGGCCAAAAAGGGCGTATGCGTTTTTCCCTGAATATATTCAGGGAAAAACGCATACGCCCTTTTTGGCCAACCAAGGAAGCTTGCAAAGGTAATCTGCACTACAATGAAGTCTCACTTCCCTCCCCCCCGGTCAAAAAGGCCATCTGAAAAAAGTGTAAAATCCAGAAAGGCAGGACAGGCCATGGAGAACTGGGAGCCTTGTTATGCTGATTGGCGGGATGTCAATTGCCAACAGACACTCGGGAGAAGTGTATGGTGTTTCCTGAAACATCTAAAAAACAAAGCAACAGAGCCTAGGGCACTTCCACTTATGGTCCTATAGCTTAGGGAAATTAAAATCAAAAAGACACAGCCACCCCAAAGTTTGGGACGCCTCTGTTTACAAGAACCTCGTTTACGGTACAAGTTCAGTATCGCAGAAAGTGAAAAATGGATAAAGAAGTTGTGGTACTTACATACAATGCAATATCACTCAGCAATGACATCTATGTCATCAGGCCCATAGCAGCATAATGAGTGGATTCAGATACGATGATTCTAACTGAAATAAGTCACACAGAAAAAGAAACATCATAAGATATCACTAATACACGGAATGTAAACTTGGCTACACAGTAACTGGATTACAAAACAGAACAGTGTCTCAAATTTAGAAAACCAACTTATGCTTGCTTAAGGGGAAAGGTGAGTTGGGGTGCTGCATAAAACCAGAGATTGAAATGAGCACAGATAAAGTTCCTTAAGCCAAATATGAAACAGACAAGAGCTACTCCTTGCTCAACGAAATGGACTCAACACCCCATATTAAACGCCTAAGAATGTACCTGACTAGTAAGTATCTTAAAACCTATGGATTGCTATGTCTCCGAAAGAGAATCAAGCGTGTGTACAGGGGCATAAATACAGCAGTGATAGGATTCGAGACGTTCGGTGAGCAAATGAAGACCCTTTGAAGTCCTATTGCATGGTACCCATTCCACGGGTCTCAACTCTCCAGGTTTAAGGGATTCTTCCTTCAGCTAAAACATGCATGTGGAACCCAGAGTATGATCAACCGTGTGATCGTGAGACGTGTTCAAATATGTCTCAGTTTTCGTCCCCTGGTACTCGGGTGCAACATTCCAGATGCTTTACTAACACTCTCCCGACTTGGAGATCAGTGCCTTTAACTTCCTGTTTGGCCCAGTTTGCCATTTCTGCGGAAGATGAACAGGAATAGGGAGAACCAATGAGAGACTAGCTGGAGGTGTCTGGACGGGCAAATTTAACTCTCATTTCCCACCTGGAAGAGGAATTAACCAAAGGCTCAGCGTGCCGTGCCGGAACCAGATTAGGGCCTCAAGCCATCCTGCGGTGTTGCGGCCAGGTCACAAGAAAGCTAGTTGAAGAAAGGAGCTCAGGGGTACTGTAATTCACAAACCTGCAGAGTTATAAATGACAGCTATCCTACAAAAATATATTGAAGTAAGGCTGCCAAGAGGACTTGAAAGCGGGGCAGAATTGCAGGAAACCGATTTCAGGAGGTAAACTGGAATTGCATTGAAAGCATAGGAAAAGAGGCAGAACGTCCACAATGATGCACTTGGCCAAAAAGGGCGTATGCGTTTTTCCCTGAATATATTCAGGGAAAAACGCATACGCCCTTTTTGGCCAACCAAGGAAGCTTGCAAAGGTAATCTGCACTACAATGAAGTCTCACTTCCCCCCAGTCAAAAGGGCCATCTGAAAAAAGTGTAAAATACAGAAAGGCAGGACAGGCCATGGAGAACTGGGAGCCTTGTTATGCTGATGGGCGGGATGTAAATTGCCAACAGCCACTGGGGAGAAGTGTATGGTATTTCCTGAAACATCTAAAAAACAAAGCAACAGAGCCTAGGGCACTTCAACTTATGGTCCTATAGCTTAGGGAAATTAAAATCGAAAAGACACAGCCACCCCAAAGTTTGGGACGCCTCTTTTTACAAGAAGCTCGTTTACGGTACAAGATCAGTATAGCAGAAAGTGAAAAATGGATAAAGAAGTTTTGGTACTTACGTACAATGCAATATCACTCAGCAATGACATCTATGTTATCAGGCCCGTAGGAGCATAATGAGTGGATTCAGGTATGATGATTCTAACTGAAATGAGTCACACAGAAAAAGAAACATCATAAGATATCACTAATACACGGAATGTAAACTTGGCTACACAGGAACTGGATTACAAAAGAGAACAGAGTCTCAAATTTAGAAAACCAACTTATGCTTGATTAAGGGGAAAGGTGAGTTGGGGTGCTGCATAAAACCAGAGATTGAAATGAGCACAGATAAAGTTCCTTAAGCCAAATATGTAATAGACAAGAGCTACTCCTTGCTCAACGAAATGGACTCAACACCCCATATTAAACGCCTAAGAATGTACCTGACTAGTAAGTATCTTAAAACCTGTGGATCGCTATGTCTCCGAAAGAGAATCAAGTGTGTGTACAGGGGCATAAACACAGCAGTGATAGGATTGGAGAGGTTCGGTGAGCAAATGAAGACCCTTTGAAGACATATTGCATGGTACCCATTCCACGGGTCTCAACTCTCCAGGTTTAAGGTATTCTTCCTTCAGCTAAAACATGCATGTGGAACCCAGAGTATGATCAACCGTGTGATCGGGAGACGTGTTCCAATATGTCTCAGTTTTCGTCCCCTGGTACTCGGGTGCAAGATTCCACACGCTTTACTAACACTCTCCCGACTTTTAGAGTCAGTGCCTTTAACCTCCTGTTTGGCCCAGTTTGCCATTTCTTCGGAAGATGAATAGGGATAGCGAGAACCAATGAGAGACTAGCTGGAGGTGTCTGGACGGGCAAATTTAACTCTCATTTCCCACCTGGAAGAGGAATTAACCAAAGGCTCAGCGTGCCGTGCCGGAACCAGATTAGGGCCTGAAACAATCCTGCGGTGTTGCGGTCAGCTCACAAGAAAGCGAGTTGAAGAAAGGAGCTCAGGGGCTCTGTAATTCACAAACCTGCAGAGTTATAAATGACAGCTATCCTACAAAAATATACTGAAGTAAGGCTGCCAAGAGGACTTGAAAGCGGGGCAGAATTGCAGGAAACCGATTTCAGGAGGTAAACTGGAATTGCATTGAAAGCATAGGAAAAGAGGCAGAACGTTCACAATGATGCACTTGGCCAAAAAGGGCGTATGCGTTTTTCCCTGAATATATTCAGGGAAAAACGCATACGCCCTTTTTGGCCAACCAAGCAAGCTTGCAAAGGAAATCTGCACTACAATGAAGTCTCACTTCCCCCCAGTCAAAAGGGCCATCTGAAAAAAGTGTAAAATCCAGAAAGGCAGGACAGGCCATGGAGAACTGGGAGCCTTGTTATGCTGATGGGTGGGATGTAAATTGCCAACAGCCACTGGGGAGAAGTGTATGGTATTTCCTGAAACATCTAAAAAACAAAGCAACAGAGCCTAGGGCACTTCAACTTATGGTCCTATAGCTTAGGGAAATTAAAATCGAAAAGACACAGCCACCCCAAAGTTTGGGACGCCTCTTTTTACAAGAACCTCGTTTACGGTACAAGATCAGTATAGCAGAAAGTGAAAAATGGATAAAGAAGTTTTGGTACTTACGTACAATGCAATATCACTCAGCAATGACATCTATGTTATCAGGCCCGAAGGAGCATAATGAGTGGATTCAGGTATGATGATTCTAACAGAAATAAGTCACACAGAAAAAGAAACATCATAAGATATCACTAATACACGGAATGTAAACTTGGCTACACAGGAACTGGATTACAAAAGAGAACAGAGTCTCAAATTTAGAAAACCAACTTATGCTTGCTTAAGGGGAAAGGTGAGTTGGGGTGCTGCATAAAACCAGAGATTGAAATGAGCACAGATAAAGTTCCTTAAGCCAAATATGTAATAGACAAGAGCTACTCCTTGCTCAACGAAATGGACTCAACACCCCATATTAAACGCCTAAGGATGTACCTGACTAGTAAGTATCTTAAAACCTGTGGTTCGCTATGTCTCCGAAAGAGAATCAAGTGTGTGTACAGGGGCATAAACACAGCAGTGATAGGATTGGAGAGGTTTGGTGAGCAAATGAAGACCCTTTGAAGACATATTGCATGGTATCCATTCCACGGGTCTCAACTCTCCAGGTTTAAGGTATTCTTCCTTCAGCTAAAACATGCATGTGGAACCCAGAGTATGATCAACCGTGTGATCGGGAGACGTGTTCCAATATGTCTCAGTTTTCGTCCCCTGGTACTCGGGTGCAAGATTCCACACGCTTTACTAACACTCTCCCGACTTTTAGAGTCAGTGCCTTTAACCTCCTGTTTGGCCCAGTTTGCCATTTCTGCGGAAGATGAATAGGAAGAGCGAGAACCAATGAGAGACTAGCTGGAGGTGTCTGGACGGGCAAATTTAACTCTCATTTCCGACCTGGAAGAGGAATTAACCAAAGGCTCAGCGTGCCGTGCCGGAACCAGATTAGGGCCTGAAACAATCCTGCGGTGTTGCGGTCAGCTCACAAGAAAGCGAGTTGAAGAAAGGAGCTCAGGGGCTCTGTAATTCACAAAGCTGCAGAGTTATAAATGACAGCTATCCTACAAAAATATACTGAAGTAAGGCTGCCAAGAGGACTTGAAAGTGGGGCAGAATTGCAGGAAACCGATTTCAGGAGGTAAACTGGAATTGCATTGAAAGCATAGGAAAAGAGGCAGAACGTTCACAATGATGCACTTGGCCAAAAAGGGCGTATGCGTTTTTCCCTGAATATATTCACGGAAAAACGCATACGCCCTTTTTGGCCAACCAAGCAAGCTTGCAAAGGAAATCTGCACTACAATGAAGTCTCACTTCCCCCCAGTCAAAAGGGCCATCTGAAAAAAGTGTAAAATCCAGAAAGGCAGGACAGGCCATGGAGAACTGGGAGCCTTGTTATGCTGATGGGCGGGATGTAAATTGCCAACAGACACTCGGGAGAAGTGTATGGTGTTTCCTGAAACATCTAAAAAACAAAGCAACAGAGCCTAGGGCACTTCCACTTATGGTCCTATAGCTTAGGGAAATTAAAATCAAAAAGACACAGCCACCCCAAAGTTTGGGACGCCTCTGTTTACAAGAACCTCGTTTACCGTACAAGTTCAATATCACAGAAAGTGAAAAATGGATAAAGAACTTGTGGTACTTACGTACAATGCAATATCACTCAGCAATGAAATCTATGTCATCAGGCCCATAGCAGCATAATGAGTGGATTCAGGTACGATGATTCTAACTGAAATAAGTCACACAGAAAAAGAAACATCATAAGATATCACTAATACACGGAATGTAAACTTGGCTACACAGGAACTGAATTCCAAAACAGAACAGGGTCTCAAATTTAGAAAACCAACTTATGCTTGCTTAAGGGGAAAGGTGAGTTGGGGTGCTGCATAAAACCAGAGATTGAAATGAGCACAGATAAAGTTCCTTAAGCCAAATATGGAATAGACAAGAGCTACTCCTTGCTCAACGAAATGGACTCAACACCCCATATTAAACGCCTAAGAATGTACCTGACCAGTAAGTATCTTAAAACCTATGGATTGCTATGTCTCCGAAAGAGAATCAAACGTGTGTACAGGGGCATAAACGCAGCAGTGATAGGATTGCAGAGGTTCGGTGAGCAAATGAAGACCCTTTGAAGTCATATTGCATGGTACCCATTCCACGGGTTTCAACTACCCAGGTTTAAGGTATTCTTCCTTCAGCTAAAACATGCATGTGGAACACAGACTATGATCAACCGTGTGAACGGGAGAGGTGTTCAAATATGTCTCAGTTTTCCTCCCCTGGTACTCGGTTGCAACATTCCAGACGCTTTACTAACACTCTCCCCACTTGGAGAGTCAGCGCCTTTAACCTCCTGTTTGGCCCAGTTTGCAATTTCTGCGGAAGATGAACAGGAATAGCGAGAACCAATGAGAGACTAGCTAGAGGTGTCTGGACGGGCAAATTTAACTCTCATTTCCCACCAGGAAGAGGAAATAACCAAAGGCTCAGCATGCCGTGCCAGATCCAGATTAGGGCCTGAAGCCATCCTGCGGTATTGCGGCCAGCTCACAAGAAAGCGAGTTGAAGAAAGGAGCTCAGGGGCACTGTAATTCACAAACATGCAGAGTTATAAATGACAGCTATCATCCAAAAATATACTGAAGTAAGGCTGCCAAGAGGACTTGAAATCCGCGCAGAATTGCAGGAAACCGATTTCAGGAGGTAGACTGGAATTGCATTGAAAGCATAGGAAAAGAGGCAGAACGTCCACAATGATGCACTTGGCCAAAAAGGGCGTATGCGTTTTTTCCTGAATATATTCAGGAAAAAACGCATACGCCCTTTTTGGCCAACCAAGCAAGCTTGCAAAGGAAATCTGCACTACAATGAAGTCTCACTTCCCCCCGGTCAAAAGGGCCATCTGAAAAAAGTGTAAAATCCAGAAAGGCAGGACAGGCCATGGAGAACTGGGAGCCTTGTTATGCTGATGGGCGGGATGTAAATTGCAAACAGACACTCGGGAAAAGTGTATGGTGTTTCCTGAAACATCTAAAAAACAAAGCAAGAGAGCCTAGGGCACTTCCACTTATGGTCCTATAGCTTAGGGAAATTAAAATCAAAAAGGCACAGCCACCCCAAAGTTTGGGACGCCTCTGTTTACAAGAACCTCGTTTAACGTACAAGTTCAATATCACAGAAAGTGAAAAATGGATAAAGACCTTGTGGTACTTACGTACAATGTAGTATCACTCAGCAATGAAATCTATGTCATCAGGCCCGTAGCATCATAATGAGTGGATTCAGGTACGATGATTCTAACTGAAATAAGTCACACAGAAAAAGAAACATCATAAGATATCACTAATACACGGAATGTAAACTTGGCTACACAGGAACTGAATTACAGAACAGAACAGGGTCTCAAATTTAGAAAACCAACTTATGCTTGATTAAGGGGAAAGGTGAGTTGGGGTGCTGCATAAAACCGGAGATTGAAATGAGCACAGATAAAGTTCCTTAAGCCAAATATGTAATAGACAAGAGCTACTACTTGCTCAACGAAATGGAGTCAACACCCCATATTAAACGCCTAAGAATGTACCTGACTAGTAAGTATCTTAAAACCTATGGATTGCTATGTCTCCAAAAGAGAATCAAGCGTGTGTACAGGGGCATAAACGCAGCAGTGATAGGATTGGAGAGGTTCGGTGAGCAAATGAAGACCCTTGGAAGTCATATTGCATGGTACCCATTCCACGGGTTTCAACTACCCAGGTTTAAGGTATTCTTCCTTCAGCTAAAACATGCACGTGGAACCTAGAGTATGATCAACCATGTGATCGGCAGACGTGTTCAAATATGTCTCAGTTTTCGTACCCTGGTACTCGGGTGCAACATTCCAGACGCTTTAATAACACTCTCCCCACTTGGAGAGTCAGTCCCTTTAACCTCCTGTTTGGCCCAGTTCGCAATTTCTGCGGAAGATGAACAGGAATATCGAGAACCAATGAGAGACTAGCTGGAGGTGTCTGGACGGGCAAATTTAACTCTCATTTCCCACCAGGAAGAGGAAATAACCAAAGGCTCATCGTGCCGTGCCGAAACAGATTAGGGCCTCAAGCCATCCTGTGGTGTTGCGGCCAGCTAAAAGAAAGCGAGTTGAAGAAAGGAGCTCAGGGGCACTGTAATTCACAAACCTGCAGAGTTATAAATGATAGCTATCATCCAAAAATATACTGAAGTAAGGCTGCCAAGAGGACTTGAAATCGGCGCAGAATTGTAGGAAACCGATTTCAGGAGGTAGACTGGAATTGCATTGAAAGCATAGGAAAAGAGGCAGAACGTCCACAATGATGCACTTGGCCAAAAAGGGCGTATGCGTTTTTTCCTGAATATATTCAGGAAAAAACGCATACGCCCTTTTTGGCCAACCAAGCAAGCTTGCAAAGGAAATCTGCACTACAATGTAGTCTCACTTCCCCCCGGTCAAAAGGGCCATCTGAAAAAAGTGTAAAATCCAGAAAGGCAGGACAGGCCATGGAGAACTGGGAGCCTTGTTATGCTGATGGGCGGGATATAAATTGCCAACAGACACTTGGGAGAAGTGTATGGTGTTTCCTGAAACATCTAAAAAACAAAGCAACAGAGCCTAGGGCACTTCCCCTTATGGTCCTATAGCTTAGGGAAATTAAAATCAAAAAGACACAGCCACCCCAAAGTTTTGAACGGCTCTGTTTACAAGAACCTCGTTTACAGTACAAGTTCAACATCGCAGAAAGTGAAAAATGGATAAAGAAGTTGTGGTATTTCCTTACAAAGCAATATCACTCAGCAATGAAATCTATGTCATCAGGCCCTTAGCAGCACAATGAGTGGATTCAGGTATGATGATTCTAACTGAAATAAGTCACACAGAAAAAGAAACATCATAAGATATCAGTAATACGCGGAATGTAAACTTGGCTACACAGGAACTGAATTACAGAACAGAACAGGGTCTCAAATTTAGAAAACCAACTTATGCTTGCTTAAGGGGAAAGGTGAGTTGGGGTGCTGCATAAAACCAGAGATTGAAATGAGCACAGATAAAGTTCCTTAAGCCAAATATGGAATAGACAAGAGCTACTCCTTGCTCAACGAAATGGACTCAACACCGCATGTTAAATGCCTAAGAATGTACCTGACTAGTAAGTATCTTAAAACCTATGGATTGCTATGTCTCCAAAAGAGAATCAAGCATGTGTACAGGGGCGTAAACGCAGCAGTGATAGGATTGGAGAGGTTCGGTGAGCAAATGAAGACCCTTTGAAGTCACATTGCATGGTACACATTCCACAGGTTTCAACTACCCAGGTTTAAGGTATTCTGCCTTCAGCTAAAACATGCATGTGGAACCTAGAGTATGATCAACCATGTGATCGGGAGACATGTTCAAATATGTCTCAGTTTTCGTACCCTGGTACTCGGGTGCAACATTCCAGACGCTTTACTAACACTCTCCCGACTTGGAGAGTCAGTCCTTTTAACCTCCTGTTTGGCCCAGTTTGCAATTTCTGCGGAAGATGAACAGGAATAGGGAGAACCAATGAGAGACTAGCTGGTGGTGTCTGGACGGGCAAATTTAACTCTCATTTCCCACCAGGAAGAGGAAATAACCAAAGGCTCAGCGTGCCGTGCCGGAAACAGATTAGGGCCTGAAGCCATCCTGCAGTGTTGCGGCCAGCTCACAAGAAAGCGAGTTGAAGAAAGGACCTCAGGGGCACTGTATTTCACAAACATGCAGAGTTATAAATGACAGCTATCGTCCAAAAATAGACTGAAGTAAGGCTGCCAAGAGGACTTGAAAGCGCGGCAGAATTGCAGGAAACCGATTTCAGGAGGTAGACTGGAATTGCGTTGAAAGCATAGGAAAAGAGGCAGAACGTCCACAATGATGCACTTGTCCAAAAATTGCGTATGCGTTTTTTCTTGAATATATTCAGGAAAAAACGCATACGCCCTTTTTGGCCAACCAAGCAAGCTTGCAAAGGAAATCTGCACTACAATGAAGTCTCACTTCCCCCCGGTCAAAAGGGCCATCCGAAAAAAGTGTAAAATCCAGAAAGGCAGGACAGGCCATGGAGAACTGGGAGCCTTGTTATGCTGATGGGCGGGATGTAAATTGCCAACAGACACTCGGGAGAAGTTTATGGTGTTTCCTGAAACATCTAAAAAACAAAGCAACAGAGCCTAGGGCACTTCCACTTATGGTCCTATAGCTTAGGGAAATTAAAATAAAAAAGACACAGCCACCCAAAAGTTTGGAACGGCTCTGTTTACAAGAACCTCGTTCACAGTACAAGTTCAACATCGCAGTAAGTGAAAAATGGATAAAGAAGTTGTGGTATTTACTTACAAAGCAATATCACTCAGCAATGAAATCTATGTCATCAGGCCCTTAGCAGCACAATGAGTGGATTCAGGTATGATGATTCTAACTGAAATAAGTCACACAGAAAAAGAAACATCATAAGATATCAGTAATACACGGAATGTAAACTTAGCTACACAGGAACTGAATTACAGAACAGAACAGGGTCTCAAATTTAGAAAACCAACTTATGCTTGATTAAGGGGAAAGGTGAGTTGGGGTGCTGCATAAAACCGGAGATTGAAATGAGCACAGATAAAGTTCCTTAAGCCAAATATGGAATAGACAAGAGCTACTCCTTGCTCAACGAAATGGACTCAACACCACATATTAAACGCCTAAAAATGTACCTGACTAGTAAGTATCTTAAAACCTATGGATTACTATGTCTCCGAAAGAGAATCAAGCATGTGTACAGGGGCATAAACGCAGCAGTGATAGGATTGGAGAAGTTCGGTGAGCAATTGAAGACCCTTTGAAGTCATATTGCATGGTACCCATTACACGGGTCTCAACTCTCCAGGTTTAAGGTATTCTTTCTTCAGCTAAAACATGCATGTGGAACCCAGAGTATGATCAACCGTGTGAACGGGAGACGTGTTCAAATATGTCTCAGTTTTCCTCCCCTGGTAATCGGGTGCAAAATTCCAGACGCTTTACTAACACTCTCCCCACTTGGAGAGTCAGCGCCTTTAACCTCCTGTTTGGCCCAGTTTGCAATTTCTGCGGAAGATGAACAGGAATAGCGAGAACCAATGAGAGACTAGCTGGAGGTGTCTGGACGGGCAAATTTAACTCTCATTTCCCACCAGGAAGAGGAAATAACCAAAGGCTCAGCGTGCCGTGCCTTAACCAGATTAGGGCCTGAAGCCATCCTGCAGTGATGCGGCCAGCTCACAAGAAAGCGAGTTGAAGAAAGGAGCTCAGGGGCACTGTAATTCACAAACCTGCAGAGGTATAAATGACAGCTATCGTCCAAAAATATACTGAAGTAAGGCTGCCATGAGGACTTGAAAGCGGGTCAGAATTGCAGGAAACCGATTTCAGGAGGTAGACTGGAATTGCATTGAAAGCATAGGAAAAGAGGCAGAACGTCCACAATGATGCACTTGGCCAAAAAGGGCGTATGCGTTTTTTCCTGAATATATTCAGGAAAAAACGCATACGCCCTTTTTGGCCAACCAAGCAAACTTGCAAAGGAAATCTGCACTACAATGAAGTCTCACTTCCCCCCGGTCAAAAGGGCCATCTGAGAAAAGTGTAAAATCCAGAAAGGCAGGACAGGCCATGGAGAACTGGGAGCCTTGTTATGCTGATGGGCGGGATGTAAATTGCCAACAGACACTCAGGAGAAGTGTATGGTGTTTCCTGAAACATCTAAAAAACAAAGCAACAGAGCCTAGGGCACTTCCACTTATGGTCCTATAGCTTAGGGAAATTAAAATCAAAAAGACACAGCCACCCCAAAGTTTGGAACGGCTCTGTTTACAAGAACCTCGTTTACAGTACAAGTTCAACATCGCAGAAAGTGAAAAATGGATAAAGAAGTTCTGGTATTTACTTACAAAGCAATATCACTCAGCAATGAAATCTATGTCATCAGGCCCTTAGCAGCACAATGAGTGGATTCAGGTATGATGATTCTAACTGAAATAAGTCACACAGAAAAAGAAACATCATAAGATATCAGTAATACACGGAATGTAAACTTGGCTGCACAGGAACTGAATTACAGAACAGAACAGGGTCTCAAATTCAGAAAACAAACTTATGCTTGCTTAAGGGTAAAGGTGAGTTGGGGTGCTGCATAAAACCAGAGATTGAAATGAGCACAGATAAAGTTCCTTAAGCCAAATATGGAATAGACAAGAGCTACTCCTTGCTCAACGAAATGGACTGAACACCCCATATTAAACGCCTAAGAATGTACCTGACTAGTAAGTATCTTAAAACCTATAGATTGCTATGTCTCCAAAAGAGAATCAAGCATGTGTACAGGGCATAAACGCAGCAGTGATAGGATTGGAGAGGTTCAGTGAGCAAATGAAGACCCTTTGAAGTCATATTACGTGGTACCCATTTCACGGGTCTCAACTACCCAGGTTTAAGGTATTCTTCCTTCAGCTAAAACATGCATGTGGAACCCAGAGTATGATCAACCATGTGAATGGGAGA
Source organism: Delphinus delphis (assembly GCF_949987515.2). NCBI lineage: Eukaryota > Metazoa > Chordata > Mammalia > Artiodactyla > Delphinidae > Delphinus > Delphinus delphis. Next base: position 806,862 of record NW_027192650.1, read on the forward strand.
CGTGTTCAAATATGTCTCAGTTTTCCTCCCCTGGTACTCGGATGCAACATTCCAGACGCTTTACTAACACTCTCCCCAATTGGAGAGTCAGCGCCTTTAACCTCCTGTTTGGCCCAGTTTGCAATTTCTGCGGAAGATGAACAGCAATAGGGAGAACCAATGAGAGACTAGCTGGAGGTGTCTGGACGGGCAAATTTAACTCTCATTTCCGACCAGGAAGAGGAAATAACCAAAGGCTCAGCATGCCGTGCCAGAACCAGATTAGGGCCTGAAGCCATCCTGCGGTGTTGCGGCCAGCTCACAAGAAAGCGAGTTGAAGAAAGGAGCTCAGGGGCACTGTAATTCACAAACCTGCAGAGTTATAAATGACAGCTATCGTCCAAAAATATACTGAAGTAAGGCTGCCAAGAGGACTTGAAAGCGGGGCAGAATTGCAGGAAACCGATTTCAGGAGGTAGACTGGAATTGCATTTCAAGCATAGGAAAAGAGGCAGAACGTCCACAATGATGCACTTGGCCAAAAAGGGCGTATGCGTTTTTTCCTGAATATATTCAGGAAAAAACGCATACGCCCTTTTTGGCCAACCAAGCAAGCTTGCAAAGGAAATCTGCACTACAATGATGTCTCACTTCTCCCCGGTCAAAAGGGCCATCTGAAAAAAGTGTACAATCCAGAAAGGCAGGACAGGCCATGGAGAACTGGGAGCCTTGTTATGCTGATGGGCGGGATGTAAATTGCCAACAGACACTCGGGAGAAGTGTATGGTGTTTCCTGAAACATCTAAAAAACAAAGCAACAGAGCCTAGGGCACTTCCACTTATGGTCCTATAGCTTAGGGAAATTAAAATCAAAAAGACACAGCCACCCCAAAGTTTGGGACGCCTCTGTCTACAAGAACCTCGTTTAACGTACAAGTTCAATATCACAGAAAGTGAAAAATGGATAAAGAACTTGTGGTACTTACGTACAATGCAGTATCACTCAGCAATGAAATCTATGTCATCAGGCCCGTAGCAGCCTAATGATTGGATTCAGGTACGATGATTCTAACTGAAATAAGTCACACAGAAAAAGAAACATCATAAGATATCACTAATACACGGAATGTAAACTTGGCTACACAGGAATTGAATTCCAAAACAAAACAGGGTCTCAAATTTAGAAAACCAACTGATGCTTGCTGAAGGGGAAAGGTGAGTTGGGGTGCTGCATAAAACCAGAGATTGAAATGAGCACAGATAAAGTTCCGTAAGCCAAATATGGAATAGACAAGAGCTACTCCTTGCTCAACGAAATGGACTCAACACCCCATATTAAACGCCTAAGAATGTACCTGACTAGTAAGTATCTTAAAACCTATGGATTGCTATGTCTCCAAAAGAGAATCAAGCGTTTGTACAGGGGCATAAACGCAGCAGTGATAGGATTGGAGAGGTTCGGTGAGCAAATGAAGACGCTTTGAAGTCATATTGCATGGTACCCATTCCACGGGTCTGAACTCTCCAGGTTTAAGGTATTCTTCCTTCAGCTAAAACATGCATGTGGAACCCAGAGTATGATCAACCGTGTGAACGGGAGACGTGTTCAAATATGTCTCAGGTTTCCTCCCCTGGTACTCGGGTGCAACTTTCCAGACGCTTTACTAACACTCTCCCCACTTGGAGAGTCAGCGCCTTTAACCTCCTGTTTGGCCCAGTTTGCAATTTCTGCGGAAGATGAACAGGAATAGCGAGAACCAATGAGAGACTAGCTGGAGGTGTCTGGACGGGCAAATTTAACTCTCATTTCCCACCAGGAAGAGGAAATAACCAAAGGCTCAGCGTGCCGTGCCGGAACCAGATTAGGGCCTGAAGCCATCCTGCGTTGTTATGGCCAGCTCAAAAGAAAGCGAGTTGAAGAAAGGAGCTCAGGGGCACTGTAATTCACAAACCTGCAGAGTTATAAATGACAGCTATCGTCCAAAAATATACTGAAGTAAGGCTGCCAAGAGGACTTGAAAGCGGGGCAGAATTGCAGGAAACCGATTTCAGGAGGTAGACTGGAATTGCATTGAAAGCATAGGAAAAGAGGCAGAACGTCCACAATGATACACTTGGCCAAAAAGGGTCTATGCGTTTTTTCCTGAATATATCAAGGAAAAAACAAATACGCCCTTTTTGGCCAAACAAGCAAGCTTGCAAAGGAAATCTGCACTACAATGAAGTCTCACTTCCCCCAGGTCAAAACGGCCATCTGAAAAAAGTGTAAAATCCAGAAAGGCAGGACAGGCCATGGAGAACTGGGAGCCTTGTTATGCTGATGGGCGGGATGTAAATTGCCAACAGACACTCGGGAGAAGTGTATGGTGTTTCCTGAAACATCTAAAAAACAAAGCAACAGAGCCTAGGGCACTTCCACTTATGGTCCTATAGCTTAGGGAAATTAAAATCAAAAAGACACAGCCACCCCAAAGTTTGGGACGGCTCTGTTTACAAGAACCTCGTTTACAGTACAAGTTCAACATCGCAGAGAGTGAAAAATGGATAAAGAAGTTGTGGTATTTACTTACAAAGCAATATCACTCAGCAATGAAATCTATGTCATCAGGCCCTTAGCAGCACAATGAGTGGATTCAGGTATGATGATTCTAACTGAAATAAGTCACACAGAAAAAGAAACATCATAAGATATCAGTAATACACGGAATGTAAACTAGGCTGCACAGGAACTGAATTACAGAACAGAACAGGGTCTCACATTTAGAAAACCAACTTCGGCTTGCTTAAGGGGAAAGGTGAGTTGGGGTGCTGCATAAAACCAGAGATTGAAATGAGCACAGATAAAGTTCCTTAAGCCAAATATGGAATAGACAAGAGCTACTCCTTGCTCAAAGAAATGGACTCAACACCGCATATTAACCGCCTAAGAATGTACCTGACTAGTAAGTATCTTAAAACGTATGGATTGCTATGTCTCCAAAAGAGAATCATGCATGTGTACAGGGGCATAAACGCAGCAGTGTTGGATTGGAGAGGTTCGATGAGTAAATGAAGACCCTTTGAATTCATATTGCATGGTACCCATTACACGGGTCTCAACTCTCCAGGTTTAAGGTATTCTTCCTTCAGCTAAAACATGCATGTGGAACCCACAGTATGATCAACCATGTGAACGGGAGACGTGTTCAAATATGTCTCAGTTTTCCTCCCCTGGTACTCGGGTGCAACATTCCAGACGCTTTACTAACACTCTCCTCACTTGGAGAGTCAGTCCCTTTAACCTCCTGTTTGGCCCAGTTTGCAATTTCTGCGGAAGATGAACAGACATAGGGAGAACCAATGAGAGACTAGCTGGAGGTGTCTGGACGGGCAAACTTAACTCTCACTTCCCACCAGGAAGAGGAATTAACCAAAGGCACAGCGTGCCGTGCCGGAACCAGATTAGGGCCTGAAGCCATCCTGCGGTGTTGCGGCCAGGTCACAAGAAAGCGAGTTGAAGAAAGGAGCTCAGGGACACTGTAATTCACAAACCTGCAGAGTTATAAATGACAGCTATCGTCCAAAAATAGACTGAAGTAAGGCTGCCAAGAGGACTTGAAAGCGGGGCAGAATTGCAGGAAACCGATTTCAGGAGGTAGACTGGAATTGCATTGAAAGCATAGGAAAAGAGGCAGAACGTCCACAATGATGCACTTGGCCAAAAAGGGCGTATGCGTTTTTTCCTGAATATATTCAGGAAAAAACGCATATGCCCTTTTTGGCCAGCCAAGCAAGCTTGCAAAGGAAATCTGCACTACAATGAAGTCTCACTTCCCCCCGGTCAAAAGGGCCATCTGAAAAAAGTGTAAAATCCAGAAAGGCAGGACAGGCCATGGAGAACTGGGAGCCTTGTTATGCTGATGAGCGGGATGTAAATTGCCAACAGACACTCGGGAGAAGTGTATGGTGTTTCCTGAAACATCTAAAAAACAAAGCAACAGAGCCTAGGGCACTTCCACTTATGGTCCTATAGCTTAGGGAAATTAAAATCAAAAAGACACAGCCACCCCAAAGTTTGGGACGCCTCTGTTTACAAGAACCTCGTTTACAGTACAAGTTCAACATCGCAGAAAGTGAAAAATGGATAAAGAAGTTGTGGTATTTCCTTACAAAGCAATATCACTCAGCAATGAAATCTATGTCATCAGGCCCTTAGCAGCATAATGAGTGGATTCAGGAATGATGATTCTAACTGAAATAAGTCACACAGAAAAAGAAACATCATAAGATATCAGTAATACACGGAATGTAAACTTGGCTACACACGAACTGAATTACAGAACAGAACAGGGTCTCAAATTTAGAAAACCAACTTATGCTTGCTTAAGGGGAAAGGTGAGTTGGGGTGCTGCATAAAACCAGAGATTGAAATGAGCACAGACAATGTTCCTTAAGCCAAATATGGAATAGACAAGAGCTACTCCTTGCTCAACGAAATGGACTCAACACCCCATATTAAACGCCTAAGAACGTATCTGACTAGTAAGTATCTTAAAACCTATGGATTGCTATGTCTCCAAAAGAGAATCATGCATGTGTACAGGGGCATAAACGCAGCAGTGATAGGATTGGAGAGGTTCGGTGAGCAAATGAAGACCCTCTGAAGTCATATTGCATGGTACCCATTCCACGGGTTTCAACTACCCAGGTTTAAGGTATTCTTCCTTCAGCTAAAACATGCATGTGGAACCTAGAGTATGATCAACCATGTGATCGGAAGACGTGTTCAAATATGTCTCAGTTTTCATACCCTGGTACTCGGGTGCAACATTCTAGACGCTTTACAAACACTCTCCCGACTTGGAGAGTCAGTCCCTTTAACCTCCTGTTTGGCCCAGTTTGCAATTTCTGCGGAAGATGAACAGGAATAGCGAGAACCAATGAGAGACTAGCTGGAGGTGTCTGGACGGGCAAATTTAACTCTCATTTCCCACCAGGAAGAGGAATTAACCAAAGGCTCAGCGTGCCGTGCCGGAACCAGATTAGGGCCTGAAGCCATCCTGCGGTGTTGCGGCCAGCTCACAAGAAAGCGAGTTGAAGAAAGGAGCTCAGGGGCACTGTAATTCACAAACCTGCAGAGTTATAAATGACAGCTATCGTCCAAAAATATACTGAAGTAAGGCTGCCAAGAGGACTTGAAAGCGGGGCAGAATTGCAGGAAACCGATTTCAGGAGGTAGACTGGAATTGCATTTCAAGCATAGGAAAAGAGGCAGAGCGTCCACAATGATGCACTTTGGCAAAAAGGGCGTATGCATTTTTTCCTGAATATATTCAGGAAAAAAAGCATACGCACTTTTTGGCCAACCAAGCAAACTTGCAAAGGAAATCTGCACTACAATGAAGTCTCAATTCACTTCGGTCAAACGGGCCATGTGAAAAAAGTGTAAAATCCAGAAAGGCAGGACAGGCCATGGAGAACTGGGAGCCTTGTTATGCTGATGGGCGGGATGTAAATTGCCAACAGACACTCGGGAGAAGTGTATGGTGTTTCCTGAAACATCTAAAAAACAAAGCAACAGAGCCTAGTGCACTTCCACTTATGGTCCTATAGCTTAGGGAAATTAAAATAAAAAATACACAGCCGTCCCAAAGTTCGGGACGCCTCTGTTTACATGAACCTCGTTTACCGTACAAGTTCAATATCACAGAAAGTGAAAAATGGATAAAGAACTTGTGGTACTTACGTACAATGCAGTATCACTCAGGAATGAAATCTATGTCATCAGACCCGTAGCAGCATAATGAGTGGATTCAGGTACGATGATTCTAACTGAAATAAGTCACACAGAAAAAGAAACATCATAAGATATCAGTAATACACGGAATGTAAACTTGGCTACACAGGAACTGAATTACAGAACAGAACAGGGTCTCAAATTTAGAAAACCAACTTATGCTTGCTTAAGGGGAAAGGTGAGTTGGGGTGCTGCATAAAACCAGAGATTGAAATGAGCACAGATAAAGTTCCTTAAGCCAAATATGGAATAGACAAGAGCTACTCCTTGCTCATCGAAATGGACTCAACGCCGCGTATTAAACGCCTAAGAATGTACCTGACTAGTAAGTATCTTAAAACCTATGGATTGCTATGTCTCCAAAAGAGAATCAAGCATGTGTACAGGGGCATAAATGCAGCAGTGATAGGATTGGAGAGGTTCGGTGAGCAAATGAAGACCCTTTGAAGTCATATAGCATGGTACCCATTCCACGGGTTTCAACTACCCAGGTTTAAGGTATTCTTCCTTCAGCTAAAACATGCATGTGGAACCCAGAGTATGATCAACTGTGTGAACGGGAGACGTGTTCAAGTATGTGTCAGTTTTCCTCCCCTGGTACTCGGGTGCAACATTCCAGATGCTTTACTAACACTCTCCCCAATTGGAGAGTCACTGCCTTTAACCTCCTGTTTGGCCCAGTTTTCAATTTCTGCGGAAGATGAACAGGAATAGGGAGAACCAATGAGAGACTAGCTGGAGGTGTCTGGACGGGCAAATTTAACTCTCATTTCCCACCAGGAAGAGGAATTAACCAAAGGCTCAGCATGCCGTGCCAGAACCAGATTAGGGCCTGAAGCCATCCTGCGGTGTTGGGGCCAGCTCACAAGAAAGCGAGTTGAAGAAAGGAGCTCAGGGGCACTGTAATTCACAAACCTGCAGAGTTATAAATGACAGCTATTGTCCAAAAATATACTGAAGTAAGGCTGCCAAGAGGACTAGAAAGCGGGGCAGAATTGCAGGAAACCGATTTCAGGAGGTACACTGGAATTGCATTGAAAGCATAGGAAAAGCGGCAGAACGTCTACAATGATGCACTTGGCCAAAAAGGGCATATGCGTTTTTTCCTGAATATATTCAGAAAAAAACGCATACGCCCTTTTTAGCCAACCAAGCAAGCTTGCAAAGGAAATCTGCACTACAATGAAGTCGCACTTCCCCCTGGTCAAAAGGGCCATCTGAAAAAAGTGTAAAATCCAGAAAGGCAGGACAGGCCATGGAGAACTGGGAGCCTTGTTATGCTGATGGGCGGGATGTAAATTGCCAACAGCCACTCCGGAGAAGTGTATGGTGTTTCCTGAAACATATAAAAAACAAAGCAACAGAGCCTAGGGCACTTCCACTTATGGTCCTATAGCTTAGGGAAATTAAAATCCAAAAGACACAGCCACCCCAAAGTTTGGGACGCCTCTGTTTACAAGAACCTCGTTTACGGTACAAGTTCAATATTGCAGAAAGTGAAAAATGGATAAAGAAGTTGTGGTACTTACGTACAATGCAGTATCAGTTAGCAATGAAATCTGTCAACAGGCCCGTAGCAGCACAATGAGTGGATTCAGGTACGATGATTCTAACTGAAATAAGTCACACAGAAAAAGAAACATCATAAGATATCAGTAATACATGGAATGTAAACTTGGCTACAGAAGAACTGAATTACAAAACAGAACAGGGTCTCAAATTGAGAAAACCAACATATGCTTGCTTAAGGGGAAAGGTGAGTTGGGGTGCTGCATAAAACCAGAGATTGAAATGAGCACAGATAAAGTTCCTTAAGCCAAATATGGAATAGACAAGAGCTACTCCTTGCTCAACGAAATGGACTCAACACCCCATATTAAACGCCTAAGAATGTACCTGACTAGTAAGTATCTTAAAACCTATGGATTGCTATGTCTCCAAAAGAGAATCAAGCGTGTGTACAGGGTCATAAACGCAGCAGTGATAGGATTGGAGAGGTTCGGTGAGCAAATGAAGACCCTTTGAAGTCATATTGCATGATACCCATTCCACGGGTCTCAAATCTCCAGGTTTAAGGTATTCTTCCTTCAGCTAAAACATGCATGTGGAACCCAGAGTATGATCAACCGTGTGATCGGGAGACATGTTCAAATATGTCTCAGTTTTGGGCCCCTGGTACTCGGGTGCAACATTCCAGATGCTTTACTATCACTCTCCCGACTTGGAGAGTCAGTGCCTTTAAACTCCTGTTTGGACCAGTTTGCAATTTCTGCGGAAGATGAACATGAATAGGGAGAACCAATGAGAGACTAGCTGGAGGTGTCTGAATGGGCAAATTTAACTTTAATTTCCCACCAGGAAGAGGAATTAACCAAAGGCTCAGCGTGCCGTACCGGAACCAGATTAGGGCCTGAAGCCATCCTGCGGTGTGCGGCCAGCTCACAAGAAAGCGAGTTGAAGAAAGGAGCTCAGGGGCACTGTAATTCACAAACCTGCAGAGTTATAAATGACAGCTATCGTCCAAAAATATACTGAAGTAAGGCTGCCAAGAGGACTTGAAAGCGGGGCAGAATTGCAGGAAACCGATTTCAGGAGGTAGACTGGAATTGCATTGAAAGCATAGGAAAAGAGGCAGAACGTCCACAATGATGCACTTGGCCAAAAAGAGCGTATGCGTTTTTTCCTGAATATATTCAGGAAAAAACGCATACGCTCTTTTTGGCCAACCAAGCAAGCTTGCAAAGGAAATCTGCACTACAATGAAGTCTCACTTTCCCCCGGTCAAAAGGGCCATCTGAAAAAAGTGTAAAATCCAGAAAGGCAGGACAGGCCATGGAGAACTGGGAGCCTTGTTATGCTGATGGGCGGGATGTAAATTGCCAACAGACACTCAGGAGAGTGTATGGTGTTTCCTGAAACATCTAAAAAACAAAGCAACAGAGCCTAGGGCACTTCCACTTATGGTCCTATAGCTTAGGGAAATTAAAATCAAAAAGACACAGCCACCCCAAAGTTTGGGACGGCTCTGTTTAAAAGAACCTCGTTTACAGTACAAGTTCAATATCGCAGAAAGTGAAAAATGGATAAAGAAGTTATGCTATTTACGTACAATTCAGTATCACTCAGCAATGAAATCTATGTCATCAGGCCCGTAGCAGCACAATGAGTGGATTCAGGTATGGTGATTCTAACTGAAATAAGTCACACAGAAAAAGAAACATCATAAGATATCAGTAATACACGGAATGTAAACTTGGCTACACAGGAACTGAATTACAGAACAGAACAGGGTCTCAAATTTAGAAAACCAACTTATGCTTGCTTAAGGGGAAAGGTGAGTTGGGGTGCTGCATAAAACCAGAGATTGAAATGAGCACAGATAAAGTTCCTTAAGCCAAATATGGAATAGACAAGAGCTACTCCTTGCTCAACGAAATGGACTCAACACCGCATATTAAACGTCTAAGAATGTACCTGACTAGTAAGTATCTTAAAACCTATAGATTGCTATGTCTCTGAAAGAGAATCAAGCATGTGTACAAGGGCATTAACGCAGCAGTGATAGGATTGGAGAAGTTCGGTGAGCAAATGAAGACCCTTTGAAGTCATATTGCATGGTACCCATTCCACGGGTTTCAACTACCCAGGTTTAAGGTATTCTTCCTTCAGCTAAAACATGCATGTGGAACCTAGAGTATGATCAACCATGTGATCGGGAGACGTGTTCAAATATGTCTCAGTTTTCGTACCCTGGTACTCGGGTGCAACATTCCAGACGCTTTACTAACACTCTCCTGACTTGGAGAGTCAGTCCCTTTAACTTCCTGTTTGGCCCAGTTTGCAATTTCTGCGGAAGATGAACAGGAATAGGGAGAACCAATGAGAGACTAACTGGAGGTGTCTGGACGGGCAAATTTAACTCTCATTTCCCACCAGGAAGAGGAATTAACCAAAGGCTCAGCATGCCGTACCGGAACCAGATTAGGGCCTGAAGCCATCCTGCGGTGTTGCGGCCAGGTCACAAGAAAGCCAGTTGAAGAAAGGAGCTCAGGGGCACTGTAATTCACAAACCTGCAGAGTTATAAATGACAGCTATCGTCCAAAAATATACTGAAGTAAGGCTGCCAAGAGGACTTGAAAGCGGGGCAGAATTGCAGGAAACCGATTTCAGGAGGTAGACTGGAATTGCAGTGAAAGCATAGGAAAAGAGGCAGAACGTCCACAATGATGCACTTGGCCAAAAAGGGCGTATGCGTTTTTTCCTGAATATATTCAGGAAAAAACGCATACGCCCTTTTTGGCCAACCAAGCAAACTTGCAAAGGAAATCTGCACTACAATGAAGTCTCACTTCCCCCTGGTCAAAAGGGCCATCTGAAAAAAGTGTAAAACCCAGAAAGGCAGGACAGGCCATGGAGAACTGGGAGCCTTGTTATGCTGATGGGCGGGATGTAAATTGCCAACAGACACTCGGGAGAAGTGTATGGTGTTTCCTGAAACATCTAAAAAACAAAGCAACAGAGCCTAGGGCACTTCCACTTATGGTCCTATAGCTTAGGGAAATTAAAATCAAAAAGACACAGCAACCCAAAATTTGGGACGGCTCTTTTTACAGAAATCTGTTATACGGCACAAGTTAAATATCCCAGAGAGCAAATAATGGATAAAGATGTTGTGGTACTTATGTACAACAGAATACCACTCAGCAATGAAATCTATGTCACCAGGCCCATAGCAGCATAATGAGTGGATTGAGGCACGATGATTCTAAGTGAAATAAGTCACACAGAAAAAGAAACATCATAAGGTATCACTAATGCACGGAATGTGAACTTGGCTACACATGAACTGAATTACAAAACAGAACAGTGTCTCAAGTTTAGAAAACCAACTTATGCCTGCTTAAGGGGGAAGGTGAGTTGGGGTGCTGCATAAAAGCAGAGTTTGAAATTAGCACAGATACCGTTCCATAAGCCAAATATGTAATAGACAAGACCTACCCCTTGCTCAACGAAATGGATTCAACAATGAGGTATCACCTCACACCTGGTAGAATAGGCATCATAGAAAAACTATAAACAAAAAATGCTGGAAAGGGTGTGGAGAAAAGGAACCCTCTTCCACTATTGTTGGGAATATAAATTGATACAGTCATTATGGAGAACAATATGGAATTTCTTAAGAAACTAGCAATAGAATTACCATATGATACAGCAATCCCAGTACTGGACATATACCCAGACAAAACCATAAATCAAAAAGAGTCATTCACCGCAATGTTCATTGCATCACTATTTACAATATCGAGGTAATGGAAGCAACCTAAATGCCCACAGACAGACGAATGCATAAAGCTGTGGTACATATATAAAATGGAATATTACTAAGCCATGAAAAGGAATGAAATTGGGTCATTTGTAGAGACGTCGATGGATCTAGAGACTGTCATACAGAGTGAAGTACGTCAGAAAGAGAAAAACAAATCTTGTATATTCATGCATATATGTGGAACCTAGAAAAACTGTACAGATTAACCATTTTGCAAGGCATAAATAGAGCAACAGATGTAGACAACAAACGTATGGACAACAAGGGGGGAAAGCTGTTGGGGGGGTGGTGGTGGGAGGAGTTGAGAGACTGGGATTGGCATGTATACATTTATATGTATAAAATAGATAACCAATAAGAACCTGCTGTATAAAAATATAAAATAAAATTCAAAATTAAAAAGAAATAAAATTTAAAAAATAAAACAGAAAAAACAATTATTCCCTGCACATACATGTATTCATATGAATAAATTATTTCCATGCTTATATCTGTAAATACAAAAAAGAGGAATAAAATCTACCTTGAACCAAAAACGAAAAAGAGAAAAAAAACACAGAACCCACCAGTCCACCAGTTACACAGAGGAAAACCGTATCAGGGCACTTGCTCCAGTTGTAAACAATTCTGAAGTTGGTCAGTGGTGGGGAATCGTCTCCCATTCAGCCAGCAGCCCCCACGCAACAAGCGTCCTCATTGCAAAGCTGGGGCACCGTGCGGAGGCATCTGTGAGTAAACGTGAGCTGAGCCCCAGGCCAGTTGCTGCTGAACTATTCCCACCCATCCCAGGTAAAACACCTGAATATATACAAGGACTTGAAAGCCTAGAGGAAGGGCCATAGAGCCACACGAGTGACAGCATGCCGGCCGACTTGGTGCCTGCAGGCCAGCCAGGATGGTCCTGGCCCTGGGTGCTCTTCTGGAAGATTTCCATTTCCCTGCCTGAGATACCCGTCCTGTCCCTGCCCCCACTGCTTTTTTCCTTCCTCACCTCTGCCCAGGGAGAAATTCCAGCAGCAGGTATGGGTGACACATCCTCCTCTTTAGCAGGTGGCAGCCTGGCAACTGCTGCAGAAAGTTCAGCAGAGCCCCACTCACACTGGGCCACCCACAAAGCCGTGGCCTCTCACTCCCTCCCACCAGCCCAGCCCCGAGACTGCTGACAGGGCAGAGAAAATGGCGTCAGGCACGGCTGCAGGGGCTCTTGCTGCCTGGAGTGGTATTTATATTGATCTCAACCCAGGCACACCTGGGGAGGGCTGGCCGGCACGGTAAGGCTGCCCAGGTCAGCCAATCATCACCCCTCAGGGGCTCACAGTTGCAGAAAATGGAACTTGCTGAACCGGCCAGGTCCAAGGAACAGGTGTGGGCTCCTGAGAGTCAGGATAGACAAGGGGCTGCAGCTTTGGCTTGTTTTCTAATCATTTTATCTGGCCCATGAGTGGGAGACAACTTCAAGAAAACCCTCTCCTAATGAGAGGAACCCAGGAGTCAGGGAGAGGAGGGGTGGGTGGTGGTTGGAGACAGAGGCCTGGTGCCCCGGGTGCAGTGGAAGTCTCTGGAAGACCAGGTGGAGGGAGGCCTCACGGAGTGATGCCCAGGGTCACAGACCTGTCGCAGCTGCTGTTTGTTAGTTCAAGTCCTGCTCTGAGGTGCTCTGTGTCAGCTCTGAGCGACAGGTGAGCTGGGGGTGCTCCGCAATGAGGGTTATGTGCACGGTTCCTGTGTGCCCAGCCCTGCCACGGTACCTGCAAGGGTAGCTCTGTATCCTGGGAGGGGCCTGACCACGAGAGCCCCGTGGGCTGGGGTGGGGGGTGGGGTACCTGCCCAGGTGAGCTCCATATTCTGGGATTGGTCTGACCACGAGAGCCCCATGGGCTGCTGGGGACCTGGTAAAGGATGTCAGGACAGTCAGTGAAGCCACCAAGGATATACCTCCAGTTGCTCCTAATTCCTACACCCTGCTGGTCATTCTACCAACCACCAGGACATGGTATTCTGTATTAGTCTTCAATGATGCCTTCTTTTGTATTCCATTAGTCCCAGAGTCACAAGAAATTTTGGCTTGTGAGTGGCAGGACTCAACATACAACTAAAACAATACTTCCGGGCCGTTCGGCCCCAAGGGTGCAAAAATTCCCACACCATCTTTGGGGAAAGCTTAGCTAAAGACCTAAAAGTTCTACCTCTGGAAAAGGAAACCCTCCTTCAATATGCAGACGACATTCTGATCGCCAGCCCTACTAAGGAGGCCTCTGAACTACCAAGCCAATAAAGGATAGAAGTTGTCCAAGAAAAAGCTCAAATATCACAGACTGCAGTGACCTGCCTGGGCTTCATTCTCACAGAAGGTCAGAGAAGCCCATCCCAGGAAAGGGAAGAAACCATTTTCAGCCTTACCCCTTTCTAAAACTAGAAGACAGCTTAGGGGTTCCTGGGGAGGCCAGGGTTTGCTGCTTCTGGATCCCTAACTACAGTCTACTAGCTGGGCCTCTATATGAAACACTGAAAGGAAAAGATGATGATCCTTTTGAATAGAATCCAGAAGTGGCCTTTCAAGAATGGAAAGAGCAGTCAATTCAGACCCTTGCCCTGGAACTCCCTAATTTAGCTAAACCCTTTGACCTTTACATTCCCGGTGAAAGGTGAATCGTCATTGGAGAATTAGTGCAAAAACTGGGACCACTTGAAATGGAACAATGCAAGAATGCCATCCAGGTAGGATAAACTACGGTCACCAAGGGGCTTGGCCCACTGCCACATCTGGCCAAGATACTGGCGGTATCTAAAAACCTGGAAATCAGCAGCCCAAAAGGCCACCTCCCTCCTAAGGGAAAAGGACCCCACGTGGTGATCCTAACCACCAACCATGCCCTGAAGTTGCAGGGTTCGCTCCGTGGGCACACCGACCTTGAGTGAGGAGGTCCTCCAACTCCAACATCCAGAGAGATAACCGGGGGCAACAGGGCACCATGACGACTCGTGTGAACATCACTTGACCTGGAGTTTCTCTCATAAAACAACAAGAGTGTGTCCCAAAAGAGTAGACTACTGCTTGCAGGACTTACTGCACCCAGAGGGGAGCTAATAATCTTGGCGGGGGAACCGTATATCACACTGTCACCATAGAAAAGCCTACAGACACCGTGATGATGGTGGCCAATAAGACCGGCTGGACTCCTGTTTACTTCAAAAGGCTGTTGACTCAGTGGCCATCATGGTCCTTGATCACCACTGACCCTGGACTGTCTGGGAGTTGAGCGGGCAGGGCTCTGACACCTGGTGCTGTTTGTACGTTAATTCAGGGGCCTAATTGAAGAAAGCGCAGACTACTGGTCAGAGCATCTAGGCTGGCAGAAACGGTCAGTCTAAGGTGGCCGAACAAATGTGGGGCGGGGTGAAACCGGCCCCCACAGCGTCTCTGCACATCTCTTTCCTGGACCCTTAAAGGTCATTGGAATCTATAACACTTCCAATGCTGGTGCTCAGGTGGACGAGCAGGGAGGCAGGGGTGTATAGCACAGGGAACTACACTCAACATTTTGCAATAACCTATAAGGGGAAATAATCTGAAAAAGAATAGATATTTTTATTGACATCATCTATCAATGACAGTTAAAGTGTAACCTAAGGGAAGCTGGTGGTGAGTGCTTCTGACCCTGAAGACTTCAATCATCTAAAGTTTGGACTCTGCCTACTTCCCAAGGCCCTTAATGAACATATGTGTAGCCATAGCTTAAAAAATTCCCCAGTTTGGGTTTCGGGGAGACACTGATTTTGAAAAAGCCCTGGTGTTCTCCTTACATGAATGGGACTCTTCCTACTGCTAAAACATGTCTGTCACACCCAGAGGATGGTATACCGTCTGATCGGGAAGAGTTTGGAAAAGGCATCTCATCTCCTCATCTCCTGGTGCTCGGGTTCACCCCTCCAGCGTCTTTACTAACAGTCTCCCCACTTGGAGATGTCAGCACTGTCAACATCCTGTTGCGTACAGTTTGGAATTTGTCCAGAGGATGAAGCGGAAGGATGAGGAACAATGAGAGACAAGTCCTAGGTGTTCAGACAGGCACATGTCACTCTAATTTCCAATCAGGAAGACGAATTGACCAAAGGCTAGGGTTGCCCATGGAAACAATATAGGGCTTGAGGAAATCCCGCTGCTTTGTGGCCAGTTCCCATAAACACAAGTTGAACAATGGAACTCAGGGGCAGTAAAATTCACAAAACTGCAGAGTTGAAAATATCCATCACTGAAAAATGTCTTGAGGAAAGTCAGAGAAAAGGACTTGTAAGCAAGGGAGAATGGCAGGAAAGGGATTTGAGGAGGTAGAAAGGACTCGCCATTAAGCACAAGAAAAGGAGCTGAACATTGCCAACATTGCAGTTGGCCAAAAAGGGTGTATACGTTTTTTTCTGTATATATTCAAGAAAAGGGCATACACTTTTTTAGCCAACCAAACAGGTGGGCACTGGAAGTCAATACTACAAAAGATATCACTTCGCATCAGTCAGAAGAGCCATCCTCATAAAGCGTAAACAACAGAAATGCAGGACAGGGCAACGAGAAGAGGGAGCCCTGTGAGACTTATAGTGGAAATGTATATTGCCAACGGCCATTCTGGAGAAGTGTATTGTGTTTACTAAAGCATCTAAAAAATGAGCTACAGAGCATAGGGCACTTGCACTCATGGGCGTATATCTTGGGAAAAACAAAAATCGAGAGGACACAGGCACCCCAATGTTTACCCCCTCTCTGTTTAAAAGATCCTCGACTAGGATATAACTTAAATGTCTCTGGAGGGAAAAAATGGATAGAGATGTGGTACTTAGGTAGAGTGGAATACTATTCAGCCTGGAAATCAATGAAATATGGCCAGTTGTAACAACTCCCGAGGAGTTACGTATGATCATTCTAAGTGACAGAATTCAAAAAGAAAAAGACACATATCATAAGATATCACTTAAAGGTGGAATCCAAAATGGCTACACATGAAATAAATTACAAAACAAAAACATAGTCAAATATGTAGAAAACACGCATAAGGCTGCTAAACGGGAAAGGTGGGGAGGGGTGAGGCATCATCCAGGAGGTTGAAATTAGCAAAGATACCATTCCAAATACCAAACTGATAATCAACAAGGCCTACATGGTAGCTAAAAGAACTGCACTCAGCACACTCAAGTCACCGGAAAAGAATATATACGACTGGTAAGAATCTGAAAAAGAATTTATTGATGTCTCTCTGTACATGAATCAAGTGGATGTACAGCAGCAAGAAACAGAGCTTTGAAAATCAGCTGTAACCAATATAGTAATAAATTGAAAAAAATAAACGACAGAGAGACAGAGAAAACCTCTTACAACTTTTCCTCAGGGACAGTGATGCAACATGGATTGAACACATCTAGACCCACAGCAGGATGAGACATAAGGCTGGAAACTGTTTGCGCTAAGAGAAATGTGAGGTTGGGTGAGGAAATGCACACCCTTTAAAGTAATACTACCTGGTACCCATTCAATGGGTCCCAAATCTGCAGGTTCAAGGGGTCTTCCTATAGCTAAAACATGCATGGAAAACCCAGAGGACTGTACACCATGTGATCGGGAGATGTGTCTAAAATGCACCTCATTTATCCTCTCCTGGTGCTCCTGTTCACCATTCCAGCCACACTACTTAGAATCTCCCCACTTGGAGAATCAGCACATTTAAACTTCTGTTTCACACATTTTGCAAATTGTGAGGAGGATGAACGGGAAGAGGGGGAACCAATGAGAGAATAGTTGTAGGGGTTTGGACGGGCACATATCACTCTAATTTCCCATTAAGAATAAGAATTAAAAAAAGACTCAGCCTGCCTCGCCGGAGCCAAAATAGGGCCTGAAGCAATCCTGCGGATTTGAGGCCAGCTCACAAAAGAACAACTTAAAAAATGGAGCTCAGGGTCACTGTAATTCACAAACCTGCAGAGTTATAAATGAAAACTAACGTCCAAAAATATGTTGAGGTAAGGCAAAGAAGAGGATCTGAATGCAAGACAGAATTGCAAGAAACAGATTTCAAGAGGTAGATTGGACTCGTCTTTAACGCACATGAAAAGCGGCAGAATTTCGACAATGATGCAGTTGGCCCAAAAGGGCGTATGTGTTTTTTCCTGATTATATCCAGGAAAAAACGCATACGCACTTTATGGGCAACGAAGCAAGCAAGCAATGCAAATGTGCACAACAAAGAAGTCTCATTTCCCACTGGTCAAAAGGGCCGTCCTAAAAAATTGTAAAAACCAGAAATGCAGGACACACCATGGAGAACAGGGAACCTTTATACGCTGATGGGCAGTGTGTGAACTGCCGAGAGCCACTCTGGAGAAGTGTATGGTGGTTCCTAAATCATCTAAAAAACAGAGCTACAGAGCATAGGACACTTCCAATCATGGGAGTATATCTAGGGAAATCTAAAAATCAATGAGACACAAGCACACCACAGTTTAGGGCTACTCTGTTTACAAGAACCTCAACTTCAGTACACCTTAAATATCCCAGGAAAGAGAACAATGGATAAAGACGGTGTGGTACTTATGTACAATGGAATATCTCTTCACCATGAAATCAATGTAATAAGGCTAGTAGAAGGATAAAGAGTGGATTTAGGTCCGATAATACTACTTGAAATAAGTCAAACAGAAAAAGAAACATATCATAAGATATCATTTATAGAGGGAGGGTAAATATGGCTGCACAAGAAATGAATTACAGAACAGAACAGTGTCTCACATTTAGAAAACACACTTATGTCAGCTTAAGGGGAAAGGAGAGGTGGGGTGATGCATAAAACCAGAGTTTGAAATTAGCACAGATACCGTTCAATAAACCAAATAGGTATTAGACAAGATCTACACCTTGCTCAATGAACTGGCCTCAACACACCCTATACACTGCAGAGAAATATATCTGAGTAATAAGAATCTTAAAACCCATGTATTGATATATCTCCATAAGGGAATCAAGTGTGTGCAGAGCGGCACAAACACAGCAGTGAAAATGAGCTAAACCCCATTATAGAAATAAATTTTAAAAACAAAACGCTGAAACAATGAAAGAGAGAAAAATTCTTACAAAATTCGCTCAGGGGCTGTGATGCAACCTGGATTGACCACATATAAACCCACAGCTGGATAAGACATAAGGCTGGACACTTGGGGCTGAGAGGATTGGTGAGCTTTGGTGAGCAACTGCCGAAAGTTTAATGCAATACTTCATGCTACTCATTCCAAGGGTCCCAACACTCCAGGTTGAAGGGAATCTTCCTACAGCTAAACCATGCTTGGGAAACCCAGTGACAGGTATACCATATGATCGGGAAAGGTTTCTAAAACACACCTCATTTTTCCTCTCCTGGGGCTCCGGATCGACATTCCAGCCGCTTTACTAACAACAAACCCACATGGAGAGTCAATGCCTTTAAGTTCTGGTATCGCACAATCTGCAGTTAGTGCGGAGGATGAATGGGAATAGGGGGAACCAGTGAGAAACTAGCTGTAGCGGTTTCAATGGGCACATGTCACTCTAATTTCACATCAGTAAGAAGAATTAACCAAAGGCACAGCAAGGTGCCCCAGAAGAAGAATACAGCTTCAAGGAATCCTGTGGTTATGGGGCAAGATCACAAAAATAAGAGCTGAAAAATGGAGCTAAGGGCCACTGCAATTCAAAAACCTGCAGAGTTATAAAGGCCAACTATTTTCAAAAAATATATTGAGGTAAGGCTATGAAGAAGCATTGAAAGCAAGGCAGAATTGCAGGAAACTGATTTCAGGAGATACACTGGAATTGCATTGAAGACATATGAAGAGAGTCAGAACCTCGACAATGATACACTTGGCCAAAAAGGGTGTATGTGTTTTTTCCTGAATATAGTCAGGAAAAAACGCATACACACTTTTTGGCCAAACAAGCAAGCTTGCAAAGGAAATCTGCACTACAATGAAGCCTCACTTTCCCCTGGTCAAAAGGGCCATCTGAAAAAAGTGTAAAATCCAGAAAGGCACGACAGGCCATGGAGAACTGGGAGCCTTCTAATGCTGATGGGCGGGATGTAAATTGCCAACAGCCACTTTGGAGAAGTGTATGGTGTTTCCGGAAACATCTAAAAAACAAAGCAACAGAGCCTAGGGCACTTCCACTTATGGTCCTAGAGTTTAGGGAAATTAAAATCAAAAACACACAGCCACCCCAAAGTTTGGGACGCCTCTGTTTACAAGAACCTCGTTTACAGTACAAGTTCAACATCGCAGAAAGTGAAAAATGGATAAACAACATGTGGTATTTACTTACAAAGCAATATCACTCAGCAATGAAATCTATGTCATCAGGCCCTTAGCAGCACAATGAGTGGATTCAGGTATGATGATTCTAACTGAAATAAGTCAAACAGAAAAAGAAACATCATAAGATATCAGTAATACACGGAATGTAAACTTGGCTACACAGGAACTGAATTACAGAACAGAACAGGGTCTCAAATTTAGAAAACCAACTTATGCTTGCTTAAGGGTAAAGGTGAGTTGGGGTGCTGCATAAAACCAGAGATTGAAATGAGCACAGATAAAGTTCCTTAAGCCAAATATGGAATAGACAAGAGCTACTCCTTGCTCAATGAAACGGACTCAACACCCCATGTTAAACACATAAGAATGTCCCTGACTAGTAAGTATCTTAAAACCTATAATTGCTATGTCTCCAAAAGAGAATCAAGTGTGTGTACAGGGGCATAAACGCAGCAGTGATAGTATTGGAGAGGTTCGGTGAACAAATGAAGACCCTTTGAAGTCATATTGCATGGTACCCATTCGATGGGTCTCAACTCTCCAGGTTTAAGGTATTCTTCCTTCAGCTAAAATATGTATGTGGAACCCAGAGGATGATCAACCGTGTGATCAGGAGACGTGTTCAAATATGTCTCAGTTTTCGTCCCCTGGTACTCGGGTGCAACATTCCAGATGCTTTACTAACACTCTCCTCACTTGGAGAGTCAACGCCTTTAAACTCTAGTTTCGCCCAGTTTGCAATTTCTGTGGAAGATGAACAGGAATAGGGAGAACCAGTGAGAGACTAGCTGGAGGTGTCTGGACGGGCAAATTTAACTCTCATTTCCCACCAGGAAGAGGAAATAACCAAAGGCTCAGTGTGCAGTGCCGGAAGCAGATTAGGGCCTGAGGCCATCCTGCGGTGTTGGGGCCAGCTCACAAGAAAGCGAGTTGAAGAAAGGAGCTCAGGGGCTCTGTAATTCACAAACCTGCAGAGTTATAAATGACAGCTATCATCCAAAAATAGACTGAAGTAAGGCTGCCAAGAGGACTTGAAAGCGGGGCAGAATTGCAGGAAACCGATTTCAGGAGGTAGACTGGAATTGCATTGAAAGCATAGGAAAAGAGGCAGAACGTCCACAATGATGCACTTGGCCAAAAAGGGCATATGCGTTTTTTCCTGAATATATTCAGGAAAAAACGCATACGCCCTTTTTGGCCAACCAAGCAAGCTTGCAAAGGAAATCTGCACTACAATGAAGTCTCACTTCCCCCCAGTCAAAAGGGCCATCTGAAAAAAGTGTAAAATCCAGAAAGGCAGGACAGGCCATGGAGAACTAGGAGCCTTGTTATTCTGATGGGCGGGATGTAAATTGCCAACAGACACTCGGGAGAAGTGTATGGTGTTTCCTGAAACATCTAAAAAACAAAGCAACAGAGCCTAGGGCACTTCCACTTATGGTCCTATAGCTTAGGGAAATTAAAATCAAAAAGACACAGCCACCCCAAAGTTTGGAACGGCTCTGTTTACAAGAACCTCGTTTACAGTACAAGTTCAACATCGCAGAAAGTGAAAAATGCATAAAGAAGTTGTGGTATTTACTTACAAAGCAATATCACTCAGCAATGAAATCTATGTCATCAGGCCCTTAGCAACACAATGAGTGGATTCAGGTATGATGATTCTAACTGAAATAAGTCACACAGAAAAAGAAACATCATAAGATATCAGTAATACACGGAATGTAAACTTGGCTACACAGGAACTGAATTACAGAACAGAACAGGGTCTCAAATTTAGAAAACCAACTTATGCTTGCTTAAGGGTAAAGGTGAGTTGGGGTGCTGCATAAAACCAGAGATTGAAATGAGCACAGATAAAGTTCCTTAAGCCAAATAAGTAATAGACAAGAGCTACTCCTTGCTCAACGAAATGGACTCAACACCGCATATTAAACGCCTAAGAATGTACATGACTAGTGAGTATCTTAAAACCTATGGATTGCTCTGTCTCCGAAAGAGAATCAAGCACGTGTACAGGGGCATAAACGCAGCAGTGATAGGATTGGAGAGGTTCGGTGAGCAAATGAAGACCCTTTGAAGTCATATTGCATGGTACCCATTCCACAGGTTTCAACTACCCAGGTTTAAGGTATTTTTCCTTCAGCTAACACATGCATGTGGAACCTAGAGTATGATCAACCATGTGATCGGGAGACGTGTTCAAATATGTCTCAGTTTTCATACCCTGGTACTCGGGTGCAACATTCCAGACACTTTACTAACACTCTCCCGACTTGGAGAGTCAGTCCCTTTAACCTCCTGCTTGGCCCAGTTTGCAATTTCTGCGGAAGATGAACAGGAATAGGGAGAACCAATGAGAGACTAGCTGGAGGTTTCTGGACGGGCAAATTTAACTCTCATTTCCCACCAGGAAGAGGAAATAACCAAAGGCTCAGCGTGCCGTGCCGGAACCAGATTAGGGCCTGAAGCCATCCTGCGGTGTTCCGGCCAGGTCACAAGAAAGCGAGTTGAAGCAAGGAGCTCAGGGGCACTGTAATTCACAAACATGCAGAGTTATAAATGACAGCTATCGTCCAAAAATAGACTGAAGTAAGGCTGCCAAGAGGACTTGAAACCGGGGCAGAATTGCAGGAAACCGATTTGAGGAGGTAGACTGGAATTGCATAGAGACCATACGAAAAGAGGCAGAACGTCCACAATGATGCACTTGACCAAAAAGGGCGTATGCGTTTTTTCCTGAATATATTCAGGAAAAAACGCATACGCACTTTTTGGCCAACCAAGCAAACTTGCAAAGGAAATCTGCACTACAATGAAGTCTCACTTCCCCCCGGTCAAAAGGGCCATCTGAAAAAAGTGTAAAATCCAGAAAGGCAGGACAGGCCATGGAGAACTGGGAGCCTTGTTATGCTGATGGGCGGGATGTAAATTGCCAACAGACACTCGGGAGAAGTGTATGGTGTTTCCTGAAACATCTAAAAAACAAAGCAACAGAGCCTAGGGCACTTCCACTTATGGTCCTATAGCTTGGGAAACTAAAATCAAAAAGACACAGCCACCCCAAAGTTTGGGACGCCTCTGTTGACAAGAACCTCGTTTACAGTACAAGTTCAACATCGCAGAAAGTGAAAAATGAATAAAGAAGTTGTGGTATTTACTTACAAAGCAATATCACTCAGCAATGAAATCTATGTCATCAGGCCCTTAGCAGCACAATGAGTGGATTCAGGTATGATGATTCTAACTGAAATAAGTCACACAGAAAAAGAAACATCATAAGATATCAGTAATACACGGAATGTAAACTTGGCTACACAGGAACTGAATTACAGAACAGAACAGGGTCTCAAATTTAGAAAACCAACTTATGCTTGCTTAAGGGTAAAGGTGAGTTGGGGTGCTGCATAAAACCAGAGATTGAAATGAGCACAGATAAAGTTCCTTAAGCCAAATATTGAATACACAAGAGCTACTCCTTGCTCAACGAAATGGACTCAACACCGCATATTAAACGCCTAAGAATGTACCTGACTAGTAAGTATCTTAAAACCTATGGATCGCTATGTCTCTGAAAGAGAATCAAGCATGTGTACAGGGGCATAAACGCAGCAGTGATAGGATTGGAGAGGTTCGGTGAGCAAATGAAGACCCCTTGAAGTCATATTGCATGGTACCCATTCCACGGGTTTCAACTACCCAGGTTTAAGGTATTCTTCCTTCAGCTAAAACATGCATGTGGAACCCAGAGTATGATCAACCGTGTGAACGGGAGACGTGTTCAAATATGTCTCAGTTTTCGTACCCTGGTACTCGGGTGCAACATTCCAGACACTTTACTAACACTCTCTCGACTTGGAGAGTCAGTCCCTTTAACCTCCTGTTGGGCCCAGTTTGCAATTTCTGCGGAAGATGAACAGGAATACTGAGAACCAATGAGAGACTAGCTGGAGGTGTCTGGACGGGCAAATTTAACTCTCATTTCCCACCAGGAAGAGGAATTAACCAAAGGCTCAGCTTGCCGTGCCGGAACAAGATTAGGGCCTGAAGCCATCTTGCGGTGTTGCGGCCAGCTCAAAAGAAAGCGAGTTGAAGAAAGGAGCTCAGGGGCACTGTAATTCACAAACCTGCAGAGTTATAAATGACAGCTATCGTCCAAAAATATACTGAAGTAAGACTGCCAAGAAGACTTGAAAGCGGGGCAGAATTGCAGGAAACCGATTTCAGGAGGTAGACTGGAATTGCATTGAAAGCATAGGAAAAGAGGCAGAACGTCCACAATGATGCACTTGGCCAAAAAGGGTGTATGTCTTTTTTCGTGAATATATTCAGGAAAAAACGCATACGCCCTTTTTGGCCAACCAAGCAAACTTGCAAAGGAAATCTGCACTACAATGAAGTCTCACTTCCCCCCAGTCAAAAGGGCCATCTGAAAAAAGTGTAAAATCCAGAAAGGCAGGACAGGCCATGGAGAACTGGGAGCCTTGTTATGCTGATGAGCGGGATGTAAATTGCCAACAGACACTCGGGAGAAGTGTATGGTGTTTCCTGAAACATCTAAAAAACAAAGCAACAGAGCCTAGGGCACTTCCACTTATGGTCCTATAGCTTAGGGAAATTAAAATCAAAAAGACACAGCCACGCCAAAGTTTGGGACGCCTCTGTTTACAAGAATCTCGTTTACCATACAAGTTCAATATCACAGAAAGTGAAAAATGGATAAAGAACTTGTGGTACTTACGTACAATGCAGTACCACTCAGCAATGAAATCTATGTCATCAGGCCCGTAGCAGCATAATGAGTGGATTCAGGTACGATGATTCTAACTGAAATAAGTCACACAGAAAAAGAAACATCATAAGATATCACTAATACACAGAATGTAAACTTGGCTACACAGGAACTGAATTCCAAAACAGAACAGGGTCTCAAATTTAGAAAACCAACTTATGCTTGCTTAAGGGGAAAGGTGAGTTGGGGTGCTGCATAAAACCAGAGATTGAAATGAGCACAGATAAAGTTCCTTAAGCCAAATATGGAATAGACAAGAGCTACTCCTTGCTCAACGAAATGGACTCAACACCGCATATTAAACGCCTAAGAATGTACCTGACTAGTAAGTATCTTAAAACCTATGGATTGCTATGTCTCCAAAAGAGAATCAAGCGGGTGTACAGGGGCATAAACGCAGCAGTGATAGGATTGGAGAGGTTCGGTGAGCAAATGAAGACCCTTTGAAGTCATATTGCATGGTACCCATTACACGGGTCTCAACTCTCCAGGTTTAAGGTATTCTTCCTTCAGCTAAAACATGCATGTGGAACCTAGAGTATGATCAACCATGTGATCGGGAGACGTGTTCAAATATGTCTCAGTTTTCCTCCCCTGGTACTCGGGTGCAACATTCCTGACGCTTTACTAACACTCTCCCCACTTGGAGAGTCAGCGCCTTTAACCTCCTGTTTGGCCCAGTTTGCAATTTCTGCGGAAGATGAACAGGAATAGGGAGAACCAATGAGAGACTAGCTGGAGGTGTCTGGACGGGCAAATTTAACACTCATTTCCCACCAGGAAGAGGAAATAACCAAAGGCTCAGCGTGCCGTGCCGGAACCAGATTAGGGCCTGAAGCTATCCTGCGGTGTTGCGGCCAGCTCAAAAGAAAGCGAGTTGAAGAAAGGAGCTCAGGGGCACTGTAATTCACAAACCTGCAGAGTTATAAATGACAGCTATCGTCCAAAAATATACTGAAGTAAGGCTGCCAAGAGGACTTGAAAGCGGGGCAGAATTGCAGGAAACCGATTTCAGGAGGTAGACTAGAATTGCAGTGAAAGCATAGGAAAAGAGGCAGATCGTCCACAATGATGCACTTGGCCAAAAAGGGCGTATGCGTTTTTTCCTGAATATATTCAGGAAAAAACGCATACGCCCTTTTTGGCCAACCAAGCAAGCTTGCAAAGGAAATCTGCACTACAATGAAGTCGCACTTCACCCCAGTCAAAAGGGCCATCTGAAAAAAGTGTACAATCCAGAAAGGCAGGACAGGCCATGGAGAACTGGGAGCCTTGTTATGCTGATGGGCGGGATGTAAATTGCCAACAGACACTCGGGAGAAGTGTATGGTGTTTCCTGAAACATCTAAAAAACAAAGCAACAGAGCCTAGGGCACTTCCACTTATGGTCCTATAGCTTAGGGAAATTAAAATCAAAAAGACACAGCCACCCCAAAGTTTGGGACGCCTCTGTTTACAAGAACCTCGTTTACCGTACAAGTTCAATATCACAGAAAGTGAAAAATGGATAAAGAACTTGTGGTACTTACATACAATGCAGTATCACTCAGCAAAGAAATCTATGTCATCAGGCCCGTGGCAGCATAATGAGTGGATTCAGGTATGATGATTCTAACTGAAATAAGTCACACAGAAAAAGAAACATCATAAGATATCAGTAATACACGGAATGTAAACTTGGCTACACAGATACTGAATTACAGAACAGAACAGGGTCTCAAATTTAGAAAACCAACTTATGCTTGCTTAAGGGGAAAGGTGAGTTGGGGTGCTGCATAAAACCAGAGATTGAAATGAGCACAGATAAAGTTCCTTAAGCCAAATATGGAATAGACAAGAGCTACTCCTTGCTCAACGAAATGGACTCAACACCGCATATTAAATGCCTAAGAATGTACCTGACTAGTAAGTATCTTAAAACCTATGGATTGCTATGTCTCCGAAAGAGAATCAAGCATGTGTACAGGGGCATAAACGCAGCAGTGATAGGATTGGAGAGGTTCGGTGAGCAAATGAAGACCCTTTGAAGTCATATTGCATGGTACCCATTCCACGGGTTTCAACTACCCAGGTTTAAGGTATTCTTCCTTCAGCTAAAACATGCATGTGGAACCCAGAGTATGATCAACCGTGTGAACGGGAGACGTGTTCAAATATGTCTCAGTTTTCCTCCCCTGGTACTTGGGTGCAACATTCCAGACGCTTTACTAACACTCTCCCCACTTGGAGAGTTAGTCCCTTTAACCTCCTGTTTGGCCCAGTTTGCAATTTCTGCGGAAGATGAACAGGAATAGGGAGAACCAATGAGAGACTAGCTGTCAGTGTCTGGACGGGCAAATTTAACTCTCATTTCCCACCAGGAAGAGGAAATAACCAAAGTCTCAGCATGCCGTTCCGGAACCAGATTAGCGCCTGAAGCCATCCTGCGGTGTTGCGGCCAGCTCAAAAGAAAGCGAGTTGAAGAAAGGAGCTCAGGGGCACTGTAATTCACAAACCTGCAGAGTTATAAATGACAGCTATCGTCCAAAAATATACTGAAGTAAGGCTGCCAAGAGGACTTGAAAGCGGGGCAGAATTGCAGGAAACCGATTTCAGGAGGTAGACTGGAATTGCATTGAAAGCATAGGAAAAGAGGGAGAACGTCCACAATGATGCACTTGGCCAAAAAGTGTGTATGCGTTTTTTCCTGAATATATTCAGGAAAAAACGCATACGCCCTTTTTGGCCAACCAAGCAAGCTTGCAAAGGAAATCTGCACTACAATGAAGTCTCACTTCCCCCCGGTCAAAAGGGCCATCTGAAAAAAGTGTAAAATCCAGAAAGGCAGGACAGGCCATGGAGAACTGGGAGCCTTGTTATGCTGATGAGCGGGATGTAAATTGCCAACAGACACTCGGGAGAAGTGTATGGTGTTTCCTGAAACATCTAAAAAACAAAGCAACAGAGCCTAGGGCACTTCCACTTATGGTCCTATAGCTTAGGGAAATTAAAATCAAAAAGACACAGCCACCCCAAAGTTTGGGACGCCTCTGTTTACAAGAACCTCGTTTACCGTACAAGTTCAATATCACAGAAAGTGAAAAATGGATAAAGAACTTGTGGTACTTACGTACAATGCCGTATCACTCAGCAATGAAATCTATGTCATCAGGCCCGTAGCAGCATAATGAGTGGATTCAGGTACGATGATTCTAACTGAAATAAGTCACACAGAAAAAGAAACATCATAAGATATCACTAATACACGGAATGTAAACTTGGCTACACAGGAACTGAATTACAGAACAGAACAGGGTCTCAAATTTAGAAAAGCATCTTATGCTTGCTTAAGGGTAAAGGTGAGTTGGGGTGCTGCATAAAACCAGAGATTGAAATGAGCACAGATAAAGTTCCTTAAGCCAAATATGGAATAGACAAGAGCTACTCCTTGCTCAACGAAATGGACTCAACACCGCATATTAAACGCCTAAGAATGTACCTGACTAGTAAGTATCTTAAAACCTATGGAACGCTATGTCTCTGAAAGAGAATCAAGCATGTGTACAGGGGCATAAATGCAGCAGTGATAGGATTGGAGAGGTTTGGTGAGCAAATGAAGACCCTTGGAAGTCATATTGCATGGTACCCATTCCACGGGTTTCAACTACCCAGGTTTAAGGTATTCTTCCTTCACCTAAAACATGCATGTGGAACCTAGAGTATGATCAACCATGTGATCGGGAGACGTGTTCAAATATGTCTCAGTTTTCGTACCCTGGTACTCGGGTGCAACATTCCAGATGCTTTACTAACACTCTCCCGACTTGGAGAGTCAGTCCCTTTAACCTCCTGTTTGGCCCAGTTTGCAATTTCTGCGGAAGATGAACAGGAATAGCGAGAACCAATGAGAGACTAGCTGGAGGTGTCTGGACGGGCAAATTTCACTCTCATTTCCCACCAGGAAGAGGAATTAACCAAAGGCTCAGTGTGCGGTGCCGGAACCAGATTAGAGCCTGAAGCCATCCTGCGGTGTTGCGGCCAGCTCAAAAGAAAGCGAGTTGAAGAAAGGAGCTCAGTGGCACAGTAATTCACAAACCTGCAGAGGTATAAATGACAGCTATCGTCCAAAAATATACTGAAGTAAGGCTGCCAAGAGGACTTGAAAGCGGGGCAGAATTGCAGGAAACCGATTTCAGGAGGTAGACTGGAATTGCATTGAAAGCATAGGAAAAGAGGCAGAACGTCCACAATGATGCACTTGGCCAAAAAGGGCGTATGCGTTTTTTCCTGAATATATTCAGGAAAAAACGCATACGCCCTTTTTGGCGAACCAAGCAAACTTGCAAAGGAAATCTGCACTACAATGAAGTCGCACTTCCCCCCGGTCAACAGGGCCATCTGAAAAAAGTGTAAAATCCAGAAAGGCAGGACAGGCCATGGAGAACTGGGAACCTTGTTATGCTGATGGGCGGGATGTAAATTGCCAAGAGACACTCCGGAGAAGTGTATGGTGTTTCCTGAAACATCTAAAAAACAAAGCAACAGAGACTAGGGCACTTCCACTTATGGTCCTATACCTTAGGGAAATTAAAATCAAAAAGACACAGCCACCCCAAAGTTTGGGATGCCTCTGTTTACAAGAACCTCGTTTACCGTACAAGTTCAATATCACAGAAAGTGAAAAATGGATAAAGAACTTGTGATCCTTACGTACAATGCAGTATCACTCAGCAATGAAATCTATGTCATCAGGCCCTTAGCAGCACAATGAGTGGATTCAGGTACGATGATTCTAACTGAAATAAGTCACACAGAAAAAGAAACATCATAAGATATCAGTAATACACGGAATGTAAACTTGGCTACACAGGAACTGAATTACAGAACAGAACAGGGTCTCAAATTTAGAAAACCAACTTATGCTTGCTTAAGGGGAAAGGTGAGTTGGGGTGCTGCATAAAACCAGAGATTGAAATGAGCACAGATAAAGTTCCTTAAGCCAAATATGGAATAGACAAGAGCTACTCCTTGTTCAACGAAATGGACTCAACACCCCATATTAAACGCCTAAGAATGTACCTGACTAGTAAGTATCTTAAAACCTATGGATTGCTATGTCTCCAAAAGAGAATCAAGCGTGTGTACAGGGGCATAAACGCAGCAGTGATAGGATTGGAGAGGTTCGGTGAGCAAATGAAGACCCTTTGAAGTCATATTGCATGGTACCCATTCCACGGGTCTCAACTCTCCAGGTTTAAGGTATTCTTCCTTCAGCTAAAACATGCATGTGGAACCCAGAGTATGATCAACCGTGTGAACGGGAGACGTGTTCAAATATGTCTCAGTTTTCGTACCCTGGTACTCGGGTGCAACATTCCTGACGCTTTACTAACACTCTCCCCACTTGGAGAGTCAGTGCCTTTAACCTCCTGTTTGGCCCAGTTTGCAATTTCTGCGGAAGATGAACAGGAATAGCGAGAACCAATGAGAGACTAGCTTGAGGTGTCTGGACGGGCAAATTTAACTCTGATTTCCCACCAGGAAGAGGAAATAACCAAAGGCTCAGCGTGCCGTGCCGGAACCAGATTAGGACCTGAAGCCATCCTGCAGTGATGCGGCCAGCTCACAAGAAAGCGAGTTGAAGAAAGGAGCTCAGGGGCACTGTAATTCACAAACCTGCAGAGGTATAAATGACAGCTATCGTCCAAAAATATACTGAAGTAAGGCTGCCATGAGGACTTGAAAGCGGGTCAGAATTGCAGGAAACCGATTTCAGGAGGTAGACTGGAATTGCATTGAAAGCATAGGAAAAGAGGCAGAACGTCCACAATGATGCACTTGGCCAAAAAGGGCGTATGCGTTTTTTCCTGAATATATTCAGGAAAAAACGCATACGCCCTTTTTGGCCAACCAAGCAAGCTTGCAAAGGAAATCTGCACTACAATGAAGTCTCACTTCCCCCCGGTCAAAAGGGCCATCTGAAAAAAGTGTAAAATCCAGAAAGGCAGGACAGGCCATGGAGAACTGGGAGCCTTGTTATGCTGATGGGCGGGATGTACATTGCCAACAGACACTCGGGAGAAGTGTATGGTGTTTCCTGAAACATCTAAAAAACAAAGCAACAGAGCCTAGGGCACTTCCACTTATGATCCTATAGCTTAGGGAAATTAAAATCAAAAAGACACAGCCACCCCAAAGTTTGGGACGCCTCTGTTGACAAGAACCTCGTTTACAGTACAAGTTCAACATCGCAGAAAGTGAAAAATGAATAAAGAAGTTGTGGTATTTACTTACAAAGCAATATCACTCAGCAATGAAATCTATGTCATCAGGCCCTTAGCAGCACAATGAGTGGATTCAGGTATGATGATTCTAACTGAAATAAGTCACACAGAAAAAGAAACATCATAAGATATCAGTAATACACGGAATGTAAACTTGGCTACACAGGAACTGAATTACAGAACAGAACAGGGTCTCAAATTTAGAAAACCAACTTATGCTTGCTTAAGGGTAAAGGTGAGTTGGGGTGCTGCATAAAACCAGAGAATGAAATGAGCACAGATAAAGTTCCTTAAGCCAAATATTGAATACACAAGAGCTACTCCTTGCTCAACGAAATGGACTCAACACCGCATATTAAACGCCTAAGAATGTACCTGACTAGTAAGTATCTTAAAACCTATGGATCGCTATGTCTCCGAAAGAGAATCAAGCATGTGTACAGGTGCATAAACGCAGCAGTGATAGGATTGGAGAGGTTCGGTGAGCAAATGAAGACCCCTTGAAGTCATATTGCATGGTACCCATTCCACGGGTTTCAACTACCCAGGTTTAAGGTATTCTTCCTTCAGCTAAAACATGCATGTGGAACCCAGAGTATGATCAACCATGTGAACGGTAGACGTGTTCAAATATGTCTCAGTTTTTCTCCCCTGGTACGCGGGTGCAACATTCCAGACGCTTTACTAACACTCTCCCCACTTGGAGAGTCAGCGCCTTTAACCTCCTGTTTGGCCCAGTTTGCAATTTCTGCGGAAGATGAACAGGAATAGTGAGAACCAATGAGAGACTAGCTGGAGGTGTCTGGACGGGCAAATTTAACTCTCATTTCCCACCAGGAAGAGGAAATAACCAAAGGTTCAGCGTGCCTGCAGGAACCAGGTTAGGGCCTGAAGCCATCCTGCGGTGTTGGGGCCAGGTCACAAGAAAGAGAGTTGAAGAAAGGAGCTCAGGGGCACTGTAATTCACAAACCTGCAGAGTTATAAATGACAGCTATCGTCCAAAAATATACTGAAGTAAGGCTGCCAAAAGGGCTTGAAAGCGGGGCAGAATTGCAGGAAACCGATTTCAGGAGGTAGACTGGAATTGCATTGAAAGCATAGGAAAAGAGACAGAACTTCCACAATGATGCACTTGGCCAAAAAGGGCATATGCGTTTTTTCCTGAATATATTCAGGAAAAAACGCATACGCCCTTTTTGGCCAACCAAGCAAGCTTGCAAAGGAAATCTGCACTACAATGAAGTCTCACTTCCCCCCGGTCAAAAGGGCCATCTGAAAAAAGTGTAAAATCCAGAAAGGCAGGACAGGCCATGGAGAACTGGGAGCCTTGTTATGCTGATGGGCGGGATGTAAATTGCCAACAGACACTCGGGAGAAGTGTATGGTGTTTCCTGAAACATCTAAAAAACAAAGCAACAGAGCCTAGGGCACTTCCACTTATGGTCCTATAGCTTAGGGAAATTAAAATCAAAAAGACACAGCCACCCCAATGTTTGGGACGCCTCTGTTTACAAGAACCTCGTTTACAGTACAAGTTCAAAATCGCAGAAAGTGAAAAATGGATAAAGAAGTTGTGGTATTTACTTACAAAGCAATATCACTCAGCAATGAAATCTATGTCATCAGGCCCTTAGCAGCACAATGAGTGGATTCAGGTATGATGATTCTAACTGAAATAAGTCACACAGAAAAAGAAACATCATAAGATATCAGTAATACATGAAATGTAAACTTGGCTACACAGGAACTGAATTCCAAAACAGAACAGGGTCCAAATTTAGAAAACCAACTTATGCTTGCTTAAGTGTAAAGGTGAGTTGGGGTGCTGCATAAAACCAGAGATTGAAATGAGCACAGATAAAGTAACTTAAGCCAAATATGGAATAGACAAGAGCTACTCCTTGCTCAACGAAATGGACTCAACACCCCATATTAAACGCCTAAGAATGTACCTGACTAGTAAGTATCTTAAAACCTATGGATTGCTATGTCTCCGAAAGAGAATCAAGCATGTGTACAGGGGCATAAATGCAGCAGTGATAGGATTGGAGAGGTTTGGTGAGCAAATGAAGACCCTTGGAAGTCATATTGCATGGTACCCATTCCACAGGTTTCAACTACCCAGGTTTAAGGTATTCTTCCTTCAGCTAACACATGCATGTGGAACCTAGAGTATGATCAACCATGTGATCGGGAGACGTGTTCAAATGTGTCTCAGTTTTCATACCCTGGTACTCGGGTGCAACATTCCAGACGCTTTACTAACACTCTCCCGACTTGGAGAGTCATTCCCTTTAACCTCCTGCTTGGCCCAGTTTGCAATTTCTGCGGAAGATGAACAGGAATAGGGAGAACCAATGAGAGAGTAGCTGGAGGTGTCTGGACGGGCAAATTTAACTCTCATTTCCCACCAGGAAGAGGAAATAACCAAAGGCTCAGCGTGCCGTGCCGGAACCAGATTAGGGCCTGAAGCCATCCTGCGGTGTTGCGGCCAGGTCACAAGAAAGCGAGTTGAAGAAAGGAGCTCAGGGGCACTGTAATTCACAAACATGCAGAGTTATAAATGACAGCTATCGTCCAAAAATAGACTGAAGTAAGGCTGCCAAGAGGACTTGAAAGCGGGGCAGAATTGCAGGAAACCGATTTCAGGAGGTAGACTGGAATTGCATTGAAAGCATAGGAAAAGAGACAGAACGTCCACAATGATGCACTTGACCAAAAAGGGCATATGTGTTTTTTCCTGAATATATTCAGGAAAAAACGCATACGCACTTTTTGGCCAACCAAGCAAACTTGCAAAGGAAATCTGCACTACAATGAAGTCTCACTTCCCCCCGGTCAAAAGGGCCATCTGAAAAAAGTGTAAAATCCAGAAAGGCAGGACAGGCCATGGAGAACTGGGAGCCTTGTTATGCTGATGGGCGGGATGTAATTTGCTAACAGACACTCGGGAGAAGTGTATGGTGTTTCCTGAAACATCTAAAAAACAAAGCAACAGAGCCTAGGGCACTTCCACTTATGGTCCTATAGCTTAGGGAAACTAAAATCAAAAAGACACAGCCACCCCAAAGTTTGGGATGCCTCTGTTTACAAGAACCTCGTTTACAGTACAAGTTCAACATCGCAGAAAGTGAAAAATGAATAAAGAAGTTGTGGTATTTACTTACAAAGCAATATCACTCAGCAATGAAATCTATGTCATCAGGCCCTTAGCAGCACAATGAGTGGATTCAGGTATTGCGGCGAGCCGTTTCTGACCGGCAGAATAACGAGCCGCCACACGCAAGATTCTTCTCGTATCACACTTTATTGGAGCACAGCTTGGTTGAAGAAAGATGGAAGGAAGACCCCGCAATCCTATAGCAGTCTGCTTATATAGGGATTAAGAACATGTGTCGCTCTGTGATTGGCTTTCGCCGATGGTGCGATTTGTGAGCCAGCATCGGATAGGTCGCTACTTTAAAACCTCATTAGTATACTTAGCGCAAGCGCAGTGGCCACAGGAAGGATGACTCAGCTTATTTCAGCTTCCTGCCGCGTAGCAGTTAGCTGACCGCGCCCTACATCTCCCCCTTTTTTATTTATTAGAACACCAAGCAGAATGTAGCCCGTACAAGTGTTCACCTCATGATGTGCTCACTGTTCGAGGGCAGTTTTCCGTTGGCATGTTTTGAGACACCTTCCTGCGTGCAATGCCAACAAGGGCTGCAGGGTGCAAAGGCTGACTCAGAATAATGGCTGATTCCCTATAGAGGTGCAATGGCAACAAGGCCTCTCTGTGCAAGGGCAATCAGGACAATGGATGACTCCCTATAGAGGTGCAATGGCGACAAGGCCTCTCTGTGCAAGGGCAATCAGGACAATGAATGACTCCCTATAGAGGTGCAATGGCGACAAGGCCTCTCTGTGCAAGGGCAATCATTTCGAATTATTCAGGGCAGAGAGCCAGGCTGCGGGAGAATCTCCTTCCTTAATAGCCAGAAGTGCCTGAGTGAGCAGGACCCTATCTCGATGTGCCCTGATGCGCACACGACAGACCAACCAGAGACACAGCATAATCCCAAATACACAGCAGACTCCAAAGATTCCTACCCCCACCCACTCCCCAAAGGAGGAAAAGGCAGAAGAGAGCCAAGAGGCAAAATCTCCAAAGGCAACGGGCTCCAGCCCGGCAGCACTCAGTTGCACAATCTGAATAATCCTTTGTGGAATTCCAACTAATACAAAGACTTCGATTAAGAATCATCAGGAACATCCAGCTCAGCATCTTCTCTGAAGTTTTCTTCAACAATTCTCGTCAGTCTTGATGGCACCCAGATCGGATCTTGATCCTGTGGGGAGACACAAAGAGATCCCCTGGATCGAGTAATAACACGATCCGGGCCCTTCCATTGATTGGACAACACATCTTTCCACATCACTTTGCCATAATTTTTATGGTTTGTTGCCACATGGCGTTCAGCAGAGGTTTCTTTATCATTATTTAAATGTAAAAAATTTATGGTAAATAAGGCAAGTGAAAGTCTCTGTCTAGGGGTACAGTTCTCTGCGATTCCCCCTTTTTGTTTTATTAAGAGTTCTTTAAGCTGATCTGCCTCATTGACAAACCCTGTCGTTCACAATAGGCTTTCATTAGTTTACTAAGTGGTGTATGCCTCTTAATCTTAAACTGCACCACAGAACCATCCTGCCCCGCCACCTTCAAATTAATATGATCGTTGTTCTCAGTCTTGACTCCTTCCTTGGGCTTTTCGTCGGCCATGGCCTTGTGGATTATAGGGCAAGCCTGTAATATGAATCACCTGCATTTTTTGACAAAAAAGAGCAAAGCTTTTGGAATGCCTCTGGGGTTAACCCCAGTCTTTTGGGTAACAACTCTTCACAATATTCCTAGCCAAAGCTCTGGTAATGTTAAATTTTTTTTCTTAAGACTGTAGATGACACATGATATAGTCTAGCGCTGTTAGAGCGCGTGTGGAAATTAAA
Organism: Delphinus delphis; assembly: GCF_949987515.2. Classification (NCBI taxonomy): domain Eukaryota; kingdom Metazoa; phylum Chordata; class Mammalia; order Artiodactyla; family Delphinidae; genus Delphinus; species Delphinus delphis. Next base: position 842,314 of record NW_027192650.1, read on the forward strand.
TTAAAAGGACACATCCAAACAGGTTGAGAATCATCACAGCGTTCTAATTGTGCATTTGTAATAGCTTGTTCTACCTTTTGAAGTGCCTGATGGGCTTCTGGGGTCAATTGGCGTGGGGAATTAAGATCAGGATTTCCCTCTAATACACTAAACAAAGGTTTTAGATCCAAGCGGGTTAAAACTTAAATATGGCCGAATCCAATTCACATCTCCAAGCAACCTCCGAAAATCATTCAATGCTTCTAAGCAATTAGTCCCAATCTCAATTTCTTGAGGTACTATCTTATTCCCATGTACAGCAGCTCCTAAAAAATTTACAACATCTCCCTTCTGTATTCCCTCGGGAGCAAGAAACAATCCCCCATTCCCTAAATATTTAATCAAAACGCCTAAGGCCTGTTCAAGCAACTCCATACAAGGGGCTTTATCTCGACTATTCAAAGGAATAGAAAAGAAACAATCTTTACGCCATTTCCCTAATTTTTTCTTAATTATTCCAGGGTGACTAGGAGGGTTCTAAATGCCCTAATTGTAACTGCTCATCCACTAGTTTGGATGCCGCCTCCAGTTTTTCCTTTGACAAAGGCCACTGAGGTACCCACACAGGTGTTGTGGTCCTCCATGTAATCATAAACTCAGTGACCCTTGAGAAAAACCCAAGCCTCGGTGGTTTAAATTTCCGTGGGCTTCTATAGGGGCGGTCATGCCTTATAACTTACGTCTTATCCCTCTATTAGATATCAGGGGCGGAAGCTCTAGCCTCCGCAGGATTAAAATATGGTGGGCTAGCGAGTGGCGGCATGTACCAATGCCCATACCGCTCTTGTTCATATGCCGCGGCCGCTCCTTCTAAATCTTCCTTCTCTCTAGGATTTAATTCATCTTGAAACAAATATAATTTCTTAAACTCATCTAGGATTGGATATAATCCTGGCACCGTTTCTTGCTTTTCCTTTTGTTTTCTTTTTTCTCTTTTCATAATTTCAGGCCTGTCTACCGTAGTCCCTGTTTGTTCATTCTCTAATGCGCTATCTTGACACACGCTAAGAGCCTTACGTCCTCGTTGAATAATTTCTTCACATTTTCCTTCCTTTAGGCAAGAAAGTATCATGCTCCACAAGGGGAGAGCGCCTCGAGAAAGTTCTCCCCTTGTGTTACACTCCTCTAGGTCTTTTCCGAGTTTTTCCCATGACGGAACAGTCAAGCTGCCTGATACCCCAAACCACGGCGCGGCACTTTCGATATCTTGTAGCAGCCTACTTATGGTTTTATGAGAGAGCTTTAGCCCTCGGTCCCTTAAAAGGGCTTGAATAGGCTCATGAAAATCAGTTGTAGGCTCCGTGGACGAACTATTCCCAAAAATGCTTGACTTATCCATCGGCCATGGAAGACACACTCGATCGGGCTGGTGGCACCGTAGCCACAAGCAAACGAAAAACATGAGAAACACTAAAAGGACAAAAGCGAAAGTAAAAACTTCAGGCTCCAAACCCCCGAAAAACATACCTGACTGGACTACTCACCGACGGTTACCACTCCGTGTGTCGAGTTCTGAATCGGTCCTCCATGCAGGGCGCGAAGTTCCCGGGTTTCGGCACCACTTGCGGCGAGCCGTTTCTGACCGGCAGAATAACGAGCCGCCACACGCAAGATTCTTCTCGTATCACACTTTATTGGAGCACAGCTTGGTTGAAGAAAGATGGAAGGAAGACCCCGCAATCCTATAGCAGTCTGCTTATATAGGGATTAAGAACATGTGTCGCTCTGTGATTGGCTTTCGCCGATGGTGCGATTTGTGAGCCAGCATCGGATAGGTCGCTACTTTAAAACCTCATTAGTATACTTAGCGCAAGCGCAGTGGCCACAGGAAGGATGACTCAGCTTATTTCAGCTTCCTGCCGCGTAGCAGTTAGCTGACCACGCCCTACAAGGTATGATGATTCTAACTGAAATAAGTCACACAGAAAAAGAAACATCATAAGATATCAGTAATACACGGAATGTAAACTTGGCTACACAGGAACTGAATTACAGAACAGAACAGGGTCTCAAATTTAGAAAACCAACTTATGCTTGCTTAAGGGGAAAGGTGAGTTGGGGTGCTGCATAAAACCAGAGATTGAAATGAGCACAGATAAAGTTCCTTAAGCCAAATATTGAATACACAAGAGCTACTCCTTGCTCAACGAAATGGACTCAACACCGCATATTAAATGCCTAAGAATGTACCTGACTAGTAAGTATCTTAAAACCTATGGATCACTATGTCTCCGAAAAAGAATCAAGCATGTGTACAGGGGCATAAACGCAGCAGTGATAGGATTGGAGAGGTTCGGTGAGCAAATGAAGACCCCTTGAAGTCATATTGCATGGTACCCATTCCACGGGTTTCAACTACCCAGGTTTAAGGTATTCTTCCTTCAGCTAAAACATGCATGTGGAACCCAGAGTATGATCAACCGTGTGAACAGTAGACGTGTTCAAATATGTCTCAGTTTTTCTCCCGTGGTACTCGGGTGCAACATTCCAGACGCTTTACTAACACTCTCCCCACTTGGAGAGTCAGCGCCTTTAACCTCCTGTTTGGCCCAGTTTGCAATTTCTGCAGAAGATGAACAGGAATAGTGAGAACCAATGAGAGACTAGCTGGAGGTGTCTGGACGGGCAAATTTAACTCTCATTTCCCACCAGGAAGAGGAAATAACCAAAGGTTCAGCGTGCCTGCAGGAACCAGGTTAGGGCCTGAAGCCATCCTGCGGTGTTGCGGCCAGGTCACAAGAAAGCGAGTTGAAGAAAGGAGCTCAGGGGCACTGTAATTCACAAACCTGCAGAGTTATAAATGACAGCTATCGTCCAAAAATATACTGAAGTAAGGCTGCCAAAAGGGCTTGAAAGCGGGGCAGAATTGCAGGAAACCGATTTCAGGAGGTAGACTGGAATTGCATTGAAAGCATAGGAAAAGAGACAGAACTTCCACAATGATGCACTTGGCCAAAAAGGGCGTATGCGTTTTTTCCTGAATATATTAAGGAAAAAACGCATACGCCCTTTTTGGCCAACCAAGCAAGCTTGCAAAGGAAATCTGCACTACAATGAAGTCTCACTTCCCCCCGGTCAAAAGGGCCATCTGAAAAAAGTGTAAAATCCAGAAAGGCAGGACAGGCCATGGAGAACTGGGAGCCTTGTTATGCTGATGGGCGGGATGTAAATTGCCAACAGACACTCGGGAGAAGTGTATGGTGTTTCCTGAAACATCTAAAAAACAAAGCAACAGAGCCTAGGGCACTTCCACTTATGGTCCTATAGCTTAGGGAAATTAAAATCAAAAAGACACAGCCACCCCAATGTTTGCAACTCCTCTGTTTACAAGAACCTCGTGTACAGTACAAGTTCAACATCGCAGAAAGTGAAAAATGGATAAAGAAGTTGTGGTATTTACTTACCAACAATATCACTCAGCAATGAAATCTATGTCATCAGGCCCTTAGCAGCACAATGAGTGGATTCAGGTACGATGATACTAACTGAAATAAGTCACACAGAAAAAGAAACATCATAAGATATCAGTAATACACGGAATGTAAACTTGGTTACACAGGAACTGAATTACAGAACAGAACAGGGTCTCAAATTTAAAAAACCAACTTATGCTTGCTTAAGGGGAAAGGTGAGTTGGGGTGCTGCATAAAACCAGAGATTGAAATGAGCACAGATAAAGTTCCTTAAGCCAATTATTGAATACACAAGAGCTACTCCTTGCTCAACGAAATGGACTCAACACCGCATATTAAATGCCTAAGAATGTACCTGACTAGTAAGTATCTTAAAACCTATGGATCGCTATGTCTCCGAAAGAGAATCAAGCATGTGTACAGGGGCATAAACGCAGCAGTGATAGGATTGGAGAGGTTCGGTGAGCAAATGAAGACCCCTTGAAGTCATATTGCATGGTACCCATTCCACGGGTCTCAACTCTCCAGGTTTAAGGTATTCTTCCTTCAGCTAAAACATGCATGTGGAACCCAGAGTATGATCAACCGTGTGAACGGGAGACGTGTTCAAATATGTCTCAGTTTTCGTACCCTGGTACTCGGGTGCAACATTCCAGACGCTTTACTAACACTCTCCTGACTTGGAGAGTCAGTCCCTTTAACCTCCTGTTTGGCCCAGTTTGCAATTTCTGCGGAAGATGAACAGGAATACTGAGAACCAATGAGAGACTAGCTGGAGGTGTCTGGACGGGCAAATTTAACTCTCATTTCCCACCAGGAAGAGGAATTAACCAAAGGCTCAGCGTGCCATGCCGGAACCAGATTAGGGCCTGAAGCCATCTTGCGGTGTTGCGGCCAGGTCACAAGAAAGCGAGTTGAAGAAAGGAGCTCAGGGGCACTGTAATTCACAAACCTGCAGAGTTATAAATGACAGCTATCGTCCAAAAATAGACTGAAGTAAGGCTGCCAAGAGGACTTGAAAGCGGGGCAGAATTGCAGGAAACCGATTTCAGGAGGTAGACTGGAATTGCATTGAAAGCATAGGAAAAGAGGCAGAACGTCCACAATGATGCACTTGGCCAAAAAGGGCGTATGCGTTTTTTCCTGAATATATTCAGGAAAAAACGCATACGCCCTTTTTGGCCAACCAAGCAAGCTTGCAAAGGAAATCTGCGCTACAATGAAGTCTCACTTCCCCCCGGTCAAAAGGGCCATCTGAAAAAAGTGTAAAATCCAGAAAGGCAGGACAGGCCATGGAGAACTGGGAGCCTTGTTATGCTGATGGGCGGGATGTAAATTGCCAACAGACACTCGGGAGAAGTGTATGGTGTTTCCTGAAACATCTAAAAAACAAAGCAACAGAGCCTAGGGCACTTCCACTTATGGTCCTATAGCTTAGGGAAATTAAAATCAAAAAGACACAGCCACCCCAAAGTTTGGGACGCCTCTGTTTACAAGAACCTCATTTACCATACAAGTACAATATCATAGAAAGTGAAAAATGGATAAAGAACTTGTGGTACTTACGTACAATGCAGTATCACTCAGCAATGAAATCTATGTCATTAGGCCCGTAGCAGCATAATGAGTGGATTCAGGTACGATGATTCTAACTGAAATAAGTCACACAGAAAAAGAAACATCATAAGATATCACTAATACACGGAATGTAAACTTGGCTACACAGGAACTGAATTCCAAAACAGAACAGGGTCTCAAATTTAGAAAACCAACTTATGCTTGCTTAAGGGGAAAGGTGAGATGGGGTGCTGCATAAAACCAGAGATTGAAATGAGCACAGATAAAGTTCCTTAAGCCAAATATGGAATAGACAAGAGCTACTCCTTGCTCAACGAAATGGACTCAACACCGCATATTAAACGCCTAAGAATGTACCTGACTAGTAAGTATCTTAAAACCTAGGGATTGCTATGTCTCCGAAAGAGAATCAAGCATGTGTACAGGGGCATAAACGCAGCAGTGATAGGATTGGAGAGGTTCGGTGAGCAAATGAAGACCCTTTGAAGTCATATTGCATGGTACCCATTCCACGGGTTTCAACTACCCAGGTTTAAGGTATTCTTCCTTCAGCTAAAACATGCATGTGGATCCTACAGTATGATCAACCATGTGATCGGGAGATGTGTTCAAATATGTCTCAGTTTTCGTACCCTGGTACTCAGGTGCAACATTACAGATGCTTTACTAACACTCACCCGACTTGGAGAGTCAGTCCCTTTAACCTCCTGTTTGGCCCAGTTTGCAATTTCTGCAGAAGATGAACAGGAATAGTGAGAACCAATGAGAGACTAGCTGGAGATGTCTGGACGGGCCCGAACCCTAACCCTGACCCTTCCCCGAAGCCTGACCCTCACCCGTCCCCTAATCCTAACCCGTACGCTAACACTAACCCGCGCCCTCACACACACGCTCACCCTAAAGCGTTGCCGTACCCTCACCTGGACCCTAAACCGTCCCCGTCCCCTAACCCTAACCCTAGCCCGAACCCTAACCCTAACCCTTCACCGAAGCCTGACCCTCACCCGTGCCCTAACCCTAACACGTACGCTAACACTAACCCGCACCCTCACACGCACGCTCCTCCTAAGGCGTAGCCGTACCCTCACCTGGACCCTAAACCGTCCCCGTCCCCTAACCCTAACCCTAGCCCGAACCCTAACCCTAACACTTCCCCGAAGCCTGACCCTCACCCGTCCCCTAATCCTAACCTGTACGCTAACACTAAACCGCGCCCACACACGCACGCTCCCCCTAAAGCGTTGCTGTACCCTCACCTGGACCCTAAACCGTCCCCGTCCCTTAACCCTAACCCTAGCCCGAACCCTAACACTAACCCTTCCCCGAAGCCTGACCCTAACCCGTCCCCTAATCCTAACCCGTACGCTCACACTAACCCGCGCCCTCACACGCACGCTCCCCCTAAAGCGTTGCCGTACCCTCACCTGGACCCTAAACCGTCCCCGTCCCCTAACCCTAACCCTAGCCTGAACCCTAACCCTAAACCTTCCCCGAAGCCTGACCCTCACCCGTCCCCTAATCCTAACCCGTACGCTAACACTAACTCGCGCCCTCACACGCCCGCTCCTCCTAAAGCGTTGCCGTACCCTCACCTGGACCCTAAACCGTCCCCGTCCCCTAACCCTAACCCTAGCCCGAACCCTAACCCTGACCCTTCCCCGAAGCCTGACCCTCACCCGTCCCCTAATCCTAACCCGTACGCTAACACTAACCCGCGCCCTCACACGCACGCTCCCACTAAAGCGTTGCCGTACCCTCACCTGGACCCTAAACCGTCCCCGTCCCCTAACCCTAACCCTAGCCCGAACCCTAACCCTTCCCCGAAGCCTGACCCTTACCCGTCCCCTAATCCTAACCCGTACGCTAACACTAACCCGCGCCCTCACACGCACGGTCCCCCTAAAGCGTTGCCGTACCCTCACCTGGACCCTAAACCGTCTTCGTCCCCTAACCCTAACCCTAGCCCGAACCGTAACCCTAACCCTTCCCCGAAGCCTGACCCTCACCCGTGCCCTAATCCTAACCCGTACGCTACCACTAACACGCACCCTCACACGCACGCTCCTCCTAAGGCGTAGCCGTACCCTCACCTGGACCCTAAACCGTCCCCGTCCCCTAATCCTAACCCTAGCCCGAACCCTAAACCTGACCCTTCCCCGAAGCCTGACACTCACCCGTTACCTAATCCTAACGCGTACGCTAACACTAACCAGCGCCCTCACACGCACGCTCCCCCTAAAGCGTTGCCGTACCCTCACCTGGATCCTAAACCGTCCCCGTCCCCTAACCCTAACCCTAGCCCGAACCCTAACCCTGACCCTTCCCCGAAGCCTGACCCTCACCCGTCCCCTAATCCTAACCCGTACGCTAACACTAACCCGTGCCCTCACACGCACGCTCCCCCTAAAGCGTTGCCGTACCCTCACCTTGACCCTAAACCGTCCCCGTCACCTAACCCTAACCCTAGCCCGAACCCTAACCCTGACCCTTCCCGGAAGCCTGACCCTCACCCGTCCCCTAATCCTAACCCGTACGCTCACACTAACCCGGGCCCTCACACGCACGCTCCCCATAAAGCGTTGCCATACCCTCACCTGGACCCTAAACCGTCCCCGTCCCCTAACCTTAACCCTAGCCCGAACCCTAACCCTAAACCTTCCCAGAAGCCTGACCCTCACCCGTCCCCTAATCCTAACCCGTAGGCTAACACTAACCTACGCCCTCACACGCACGCTCCCACTAAAGCGTTGCCGTACCCTCACCTGGACCCTAAACCGTCCCCGTCCCCTAACCCTAACCCTAGCCCGAACCCTAAACCTGACCCTTCCCCAAACCTGACCCTCACCCGTCCCCTAATCCTAACCCGTACGCAAACACTAACCCGCGCCCTCACACGCACGGTCCCCCTAAAGCGTTGCCGTACCCTCACCTGGACCCTAAACCGTCCCCGTCCCCTAACCCTAACCCTAGCCCGAACCCTAACCCTGACACTTCCCCGAAGCCTGACCCTCACCCGTCCCCTAATCCTAACCCGTACGCTAACACTAACCCACGCCCTCACACGCACGCGCCCCCTAAAGCGTTGCCGTACCCTCACCTGGACCCTAAACCGTCCCCGTCCCCTAACCCTAACCCTAGCCCGAACCATAACACTAAACTTTCCCCGAAGCCTGACCCTCACCCGTCCCCTAATCCTAACCCGTACGCTAACACAAACCCGCGTCCTCACACGCACGCTCCCCCTAAAGTGTTGCCGTACCCTAACCTGGACCCTAAACCGTCCCCGTCCCCTAACCCTAACCCTAGCCCGAACCCTAACCCTAACCCTTCCCCGAAGCCTGACCCTCACCCGTCCCCTAATCCTAACCCGTACGCTAACACTAACCCGCGCCCTCACACGCACGCTCCCCCTAAAGCGTTGTCGTACCCTCCCCTGGACCCTAAACCGTCCCCGTCCCCTAACCCTAACCCTAGCCCGAACCCTAACCCTAACCCTTCCCTAAAGCCTGACCCTCACCCGTCCCCTAATCCTAACCCGTACGCTAACACTAAACCACGCCCTCACTACTACGCTCCCCCTAAAGTGTTGTCGTACCCTCCCCTGGACCCTAAACCGTCCCCGTCCCCTAACCCTAACCCTAGCCCAAACCCTAACCCTAACCCTTCCCCGAAGCCTGACCCTCACCCGTCCCCTAATCCTAACCCGTACGCTAACAATAACCCGTGCCCTCACACGTACGCTCCCCCTAAAGCGTTGTCGTACCCTCACCTGGACCCTAAACCGTCCCCGTCCTCTAACCCTAACCCTAGCCCGAACCCTATCCCTAACCCTTCCCGGAAGCCTGACCCTCACCCATCCCCTAATCCTAACCCGTACGCTAACACTAACCCGTGCCCTCACACCTACGCTCCCCCTAAAGCGTTGTCGTACCCTCACCTGGACCCTAAACCGTCCCCGTCCCCTAACACTAACCCTAGCCCGAACCCTATCCCTAACCCTTCCCCGAAGCCTGACCCTCACCCGTCCCCTAATCCTAACCCGGACGCTAACACTAACCCGTGCCCTCACACGTACGCTCCCCCTAAAGCGTTGTCGTACCCTACCCTGGACCCTAAACCGTCCCCGTCCCCGTCCCCTAACCCTAGCCCGAACCCTAACCCTAACCCTTCCCCGAAGCCTGACCCTCACCCGTGCCCTAATCCTAACCCGTACGCTAATACTAACCCGCGCCCTCACACGTACGCTCCCCCTAAAGCGTTGTCGTACCCTCAACTTGACCCTAAACCATCCCCGTCCCCTAACCCTAACCCTAGCCCGAACCCTAACCCTAAACTTTCCCCGAAGCCTGACCCTCACCCGTCCCCTAATCCTAACCCGTACGCTAACACTAACCCGCGCCCTCACACCTACGTTCCCCCTAAAGCGTTGTCGTTCCCTCCCCTGGACCCTAAACCATCCCCGTCCCCTAACCCTAACCCTAGCCCGAACCCTAACCCTAACCCTTCCCCGAAGCCTGACCCTCACCCGTCCCCTAATCCTAACCCATTCGCTAACACTAACCCGCGCCCTCACACCTACGCTCCCCCTAAAGCGTTGTCGTACCCTCACCTGGACTCTAAACCGTCCCCATCCCCTAACCCTAACCCCAGCCCGAACCCTAACCCTAACCCTTCGCCGAAGCCTGACCCTCACCCGTACCCTAATCCTAACCCGTACGCTAACACTAACCCGTGCCCTCACACATACGCTCCCCCTAAAGCGTTGTCGTACCCTCCCCTGGACCATAAACCGTCCCCGTCCCCTAACCCTAACCCTAGCCCGAACCCTAAACCTAAACCTTCCCTGAAGCCTAACCCTCACCCGTCCCCTAATCCTAACCTGTACGCTAACACTAACCCGCGCCCTCACACGTACGCTCCCCCTAAAGCATTGTCGTACCCTCACTTGGACCCTAAACCGTCCTCATCCCCTAACCCTAACCCTAGCCCGAACCCTAACCCTAACCCTTCCCCGAAGCCTGACCCTCACCCGTCCCATAATCCTAACCCGTAAGCTAACAGTAACCCGCGCCCTCACACCTACGCTCCCCCTAAAGCGTTGTCGTACCCTCAACTGGACCCTGAACCGTCCCCGTCCCCTAACCCTAACCCTAGCCCGAACCCTAACGCTAACCCTTCCACGAAGCCTGACCCTCACCCGTCCCCTAATCCTAACCCGTACGCTAACACTAACCCGCGCCCTCACACCAACGCTCCCGCTAAAGCGTTGTCATACCCTAACCTGGACCCTAAACCGTCCCCGTCCCCTAACCCTAACTCTAGCCCGAACCCTAACCCTAACCCTTCCCCGAAGCCTGACCCTCACCCGTCCCCTAATCCTAACCCGGACGCTAACACTAACCCGTGCCCTCACACGTACGCTCCCCCTAAAGCGTTGTCGTACCCTACCCTGGACCCTAAACCGTCCCCGTCCCCGTCCCCTAACCCTAGCCCGAACCCTAACCCTAACCCTTCCCCGAAGCCTGACCCTCACCCGTGCCCTAATCCTAACCCGTACGCTAATACTAACCCGCGCCCTCACACGAACGCTCCCCCTAAAGCGTTGTCGTACCCTCAACTTGACCCTAAACCATCCCCGTCCCCTAACCCTAACCCTAGCCCGAACCCTAACCCTAAACTTTCCCCGAAGCCTGACCCTCACCCGTCCCCTAATCCTAACCCGTACGCTAACACTAACCCGCGCCCTCACACCTACGTTCCCCCTAAAGCGTTGTCGTTCCCTCCCCTGGACCCTAAACCATCCCCGTCCCCTAACCCTAACCCTAGCCCGAACCCTAACCCTAAACCTTCCCCGAAGCCTGACCCTCACCCGTCCCCTAATCCTAACCCATACGCTAAGACTAACCCGCACCCTCACACCTACGCTCCCCCTAAAGCGTTGTCGTACCCTCACCTGGACCCTAAACCGTCCCCGTCCCCTAACCCTAACCCTAGCCCGAACCCTAAAGCTGACCCTTCCCCGAAGCCTGACCCTCACCCGTCCCCTAATCCTAACCCGTACGCAAACACTAACCCGCGCCCTCACACGCACGGTACCCCTAAAGCGTTGCCGTACCCTCACCTGGACCCTAAACCGTCCCCGTCCCCTAACCCTAACCCTAGCCCGAACCCTAAACCTGACCCTTCCCCGAAGCCTGACCCTCACCCGTCCCCTAATCCTAACCCGTACGCTAACACTAACCCACGCCCTCACACGCACGCGCCCCCTAAAGCGTTGCCGTACCCTCACCTGGACCCTAAACCGTCCCCGTCCCCTAACCCTAACCCTAGCCCGAACCATAACCCTAAACTTTCCCTGAAGCCTGACCCTCACCCGTCCCCTAATCCTAACCCGTACGCTAACACTAAACCACGCCCTCACTACTACGCTCCCCCTAAAGCGTTGTCGTACCCTCCCCTGGACCCTAAACCGTCCCCGTCCCCTAACCCTAACCCTAGCCCAAACCCTAACCCTAACCCTTCCCCGAAGCCTGACCCTCACCCGTCCCCTAATCCTAACCCGTACGCTAACACTAACCCGTGCCCTCACACATACGCTCCCCCTAAAGCGTTGTCGTACCCTCCCCTGGACCATAAACCGTCCCCGTCCCCTAACCCTAACCCTAGCCCGAACCCTAAACCTAAACCTTCCCTGAAGCCTAACCCTCACCCGTCCCCTAATCCTAACCTGTACGCTAACACTAACCCGCGCCCTCACACGTACGCTCCCCCTAAAGCATTGTCGTACCCTCACTTGGACCCTAAACCGTCCTCATCCCCTAACCCTAACCCTAGCCCAAACCCTAACCCTAACCCTTCCCCGAAGCCTGACCCTCACCCGTCCCATAATCCTAACCCGTAAGCTAACAGTAACCCGCGCCCTCACACCTACGCTCCCCCTAAAGCGTTGTCGTACCCTCAACTGGACCCTGAACCGTCCCCGTCCCCTAACCCTAACCCTAGCCCGAACCCTAACGCTAACCCTTCCACGAAGCCTGACCCTCACCCGTCCCCTAATCCTAACCCGTACGCTAAAACTAACCCGCGCCCTCTCACCAACGCTCCCGCTAAAGCGTTGTCGTACCCTAACCTGGACCCTAAACCGTCCCCGTCCCCTAACCCTAACTCTAGCCCGAACCCTAACCCTAACCCTTCCCCGAAGCCTGACCCTCACCCGTCCCCTAATCCTAACCCGTACGCTGACACTAACCCACGCCCTCACACGTACGCTCCACCTAAAGCGTTGTCGTACCCTCACCTGGACCCTAAACCGTCCCCGTCCCTTAACCCTAACCCGAGCCCGAACCCTAACCCTAACCGTTCCCCGAAGCCTGACCCTCACCCGTCCCCTAATCCTAACCCGTACGCTAACACAAACCCACGCCCTCACACGTACGCTCCCCCTAAAGCGTTGTCGTACCCTCACCTGGACCCTAAACCGTCCCCGTCCCCTAACCCTAGCCCGAACCCTAAGCCTAACCCTTCCCGAAGCCTGACCCTCACCCGTCCCCTAATCCTAACCCGTACGCTAACACTTACCCGCGCCCTCACACGTATGCTTCCTCTAAAGCGTTGTCGTACCCTCACCTGGACCATAAACCGTCCCCGTCCCCTAACCCTAACCCTACGGCAAACCCTATCACTTTCCCGAAGCCTGACCTTCACCCGACCCCTAATCCTAACCCGTACGCTAACACTAACCCACGCCCTCACACGTACGCTCCCCCTAAAGCGTTGTCGTACCCTCACCTGGACCCTAAACCGTCCCCGTCCCCTAACCCTAACCCTAGCACGAACCCTAACCCTGACACTTCCCCGAAGCCTGACCGTCACCCGTCCCGTAATCCTAACCCGTACGCTAACACTAACCCACGCCCTCACACGCACGCTCCCCCTAAAGCGTTGTCGTACCCTCCCCTGGACCCTAAACCGTCCCCGTCCCCTAACCCTAACCCTAGCCCAAACCCTAACCCTAAACCTTCCCCGAAGCCTGACCCTCACCCGTCCCCTAATCCTAACCCGTACGCTAACAATAACCCGTGCCCTCACACGTACGCTCCCCCTAAAGCGTTGTCGTACCCTCACCTGGACCCTAAACCGTCCCCGTCCTCTAACCCTAACCCTAGCCCGATCCCTATCCCTAACCCTTCCCCGAAGCCTGACCCTCACCCATCCCCTAATCCTAACCCGTACGCTAACACTAACCCGTGCCCTCACACCTACGCTCCCCCTAAAGCGTTGTCGTACCCTCACCTGGACCCTAAACCGTCCCCGTCCCCTAACACTAACCCTAGCCCGAACCCTATCCTTAACCCTTCCCCGAAGCCTGACCCTCACCCGTCCCCTAATCCTAACCCGGACGCTAACACTAACCCGTGCCCTCACACGTACGCTCCCCCTAAAGCGTTGTCGTACCCTACCCTGGACCCTAAACCGTCCCCGTCCCCGTCCCCTAACCCTAGCCCGAACCCTAACCCTAACCCTTCCCCGAAGCCTGACCCTCACCCGTGCCCTAATCCTAACCCGTACGCTAATACTAACCCGCGCCCTCACACGTACACTCCCCCTAAAGCGTTGTCGTACCCTCAACTTGACCCTAAACCATCCCCGTCCCCTAACCCTAACCCTAGCCCGAACCCTAACCCTAAACTTTCCCCGAAGCCTGACCCTCACCCATCCCCTAATCCTAACCCTTACGCTAACACTAACCGGCGCCCTCACACCTATGTTCCCCATAAAGCGTTGTCGTTCCCTCCCCTGGACCCTAAACCATCCCCGTCCCCTAACCCTAACCCTAGCCCGAACCCTAACCCTAACCCTTCCCCGAAGCCTGACCCTCACCCGTCCCCTAATCCTAACCCATACGCTAACACTAACCCGCGCCCTCACACCTACGCTCCCCCTAAAGCGTTGTCGTACCCTCACCTGGACTCTAAACCGTCCCCATCCCCCACCCCTAACCCCAGCCCGAACCCTAACCCTAACCCTTCGCCAAAGCCTGACCCTCACCCGTACCCTAATCCTAACCCGTACGCTAACACTAACCCGTGCCCTCACACATACGCTCCCCCTAAAGCGTTGTCGTACCCTCCCCTGGACCATAAACCGTCCCCGTCCCCTAACCCTAACCCTAGCCCGAACCCTAAACCTAAACCTTCCCTGAAGCCTAACCCTCACCCGTCCGCTAATCCTAACCTGTACGCTAACACTAACCCGCGCCCTCACACGTACGCTCCCCCTAAAGCATTGTCGTACCCTCACTTGGACCCTAAACCGTCCTCATCCCCTAACCCTAACCCTAGCCCGAACCCTAACCATAACCCTTCCCCGAAGCCTGACCCTCACCCGTCCCGTAATCCTAACCCGTAAGCTAACACTAACCCGTGCCCTCACACCTACGCTCCCCCTAAAGCATTGTCGTACCCTCACCTGGACCGTAAACCGTCCGCATCCCCTAACCCTAACCATAGCCCGAACCCTAACCCTTCCCGAAGCCTGACCCTCACAAGTCCCCTAATCCTAACCCGTACGCTGACACTAACCCACGCCCTCACACGTACGCTCCACCTAAAGCGTTGTCGTACCCTCACCTGGACCCTAAACCGTCCCCCTCCCTTAACCCTAACCCGAGCCCGAACCCTAACCCTAACCCTTCCCCGAAGCCTGACCCTCACCCGTCCCATAATCCTGACCCGTACTCTAACACTAACCCACGCCCTCACTCGTACGCTCCCCCTAAAGCGTTTTCGTACCCTCATCTGGACCCTAAACCATCCCCGTCCCCTAACACTAACCCTAGCCCGAACCCTAACACTAACCCTTCCCCGAAGCCTGATCCTCACCCGTCCCCTAATCCTGACCCGTACACTAACACTAACCCACGCCCTCACTCCTACGCTCCCCCTAAAGCATTGCCGTACCCTCACCTGGACCCTAAACCGTCCCCGTCCCCTGACCCTAACCCTAGCCCGAACCCTAACCCTAACCCTTCCCCGAAGCCTGACCCTCACCCGTCCCCTAATCCTAACCCGTACACTAACACTAACCCGCGCCCTCACACGTACACTCCCCCTAAAGCGTTGTCGTACCCTCACCTGGACCCTAAACCGTCCCCGTCCCCTTACACTAACCCTAGCCCGAACCCTAACCCTAACCCTTCCCCGAAGTCTGACCCTCACCCGTCCCCTAATCCTAACCCGTACGCTAACACTAACCCACGCCCTCACACCTACACTCCCCATAAAGCGTTGTCATACACTCACCTGGACCCTAATCCGTCCCCGTCCCCTAACCCTAACCCTAGCCCGAACCCTAACCCTAACCCTTCCCCGAAGCCTGACCCTCACCCATCCCCTAATCCTAACCCGTACACTAACACTAACCCGCGCCTTCACACGTACACTCCCCCTAAAAGGTTGTCGTACCCTCACCTGGACCCTAAACCGTCCCCGACCCCTAACCCTAACCCTAGCCCGAACCCTAACCGTAACCCTTCCCCGAAGCGTGACCCTCACCCGTCCCCTAATCCTAACACGTACGCTAACGCTAACCCGCGCCCTCACACGAACGTTCCCCCTAAAGCGTTGTCGTACCCTCACCTGGACCCTAAACCATCCCCGTCACCTAACCCTAACCCTAGCCCAAACCCTAACCCTAACGCTTCCCCGAAGCCTCACCCTCACCCGTCCCCTAATCCTAACCCGTACGCTAACACTAACCGCGCCCTCACACGTACGCTCCGCCTAAAGCGTTGTCGTACCCTCACCTGGACACTAAACTGTCCCCGTCCCCTAACCCTAACACTTCCCCAAAGCCTGACCCTCACCCGTCCTCTAATCCTAACCCGTACGCTAACACTAACCCGTGCCCTCACACGTACGCTCCCCCTAAAGCGTTGTCGTACCCTCACCTGGACCGTAAACCATCCCCGTCCCCTAACCCTAACCCTAGCCCGAACCCTAACCCTTCCCCGAAGCCTGACTCTCACCCGGCCCATAATCCTAACCCGTACGCAAACACTAACCCGCGCCCTCACACGTACGCTCCTGCTAAAGTGCTGTCGTACCCTCACCTGGACACTAAACCGTTCCCGTCCCCTAACCCTAACCCTAGCCCGAACCCTAACACTAACACTTCCCCGAAGCCTCACCCTCACCCGTCCCCTAATCCTGTCCCGTATACTAACTCTAACCCACGCCCTCACACGTACGCTATCCCTAAAGCGTTGTCATACCCTCACCTGTACCCTAAACCGTCCCCGTCCCCTAAACCTAAACCTAGCCCGAACCCTAACACTAACCCTTCCCTGAAGCCTGACCCTCACCCGTCCCCTAATGCTGAACCGTACGCTAACACTAACCCACGCCCTCACTCCTACGCTCCCCCTAAAGCGTTGTCGTACCCTCCCCTGGACCCTAACCCTAGCCCGAACCCTAACCCTAGCCCGAACCCTAACCCTAACACTTCCCCGAAGCCTGACCCTCACCCGTCCCCTAATCCTAACCCGTACGCTAACACTAACCCACGCCCTGACACCTACGCTCCCCCTAAAGCGTTGTCGTACGCTCCCCTGGACCCTAAACCGTCCCCGTCCCCTAACCCTAACCCTAGCCCGAACCCTAACCCTAACCCTTCCCCGAAACCTGACCCTCACCCGTCCCCTAATCCTAACCCGTACGCTAACACAAACCCACGCCCTCACACGTACGCTCCCCCTAAAGCGTTGTCGTACCCTCACCTGGACCCTAAACCGTCCCCGTCCCCTAACCCTAGCCCGAACCCTAAGCCTAACCCTTCCCCGAAGCCTGACCCTCACCCGTCCCCTAATCCTAACCCGTACGCTAACACTTACCCGCGCCCTCACACGTATGCTTCCTCTAAAGCGTTGTCGTACCCTCACCTGGACCCTAAACCGTCCCCGTCCCCTAACCCTAACCCTAGCCCGAACCCTAACCCTAACCCTTCTCCGAATCCTGACACTCACCCGTCCCCTAATCCTAAGCCGTACGCTAACCATAACCCGCGCCTTCACACGTACGCTCCCCCTAAAGCGTTGTCATACCCTCAACTGGACCCTAAACCGTCCCCGTCCACTAACCCTAACCCTAGCCCGAACCCGAACCCTAACACTTCCCCGAAGCGTGACCCTCACCCGTCCCCTAATCCTAACCCATACGCTAATACTAACCCGCGCCCTCACACGTACACTCCCCCTAAAGCGTTGTCGTATACTCACATGGACCCTAAACAGTCCCCGTCCCCTAACCCAAACCCTAGACCGAACCCTAACACTAACGCTTCCCCGAAGCCTCACCCTCACCCGTCCCCTAATCCTAACCCGTACGCTAACACTAACCCGCGCCCTCACACGTACGCTCCCCCTAAAGCCTTGTCGTACCCTCACCTGGACCCTAAACCGTCCCCGTCCCAGAACCCTAGCCCGAACCCTAACCCTAACACTTCCCCGAAGCCTGACCCTCACCCGTCCCCTAATCCTAACCCGTACGCTAACATTAACCCGCGCCCTCACACGTACGCTCCCCCTAAAGCGTTGTCGTACCCTCACCTGGACCATAAACCGTCCCCGTCCCCTAACCCTAACCCTAGGGCAAACCCTATCACTTTCCCGAAGCCTGACCTTCACCCGACCCCTAATCCTAACCCGTACGCTAACACTAACCCACGCCCTCACACGTACGCTCCCCCTAAAGCGTTGTCGTACCCTCACCTGGACCCTAAACCGTCCCCGTCCCCTAACCCTAACCCTAGCACGAACCCTAACCCTGACACTTCCCCGAAGCCTGACCGTCACCCGTCCCCTAATCCTAACCCGTACGCTAACACTAACCCACGCCCTCACACGCACGCTCCCTCTAAAGCGTTGCCGTACCCTCACCTGGACCCTAAACCGTCCCCGTGCCCTAACCCTAACCCTAGCCCGAACCATAACCCTAACCTTTCCCCGAAGGCTGACCCTCACCCGTCCCCTAATCCTAACCCGTACGCTAACACTAACCCGCGTCCTCACACGCACGCTCCCCCTAAAGCGTTGCCGTACCCTCACCTGGACCCTAAACCGTCCCCGTCCCCTAACCCTAAACCTACCCCGAACCCTAACCCTAACCCTTCCCCGAAGCCTGACCCTCACCCGCCCCCTAATCCTAACCTGTACGCTAACACTAACCCGCGCCCTCACACGTACGCTCCCACTAAAGCGTTGTCGTACCCTCACCTGGACCCTAAACCGTTCCCGTCCCCTAACCCTAACCCTAGCACGAACCCTAACCCTAACCCTTCCCCGAAGCCTGACCCTCACCCGTCCCCTAATCCTAACACGTACGCTAACACTAACCCGCGCCCTCACACGTACACTCCCCCTAAAGCGTTGTCGTACCCTCACCTGGACCCTAAACCGTCCCCGTCCCCTAACCCTAACCTTAGCCCGAACCCTAACCCTAACACTTCCCCGAAACCTGACCCTCACCCGTCCCCTAATCCTAACCCGTACGCTAACAGTAACCCGCGCGCTCACACCTACGCTCCCCCGAAAGTGTTGTCGTACCCTCACCTGGGCCCTAAACCGTCCACGTCCCCTAACCCTAACCCTAGCCCAAAACCTAACCCTAACCCTTCCCCGAAGCCTGACCCTCACCCGTCCCATAATCCTGACCCGTACTCTAACACTAACCCACGCCCTCACTCGTACGCTCCCCCTAAAGCGTTTTCGTACCCTCATCTGGACCCTAAACCATCCCCGTCCCCTAACACTAACCCTAGCCCGAACCCTAACACTAACCCTTCCCCGAAGCCTGATCCTCACCCGTCCCCTAATCCTGACCCGTACACTAACACTAACCCACGCCCTCACTCCTACGCTCCCCCTAAAGCATTGCCGTACCCTCACCTGGACCCTAAACCGTCCCCGTCCCCTGACCCTAACCCTAGCCCGAACCCTAACCCTAACCCTTCCCCGAAGCCTGACCCTCACCCGTCCCCTAATCCTAACCCGTACACTAACACTAACCCGCGCCCTCACACGTACACTCCCCCTAAAGCGTTGTCGTACCCTCACCTGGACCCTAAACCGTCCCCGTCCCCTTACACTAACCCTAGCCCGAACCCTAACCCTAACCCTTCCCCGAAGTCTGACCCTCACCCGTCCCCTAATCCTAACCCGTACGCTAACACTAACCCACGCCCTCACACCTACACTCCCCATAAAGCGTTGTCATACACTCACCTGGACCCTAATCCGTCCCCGTCCCCTAACCCTAACCCTAGCCCGAACCCTAACCCTAACCCTTCCCCGAAGCCTGACCCTCACCCATCCCCTAATCCTAACCCGTACACTAACACTAACCCGCGCCTTCACACGTACACTCCCCCTAAAAGGTTGTCGTACCCTCACCTGGACCCTAAACCGTCCCCGACCCCTAACCCTAACCCTAGCCCGAACCCTAACCGTAACCCTTCCCCGAAGCGTGACCCTCACCCGTCCCCTAATCCTAACACGTACGCTAACGCTAACCCGCGCCCTCACACGAACGTTCCCCCTAAAGCGTTGTCGTACCCTCACCTGGACCCTAAACCATCCCCGTCACCTAACCCTAACCCTAGCCCAAACCCTAACCCTAACGCTTCCCCGAAGCCTCACCCTCACCCGTCCCCTAATCCTAACCCGTACGCTAACACTAACCGCGCCCTCACACGTACGCTCCGCCTAAAGCGTTGTCGTACCCTCACCTGGACACTAAACTGTCCCCGTCCCCTAACCCTAACACTTCCCCAAAGCCTGACCCTCACCCGTCCTCTAATCCTAACCCGTACGCTAACACTAACCCGTGCCCTCACACGTACGCTCCCCCTAAAGCGTTGTCGTACCCTCACCTGGACCGTAAACCATCCCCGTCCCCTAACCCTAACCCTAGCCCGAACCCTAACCCTTCCCCGAAGCCTGACTCTCACCCGGCCCATAATCCTAACCCGTACGCAAACACTAACCCGCGCCCTCACACGTACGCTCCTGCTAAAGTGCTGTCGTACCCTCACCTGGACACTAAACCGTTCCCGTCCCCTAACCCTAACCCTAGCCCGAACCCTAACACTAACACTTCCCCGAAGCCTCACCCTCACCCGTCCCCTAATCCTGTCCCGTATACTAACTCTAACCCACGCCCTCACACGTACGCTATCCCTAAAGCGTTGTCATACCCTCACCTGTACCCTAAACCGTCCCCGTCCCCTAAACCTAAACCTAGCCCGAACCCTAACACTAACCCTTCCCTGAAGCCTGACCCTCACCCGTCCCCTAATGCTGAACCGTACGCTAACACTAACCCACGCCCTCACTCCTACGCTCCCCCTAAAGCGTTGTCGTACCCTCCCCTGGACCCTAACCCTAGCCCGAACCCTAACCCTAGCCCGAACCCTAACCCTAACACTTCCCCGAAGCCTGACCCTCACCCGTCCCCTAATCCTAACCCGTACGCTAACACTAACCCACGCCCTGACACCTACGCTCCCCCTAAAGCGTTGTCGTACGCTCCCCTGGACCCTAAACCGTCCCCGTCCCCTAACCCTAACCCTAGCCCGAACCCTAACCCTAACCCTTCCCCGAAACCTGACCCTCACCCGTCCCCTAATCCTAACCCGTACGCTAACACTAACCCGCGCCCTCACACCTACGCTCCCCCTAAAGCCTTGTTGTACGCTCCCCTGGACCCTAAACCGTCCCCGTCCCCTAACCCTAACCCTAGCCCGAACCCTAACGCTAACACTTCCCCGAAGCCTCACCCTCACCCGTCCCCTAATCCTGTCCCGTATACTAACTCTAACCCACGCCCTCACATGTACGCTACCCCTAAAGCGTTGTCATACCCTCACCTGTACCCTAAACCGTCCCCGTCCCCTAACCCTAACCCTAGCCCGAACCCTAACACTAACCCTTCCCCGAAGCCTGACCCTCACCCGTCCCCTAATGCTGAACCGTACACTAACACTAACCCACGCCCTCACTCCTACGCTCCCCCTAAAGCGTTGTCGTACCCTCCCCTGGACCCTAAACCGTCCCCGTCCCCTAACCCTAATCCTAGCCCGAACCCTAACCCTAACCCTTCCCCGAAGCCTGACCCTCACCCGTCCCGTAATCCTAACCCGTACGATAACACTAACCCGCGCCCTCACACGTATGCTCCCTCTAAAGCGTTGTCGTACCCTCACCTGGACCCTAAACCGTCCCCGTCCCCTAACCCTAACCCTAGCCCGAACCCTAACCCTAACACTTCCCCGAAGCCTGACCCTCACCGTCCCCTAATCCTAACCCGTACGCTAACACTAACCGGCGCCCTCACACGTATACTCCCACTAAAGCGCTGTTGTACCCTCACCTGGACCCGAAGCTGTCCCCGTCCCCTAACCCTAACCCTAGCCCAAAACCTAACCATAACCCGTCCCCGAAGCCTGACACTCACCCGTCCCCTAATCCTAACCCGTGCGCTAACACTAACTCGCGCCCTCACACGTACGCTCCCCCTAATGCATTGTCGTACCCTCACCTGGACCCTAAACCGTCCCCGTCCCCTAACCCAAACCCTATCCCGAACCTTAACCCTAACACTTCCCCGAAGCCTGACCCTCACCCTTCCCCTAATCCTAACCCATATGCTAACACTAACCCGCGCCCTCAGACGTACGCTCCCACTAAAACGTTGTCGTACCCTCACCTGGACCCTAAAACGTCCCCATCCCCTAACCCTAACCCTAGACTGAAACCTAACCCTCACCCTTCCCCGAAGCCTGACCCTCACCCGTCCCCTAATCCTAACCCGTACGCTAACGCTAACCCGCGCCCTCACAGCTACGCTCCCCATAAAGCCTTGTCGTACCCTCACCTGGACCATAAACCGTACCCATCCCCTAACCCTAACCCTAGGCCAAACCCTTTCACTTCCCCGAAGCCTGACCCTCACCCGGCCCTAATCCTAACCCGTACGCTAACACTAACCCGCGGCCTCACACGTACGCTCCCCCTACATTTTTGTCGTACCCTCAACTGGACCCTATACCGTCCCCTTCCCGTAACACTAACCCTAGCCCGAACCCTAACCCTAACACTTCCCCGAAGCCTGACCCTCACCCGTCCCGTAATCCTAAACCGTACGCTAACACTAACCCGCGCCCTCACATGTACGCTCCCCCTAAAGCGTTGTCGTACCCTCACCTGGACCCTAAACCGTCCCCTTACCCTAACCCTAGCCCGAACCCTAACCCTAACCCTTCCCCGAAGCCTGACCCTCACCGTCCCCTAATCCTAACCCGTACGCTAACACTAACCGGCGCCCTCACACATATACTCCCCCTAAAGCGCTGTTGTACCCTCACTTGGACCCTAAGCCGTCCCCGTCCCCTAACCCTAACCCTAGCCCGAACCCTAACCATAACCCTTCCCCGAAGCCTGACCCTCACCCGTCCCCTAATCCTAACCCGTGCGCTAACACTAACCCGCGCCCTCACACGTACGCTTCCCCTAATGCATTGTCGTACCCTCACCTGGACTCTAAACCGTCCCCATCCCCTAACCCTAACCCTAGCACGAACCCTAACCCTAACCCTTCCCCGAAGCCTGACCCTCACCCGTCCCCTAATCCTAACCCGTAAGCTAACACTAACCCGCGCCTTCACACCTATGCTCCCCCTAAAGCTTTGTCGTACCCTCCCCTGGACTCTAAACCGTCCCCGTCCCCTAACCCTAACTCTAGCCCGAACCCTAACCCTAGCCCGAACCCTAACCTTAACCCTTCCCCGAAGCCTGACCCTCACCCGTCCCCTAATCCTAACCCGTACGCTAACACTAACCCGCGCCCTGACACCTACGCTCCCCGTAAAGCGTTGTCGTACGCTCACCTGGACCCTAAACCATCCCCATCCCCTAACCGTAACCCTAGCCCGAACCCTAAACCTAACCCTTCCCCGAAACCTGACCCTCACCCGTCCCCTAATCCTAACCCGTACGCTAAAACTAACCCGCGCCCTCACACCTACGCTCCCCCTAAATCCTTGTCGTACCCTCCCCTGGACCCTAAACCGTCCCCTAACCCTAACCCTAACCCTAGCCCGAACCCTAACCCTAACCCTTCCCCGAAGCCTAACCCTCACACGTCCCCTAATCCTAACCCTTACGCTAACACTAACCCGCGCCCTCACACCTACGCTCCCCCTAAAGCGTTGTCGTACCCTCACCTGGACCCTAAACCGTCCCCGTCCCCTAACCCTAACCCTAGCCCGAACCCTAACCCTAACACTTCCCGGAAACCTGACCCTGACCCGTCCCCTAATCCTAACCCGTACGCTAACAGTAACCCGCGCCCTCACATCTACGCTCCCCCTAAAGTGTTGTCGTACCCTCACCTGGGCCCTAAACCGTCCCCGTCCCCTAACCCTAACCCTAGCCCAAAACCTAACCCTAACCCTTCCCCGAAGCCTGACCCTCACCCGTCCTATAATCCTGACCCGTACTCTAACACTAACCCACGCCCTCACACGTACGCTCCCCCTAAAGCGTTGTTGTACCCTCATCTGGACCCTAAACCATCCCCGTCCCCTAACACTAACCCTAGCCCGAACCCTAACACTAACCCTTCCCCGAGCCTGATCCTCACCCGTCCCCTAATCCTGACCCGTACACTAACACTAACCCACGCCCTCACTGCTACGCTCCCCCTAAATCATTGCCGTACCCTCACCTGGACCCTAAACCGTCCCCGTCCCCTAACCCTAACCCTAGCCCGAACCCTAACCGTAACCCTTCCCCGAAGCCTGACCCTCACCCGTCCCCTAATCCTAACCCGTACGCTAACACTAACCCGCGCCCTCACACGTACACTCCCCCTAAAGCGTTGTCGTACCCTCACCTGGACCCTAAACCGTCCCCGTCCCCTTACACTAACCCTAGCCCGAACCCTATCCCTAACCCTTCCCCGAAGTCTGACCCTCACCCGTCCCCTAATCCTAACCCGTACGCTAACACTAACCCACGCCCTCACACCTACACTCCCCATAAAGCGTTGTCATACACTCACCTGGACCCTAATCCGTCCCCGTCCCCTAACCCTAACCCTAGCCCGAACCCTAACCCTAACCCTTCCCCGAAGCCTGACCCTCACCCATCGCCTAATCCTAACCCGTATACTAACACTAACCCGCGCCCTCACACCTACGCTCCCCCTAAAGCATTGACGTACCCTCACCTGGACCCTAAAACGTCCCCGTCCCCTAACCCTAACCGTAGCCCGAACCCTAACCCTAACCCTTCCCCAAAGCCTGACCCTCACCCGTCCCCTAATCCTAACCCGTACGCTAACACTAACCCGCGCCTTCACACGTACACTCCCCCTAAAAGGTTGTCGTACCCTCACCTGGACCCTAAACCGTCCCCGACCCCTAACCCTAACCCTAGCCCGAACCCTAACCGTAACCCTTCCCCAAAGCGTGACCCTCACCCATCCCCTAATCCTAACCCGTACGCTAACGCTAACCCACGCCCTCACACGAACGTTCCCCCTAAAGCGTTGTCGTACCCTCACCTGGACCCTAAACCGTCCCCGTCACCTAACCCTAACCCTAGCCCAAACCCTAACCCTTCCCCGAAGCCTGACTCTCACCCGGCCCATAATCCTAACCCGTACGCAAACACTAACCCGCGCCCTCACACGTACGCTCCTGCTAAAGTGCTGTCGTACCCTCACCTGGACCCTAAACCGTTCCCGTCCCCTAACCCTAACCCTAGCCCGAACCCTAACACTAACACTTCCCCGAAGCCTCACCCTCACCCGTCCCCTAATCCTGTCCCGTATACTAACTCTAACCCGCGCCCTCAGACGTACGCTATCCCTAAAGTGTTGTCATACCCTCACCTGGACTCTAAACCGTCCCCATCCCCTAACCCTAACCCTAGCACGAACCCTAACCCTAACCCTTCCCCGAAGCCTGACCCTCACCCGTCCCATAATCCTAACCCGTACGCTAACACTAACCCGCGCCTTCACACCTACGCTCCCCCTAAAGCTTTGTCGTACCCTCCCCTGGACTCTAAACCGTCCCCGTCCCCTAACCCTAACCCTAGCCCGAACCCTAACCCTAGCCCGAACCCTAACCTTAACCCTTCCCCGAAGCCTGACCCTCACCCGTCCCCTAATCCTAACCCGTACGCTAACACTAACCCGCGCCCTGACACCTACGCTCCCCCTAAAGCGTTGTCGTACGCTCACCTGGACGCTAAACCATCCCCATCCCCTAACCGTAACCCTAGCCCGAACCCTAACCCTAACCCTTCCCCGAAACCTGACCCTCACCCGTCCCCTAATCCTAACCCGTACGCTAACACTAACCCGCGCCCTCACACCTACGCTCCCCCTAAAGCCTTGTCGTACCCTCCCCTGGACCCTAAACCGTCCCCTAACCCTAACCCTAACCCTAGCCCGAACCCTAACCCTAACCCTTCCCCGAAGCCTAACCCTCACACGTCCCCTAATCCTAACCCTTACGCTAACACTAACCCGCGCCCTCACACCTACGCTCCCCCTAAAGCGTTGTCGTACCCTCACCTGGACCCTAAACCGTCCCCGTCCCCTAACCCTAACCCTAGCCCGAACCCTAACCCTATCACTTCCCCGAAACCTGACCCTCACCCGTCCCCTAATCCTAACCCGTACGCTAACAGTAACCTGCGCCCTCACACCTACGCTCCCCCTAAAGTGTTGTCGTACCCTCACCTGGGCCCTAAACCGTCCCCGTCCCCTAACCCTAACCCTAGCCCAAAACCTAACCCTAACCCTTCCCCGAAGCCTGACCCTCACCCGTCCCATAATCCTGACCCGTACTCTAACAATAACCCACGCCCTCACACGTACACTCCCCCTAAAGCGTTGTCGTACCCTCACCTGGACCCTAAACCGTACCCGTCCCCTAACCCTAACCTTAGCCCGAACCCTAACCCTAACACTTCCCCGAAACCTGACCCTCAACCGTCCCCTAATCCTAACCCGTACGCTAACACTAACCCGCGCCCTCACACCTACGCTCCCCCTAAAGTGTTGTCGTACCCTCACCTGGGCCCTAAACCGTCCCCGTCCCCTAACCCTAACCCTAGCCCAAAACCTAACCCTAACACTTCCCCGAAGCCTGACCCTCACCCGTCCCATAATCCTGACCCGTACTCTAACACTAACCCACGCCCTCACACTTACACTCCCCCTAAAGCGTTGTCGTACCCTCACCTGGACCCTAAACCGTCCCCGTCCCCTTACACTAACCCTAGCTCGAACCCTAACCCTAACCCTTCCCCGAAGTCTGACCCTCACCCGTCCCCTAATCCTAACCCGTACGCTAACACTAACCCACGCCCTCACACCTACACTCCCCATAAAGCGTTGTCATACACTCACCTGGACCCTAATCCGTCCCCGTCCCCTAACCCTAACCCTAGCCCGAACCCTAACCCTAACCCTTCCCCGAAGCCTGACCCTCACCCATCGCCTAATCCTAACCCGTACACTAACACTAACCCACGCCCTCACACCTACGCTCCCCCTAAAGCATTGACGTACCCTCACCTGGACCCTAAAACGTCCCCGTCCCCTAACCCTAACCGTAGCCCGAACCCTAACCCTAACCCTTCCCCAAAGCCTGACCCTCACCTGTCCCCTAATCCTAACCCGTACGCTAACACTAACCCGCGCCTTCACACGTACACTCCCCCTAAAAGGTTATCGTACCCTCACCTGGACCCTAAACCGTCCCCGACCCCTAACCCTAACCCTAGCCCGAACCCTAACCGTAACCCTTCCCCGAAGCGTGACCCTCACCCATCCCCTAATCCTAACCCGTACGCTAACGCTAACCCGCACCCTCACACGAACGTTCCCCCTAAAGCGTTGTCGTACCCTCACCTGGACCCTAAACCGTCCCCGTCCCCTAACCCTAACCCTAGCCCAAACTCTAACCATTCCCCGAAGCCTGACTCTCACCCGGCCCATAATCCTAACCCGTACGCAAACACTATCCCGCGCCCTCACACGTACGCTCCTGCTAAAGTGCTGTCGTACCCTCACCTGGACCCTAAACCGTTCCCGTCCCCTAACCCTAACCCTAGCCCGAACCCTAACAGTAACACTTCCCCGAAGCCTCACCCTCACCCGTCCCCTAATCCTGTCCCGTATACTAACTCTAACTCACGCCCTCACACGTACGCTATCCCTAAAGCGTTGTCATACCCTCACCTGTACCCTAAACCGTCCCCGTCCCCTAAACCTAAACCTAGCCCGAACCCTAACACTAACCCTTCCCCGAAGCCTCACCCTCAACCGTCCCCTAATCCTAACCCGTACGCTAACACTAACCGCGCCCTCACACGTACGCTCCGCCTAAAGCGTTGTCGTACCCTCACCTGGACACTAGACCGTCCCCGTCCCCTAACCCTAACACTTCCCCAAAGCCTGACCCTCACCCGTCCTCTAATCCTAACCCGTACGCTAACACTAACCCGTGCCCTCACACGTACGCTCCCCCTAAAGCGTTGTCGTACCCTCACCTGGACCCTAAAACGTCCCCATCCCCTAACCCTAACCCTAGCCCGAACCCTAACCCTTCCCCGAAGCCTGACTCTCACCCGGCCCATAATCCTAACCCGTACGCAAACACTAACCCGCGCCCTCACACGTATGCTCCTGCTAAAGTGCTGTCGTACCCTCACCTGGACCCTAAACCGTTCCCGTCCCCTAACCCTAACCCTAGCCCGAACCCTAACACTAACACTTCCCCGAAGCCTCACCCTCACCCGTCCCCTAATCCTGTCCCGTATACTAACTCTAACCCACGCCCTCACACGTACGCTATCCCTAAAGCGTTGTCATACCCTCACCTGTACCCTAAACCGTCCCCGTCCCCTAAACATAAACCTAGCCCGAACCCTAACACTAACCCTTCCCCGAAGCCTGACCCTCACCCGTCCCCTAATGCTGAACCGTACGCTAACACTAACCCACGCCCTCACTCCTACACTCCCCCTAAAGCGTTGTCGTACCCTCCCCTGGACCCTAACCCTAGCCCGAACCCTAACCCTAGCCCGAACCCTAACCCTAACCCTTCCCCGAAGCCTGACCCTCACCCGTCCCCTAATCCTAACCCGTACGCTAACACTAACCCGCGCCCTGACACCTACGCTCCCCCTAAAGCGTTGTCGTACGCTCACCTGGACCCTAAACCGTCCCCGTCCCCTAACCCTAACCCTAGCCCAAACCCTAACCCTAACCCTTCCCCGAAACCTGACCCTCACCCGGTCCCTAATCCTAACACGTACGCTAACACTAACCCGTGCCCTCACACCTACGCTCCCCCTAAAGCCTTGTCGTACGCTCCCCTGGACCCTAAACCGTCCCCGTCCCCTAACCCTAAACCTAGCCCGAACCCTAACGCTAACACTTCCCTGAAGCCTCACCCTCACCCATCCCCTAATCCTGTCCCGTATACTAACTCTAACCCACGCCCTCACATGTACGCTACCCCTAAAGCGTTGTCATACCCTCACCTGTACCCTAAACCGTCCCCGTCCCCTAACCCTAAACCTAGCCCGAACCCTAACACTAACCCTTCCCTTAAGCCTGACCCTCACCGTCCCCTAATCCTAACCCGTACGCTAACACTAACCGGCGCCCTCACACGTATACTCCCCCTAAAGCGCTGTTGTACCCTCACCTGGACCCGAAGCCGTCCCCGTCCCCTAACCCTAACCCTAGCCCAAAACCTAACCATAACCCGTCCCCGAAGCCTGACCCTCACCCGTCCCCTAATCCTAACCCGTGCGCTAACACTAACCCGCGCCCTCACACGCACGCTCCCCCTAATGCATTGTCGTACCCTCACCTGGACCCTAAACCGTCCCCGTCCCCTAACCCAAACCCTATCCCGAACCTTAACCCTAACACTTCCCCGAAGCCTGACCCTCACCCTTCCCCTAATCCTAACCCATATGCTAACACTAACCCGTGCCCTCAGACGTACGCTCCCACTAAAACGTTGTCGTACCCTCACCTGGACCCTAAACCGTCCCCATCCCCTAACCCTAACCCTAGCCTGAAACCTAACCCTCACCCTTCCCCGAAGCCTGACACTCACCCGTCCCCTAATCCTAACCCGTACGCTAACGCTAACCCGCGCCCTCACAGCTACGCTCCCCATAAAGCGTTGTCGTACCCTCACCTGGACCATAAACCGTACCCGTCCCCTAACCCTAACCCTAGGCCAAACCCTATCACTTCCCCGAAGCCTGACCCTCACCCGGCCCCTAATCCTAACCCGTACGCTAACACTAACCCACGCCCTCACACGTACGCTCCCCCTACATTTTTGTCGTACCCTCACCTGGACCCTATACCGTCCCCTTCCCGTAACACTAACCCTAGACCGAACCCTAACCCTAACACTTCCCCGAAGCCTGACCCTCACCCGTCCCGTAATCCTAAACCGTACGCTAACACTAACCCTGCCCTCACACGTACGCTCCCCCTAAAGCGTTGTCGTACCCTCACCTGGACCCTAAACCGTCCCCTTACCCTAACCCTAGCCCGAACCCTAACCCTAACCCTTCCCCGAAGCCTGACCCTCACCGTCCCCTAATCCTAACCCGTACGCTAACACTAACCGGCGCCCTCACACGTATACTCCCCCTAAAGCGCTGTTGTACCCCCACCTGGACCCTAAGCCGTCCCCGTCCCCTAACCCTAACCCTAGCCCGAACCCTAACCCTAACCCTTCCCCGAAGTCTGACCCTCACCCGTCCCCTAATCCTAACCCGTACGCTAACACTAACTCACGCCCTCACACCTACACTCCCCATAAAGCGTTGTCATACCCTCACCTGGACCCTAATCCGTCCCCGTCCCCTAACCCTAACCCTAGCCCGAACCCTAACCCTAACCCTTCCCCGAAGCCTGACCCTCACCCATCCCCTAATCCTAACCCGTACGCTAACACTAACCCGCGCCCTCACACCTACGCTCCCACTAAAGAGTTGTCGTACCCTCACCTGGACCCTAAACCGTCCGCGTCCCCTAACCCTAACCATAGCCCGAACCCTAAAACTTCCAGAAGCCTGACCCTCACAAGTCTCCTAATCCTAACCCGTACGCTAAGACTAACCCACGCCCTCACACGTATGCTCCCCCTAAAGCGTTGTCGTACCCTCACGTGGACTCTAAACCGTCCCCGTCCCCTAACCCTAACCCTAGCCCGAACCCTATCCCTAACCCTTCCCCGAAGCCTGACCCTCACCCGTCCCCTAATCCTAACCCGTACGCTAACACTAACCCGCGCCCTCACACGTACGCTCCCCTTAAAGCGTTGACGTACCCTCACCTGGACCCTAAACCGTCCCCGTCCCCTAACCCTAACCCTAGCCTGAACCCTAACCCTAAACTTTCCCCGAAGCCTGACCCTCACGCGTCCCCTAATCCTAACCCGTACGCTAACACTAACCGCGCCCTCACACGTACGCTCCGCCTAAAGCGTTGTCGTACCCTCACCTGGACACTAAACCGTCCCCGTCCCCTAACCCTAAACCTAGCCCGAACCCTAACACTAACCCTTCCCCGAAGCCTGAACCTCACCCGTCCCCTAATGCTGAACCGTACACTAACACTAACCCACGCCCTCACTCCTACGCTCCCCCTAAAGCGTTGTCGTACCCTCCCCTGGACCCTAAACCGTCCCCGTCCCCTAACCCTAATCCTAGCCCAAACCTTAACCCTAACCCTTCCCCGAAGGCTGACCCTCACCCGTCCCCTAATCCTAACCCGTACGCTAACACTAACCCGCGCCCTCACACGTATGCTCCCTCTAAAGCGTTGTCGTACCCTCACCTGGACCCTAAACCGTCCCCGTCCCCTAACCCAAACCCTAGCCCGAACCCTAACCCTAACCCTTCCCCGAAGCCTGACCCTCACCGTCCCCTAATCCTAACCCGTACGCTAACACTAACCGGCGCCCTCACACGTATACTCCCCCTAAAGCGCTGTTGTACCCTCACCTGGACCCGAAGCCGTCCCCGTCCCCTAACCCTAACCCTAGCCCGAACCCTAACCATAACCCTTCCCCGAAACCTGACCCTCACCCGTCCCCTAATCCTACCCCGTGCGCTAACACTAACCTGCGCCCTCACACGTACGCTCCCCCTAATGCATTGTCGTACCCTCACCTGGACCCTAAACCGTCCCCGTCCCCTAACCCAAACACTATCCCGAAACTTAACCCTAACACTTCCCCGAAGCCTAACACTCACCCGTCCCCTAATCCTAACCCATATGCTAACACTAACCCGCGCCCTCAGACGTACGCTCCCACTAAAACGTTGTCGTACCCTCACCTGGACCCTAAACCGTCCCCGTCCCCTAACACTAACCCTAGCCTGAAACCTAACCCTCACCCTTCCCCGAAGCCTGACCCTCACCCGTCCCGTAATCCTAAACCGTACGCTAACACTAACCCGCGCCTTCACACGTACACTCCCCCTAAAACGTTGTCGTACCCTCACCTGGACCCTAAACCGTCCCCGTCCCCTAACCCTAACCCTAGCCCGAACCCTAACCCTTCCCCGAAGCCTGACCCTCACCTGGCCCATAATCCTAACCCTTACGCTAACACTAACCCGTGCCCTCACATGTACGCTCCCGCAAAAGCGCTGTCGTACCCTCACCTGGACCCTAAACCGTCCCCGTCCCCTAACCCTAACCCTAGCCCGAACCCTAACCCTAACCCTTCCCCGAAGCCTGACCCTCACCCGTCCCCTAATCCTGACCCGTACACTAACAATAACCCACGCCCTCACATGTACGCTCCCCCTAATGCGTTGTCATACCCTCACATGTACCCTAAACCGTCCCCGTCTCTAACCCTAACCCGAACCCTAACCCTAACCCTTCCCCGAAGCCTGAAACTCACCCGTCCCCTAATCCTAACCCGTACGCTAACATTAACCCGCGCCCTCACACATACGCTCCCCCTAAAGCGTTGTCGTACCCTCACCTGGACCCTAAACCGTCCCCGTCCCCTAACCCTAACCCTAGGGCAAACCCTATCACTTTCCCGAAGCCTGACCTTCACCCGACCCCTAATCCTAACCCGTACGCTAACACTAACCCACGCCCTCACACGTACGCTCCCCCTAAAGCGTTGTCGTACCCTCACCTGGACCCTAAACCGTCCCCGTCCCCTAGCCCTAACCCTAGCCCGAACCCTAACCCTGACCCTTCCCCGAAGCCTGACCGTCACCCGTCCCCTAATCCTAACCCGTACGCTAACACTAACCCACGCCCTCACACGCACGCTCCCTCTACAGCGTTGCCGTACCCTCACCTGGACCCTAAACCGTCCCCGTCCCCTAACCCTAACCCTAGCCCGAACCATAACCCTAACCTTTCCCCGAAGGCTGACCCTCACCCGTCCCCTAATCCTAACCCGTACGCTAACACTAACCCGCGTCCTCACACGCATGCTCCCCCTAAAGCGTTGCCGTACCCTCACCTCGACCCTAAACCGTCCCCGTCCCCTAACCCTAACCCTAGCCCAAACCCTAACCCTAAACCTTCACCGAAGCCTGACCCTCACCCGTCCCCTAATCCTAACCCGTATGCTAACACTAACCCGCGCCCTCACACGCACGCTCCCCCTAAAGCGTTGCCGTACCCTCACCTGGACCCTAAACCGTCCCCGTCCCCTAACCCTAACCCTAGCCCGAACCCTAAACCTAACCCTTCCCCGAAGCCTGACCCTCACCCGTGCCCTAATCCTAACCAGTACGCTAACACTAACCCGCGCCCTCACACGCACGCTCCCCCTAAAGCGTTGCCGTACCCTCACATGGACCCTAAACCGTCCCCGTCCCCTAACCCTAACCCTAGCCCGAACCCTAACCCTAACCCTTCCCCGAAGTCTGACCCTCACCCGTCCCCTAATCCTACCCCATACGCTAACACTAACCCGCGCCCTCACACGCACGCTCCCCCTAAAGCGTTGCCGTACCCTCACCTGGATCCTAAACCGTCCCCGTCCCCTAACCCTAACCCTAGCCCGAACCCTAACACTAACACTTCCCCGAAGCCTGACCCTCACCCGTCCCCTAATCCTGACCCGTATACTAACTCTAACCCACGCCCTCACATGTACTCTCCCCCTAAAGCGTTGTCATACCCTCACATGTACCCTAAACCGTCCCCGTCCCCTAACCCTAACCCTAGCCCGAACCCTAACACTAACCCTTCCCCGAAGCCTGACCCTCACCCGTCCCCTAATCCTGACCCGTACACTAACACATTCCCACGCCCTCACTCGTACGCTCCCCATAAAGCGTTGTCGTACCCTCATCTGCACCCTAATCCGTTCCCGTCCCCTAACCCTAACCCTAGCGCGAACCCTAACCCTAAGCCTTCCCCGAAGCCTGACCCTCACCCGTCCCCTAATCCTAACCCGTATGCTAACACTAACCCGCGCCCTCACATGTACGCTCCCACTAAAGCGTTGTCGTACCCTCACCTGGACCCTAAACCGTTCCCGTCCCCTAACCCTAACCCTAGCCCGAACCCTAACCCTAACCCTTCCCCGAAGCCTGACCCTCACCCGTCCCCTAATCCTAACCCGTACGCTAACACTAACCCGCGCCCTCCCACGTACACTCCCCCTAAAGCGTTGTCGTACCCTCACCTGGACCCTAATCCGTCCCCGTCCCCTAACCCTAACCCTAGCCCGAACCCTAACCTTAACCCTTCCCCGAAGCCTGACCCTCACGCATCCCCTAATCCTAACCCGTACACTAACACTAACCTGCGCCCTCACACCTACGCTCCCCCTAAAGCGTTGTCGTACCCTCACCTGGACACTAAACCGTCCGCGTCCCCTAACCCTAACCATAGCCCGAACCCTAAAACTTCCAGTAGCCTGACCCTCACAAGTCCCCTAATCCTAACCCGTACACTAACACTAACACACGCCCTCACACGTACGCTCCCCCTAAAGCGTTGTCGTACCCTCACCTGGAC
Organism: Delphinus delphis; assembly: GCF_949987515.2. Lineage (NCBI taxonomy): Eukaryota > Metazoa > Chordata > Mammalia > Artiodactyla > Delphinidae > Delphinus > Delphinus delphis. The sequence continues at coordinate 876,464 of NW_027192650.1, forward strand.
CCTAAACCGTCCCCGTCCCCTAACCCTAACCCTAGCCCGAACCCTAACCCTTCCCCGAAGCCTGACCCTCACCTGGCCCATAATCCTAACCCGTACGCTAACACTAACCCGTGCCCTCACATGTACGCTCCCGCAAAAGCGCTGTCGTACCCTCACCTGGACCCTAAACCGTCCCCATCCCCTAACCCTAACCCTAGCCCGAACCCTAACCCTAACCCTTCCCCGAAGCGTGACCCTCACCCGCCCCTAATCCTGACCCGTACACTAACAATAACCCACGCCCTCACATGTACGCTCCCCCTAATGCGTTGTCATACCCTCACATGTACCCTAAACCGTCCCCGTCTCTAACCCTAACCCGAACCCTAACTCTAACCCTTCCCCGAAGCCTGACCCTCACCCGTCCCCTAATCCTGACCCGTACACTAACACTATCCCACGCGCTCACTCGTACGCTCCCCCAAAGCGTTGTCATACCCTCATCTGCACCCTAAACCGTCCCCGTCCCCTAACCCTAACCCTAGCGCGAACCCTAACCCTAACCCTTCCCCGAAGCCTGACCCTCACCCGTCCCCTAATCCTAACCCGTATGCTAACACTAACCCGCGCCCTCACATGTACGTTCCCCTTAAAGCGTTGTCGTACCCTCACCTGGACCCTAAACCGTCCCCGTTCCCTAACCCTAACACTAGCCCGAACCCTAACCCTAACCCTTCCCCGAAGCCTGACCCTCTCCCGCCCCCTAATCCTAACCCGTACGCTAACACTAATCCGCGCCCTCACACGTACGCTCCCACTAAAGCGTTGTCGTACCATCAACTGGACCTAAACCGTTCCCGTCCCCTAACCCTAACCCTAGCACGAACCCTAACCCTAAACCTTCCCCGAAGCCTGACCCTCACCCGTCCCCTAATCCTAACCCGTACGCTAACACTAACCCGCGCCCTCACACCTACGCTCCCCCTAAAGCTTTGTCGTACCCTCCCCTGGATCCTAAACCGTCCCCGTCCCCTAACCCTAACCCTAGCCCGAACCCTAATGCTAGCCCGAACCCTAACCCTAACCCTTCCCCGAAGCCTGACCCTCACCCGTCCCCTAATCCTAACCCGTACGCTAACACTAACCCGCGACTTCACACGTACACTCCCCCTAAAACGTTGTCGTACCCTCACCTGGACCCTAAACCGTCTCCGACCCCTAACCCTAACCCTAGCCCGAACCCTAACCGTAACACTTCCCCGAAGCGTGACCCTCACCCGTCCCCTAATCCTAACCCTTACGCTAACGCTAACCCGCGCCCTCACACGAACGCTCCCCCTAAAGCGTTGTCGTACCCTCACCTGGACCCTAAACCGTCCCCGTCACCTAACCCTAACCCTAGCCCAAACCCTAACCCTAACGCTTCCCCGAAGCCTCACCCTCACCCGTCCCCTAATCCTAACCCGTACGCTAACACTAACCGGGCCCTCACACGTACGCTCCCCCTACATTTTTGTCGTACCCTCACCTGGACCCTATACCGTCCCCTTCCCGTAACACTAACCCTAGCCCGAACCCTAACCCTAACACTTCCCCGAAGCCTGACCCTCACCCGTCCCGTAATCCTAAACCGTACGCTAACACTAACCCTGCCCTCACACGTACGCTTCCCCTAAAGCGTTGTCGTACGCTCACCTGGACCCTAAACCGTCCTCTTACCCTAACCCTAGCCCGAACCCTAACCCTAACCCTTCCCCGAAGCCTGACCCTCACCGTCCCCTAATCCTAACCCGTACGCTAACACTAACCGGCGCCCTCAAACGTATACTCCCCCTAAAGCGCTGTTGTACCCCCACCTGGACCCTAAGCCGTCCCCGTCCCCTAACCCTAACCCTAGCCCAAACCCTAACCATAACCCTTCCCCGAAGCCTGACCCTCACCCGTCCCCTAATCCTAACCCGTGCGCTAACACTAACCCGCGCCCTCACACGTACGCTCCCCCTAATGCATTGTCGTACCCTCACCTGGACTCTAAACCGTCCCCGTCCCCTAACCCTAACCCTATCACGAACCCTAACCCTAACCCTTCCCCGAAGCCTGACCCTCACCCGTCCCCTAATCCTAACCCGTACGCTAACACTAACCCGCGCCCTCACACCTACGCTCCCCCTAAAGCTTTGTCGTACCCTCCCCTGGATCCTAAACCGTCCCCGTCCCCTAACCCTAACCCTAGCCCGAACCCTAATGCTAGCCCGAACCCTAACCCTAACCCTTCCCCGAAGCCTGACCCTCACCCGTCCCATAATCCTAACCCATACGCTAACACTAACCCGCGCCCTGACACCTACGCTCCCCCTAAAGCGTTGTCGTACGCTCACCTGGACCCTAAACCGTCCCCATCCCCTAACCCTAACCCTAGCCCGAACCCTAACCCTAACACTTCCCCGAAACCTGACCCTCACCCGTCCCCTAATCCTAACCCGTACGCTAACACTAACCCGCGCCCTCACACCTACGCTCCCCCTAAAGCCTTGTCGTACCCTCCCCTGGACCCTAAACCGTCCCCGTCCCCTAACCCTAACCCTAGCCTGAACCCTAACCATAACCCTTCCCCGAAGCCTGACCCTCACCCGTCCCCTAATCCTAACCCGTACGCTAACACTAACCCGCACCCTCACACTTACACTCCCCCTAAAGCGTTGTCGTACCCTCACCTGGACCCTAAACCGTCCCCGTCCCCTAACCCTAACCCTAGCCCGAACCCTAACCCTAACCCTTCCCCGAAGCCTGACCCTCACCCGTCCCTTAATCCTAACCCATACGCTAACACTAATCCGCGCCCTCACACGTACACTCCCCCTAGAGCGTTGTCGTACACTCACCTGGACCCTAAACCGTCCCCGTCCCCTAACCCTAACCCTAGCCCGAACCCTAACCCTAACCCTTCCCCGAAGTCTGACCCTCACCCGTCCCCTAATCCTAACCCGTCCGCTAACACTAACCCACGCCCTCACACCTACACTCCCCATAAAGCGTTGTCATACCCTCACCTGGACCCTAATCCGTCCCCGTCCCCTAACCCTAACCCTAGCCCGAACCCTAACCCTAACCCTTCCCCGAAGCCTGACCCTCACCCATCCCCTAATCCTAACCCGTACACTAACACTAACCCGCGCCCTCACACCTACGCTCCCCCTAAAGAGTTGTCGTACCCTCACCTGGACCCTAAACCGTCCGCGTCCCCTAACCCTAACCATAGCCCGAACCCTAAAACTTCCAGAAGCCCGACCCTCACAAGTCTCCTAATCCTAACCCGTACGCTAAGACTAACCCACGCCCTCACACGTATGCTCCCCCTAAAGCGTTGTCGTACCCTCACCTGGACTCTAAACCGTCCCTGTCCCCTAACCCTAACCCTAGCCTGAACCCTAACCCTAACCTTTCCCCGAAGCCTGACCCTCACGCGTCCCCTAATCCTAACCCGTACGCTAACACTAACCGCGCCCTCACACGTACGCTCCGCCTAAAGCGTTGTCGTACCCTCACCTGGACACTAAACCGTCCCCGTCCCCTAACCCTAAACCTAGCCCGAACCCTAACACTAACCCTTCCCCGAAGCCTGAACCTCACCCGTCCCCTAATGCTGAACCGTACACTAACACTAACCCACGCCCTCACTCCTACGCTCCCCCTAAAGCGTTGTCGTACCCTCCCCTGGACCCTAAACCGTCCCCGTCCCCTAACCCAAACACTATCCGGAACCTTAACCCTAACACTTCCCCGAAGCCTGACACTCACCCGTCCCCTAATCCTAACCCATATGCTAACACTAACCCGCGCCCTCAGACGTACGCTCCCACTAAAACGTTGTCGTACCCTCACCTGGACCCTAAACCGTCCCCGTCCCCTAACACTAACCCTAGCCTGAAACCTAACCCTCACCCTTCCCCGAAGCCTGACCCTCACCCGTCCCCTAATCCTAACCCGTACGCTAACGCTAACCCGCGCCCTCACAGCTACGCTCCCCATAAAGCGTTGTCGTACCCTCACCTGGACCATAAACCGTACCCGTCCCCTAACCCTAACCCTAGGCCAAACCCTATCACTTCCCCGAAGCCTGACCCTCACCCGGCCCCTAATCCTAACCCGTACGCTAACACTAACCCGCACCCTCACACGAACGCTCCCCCTACATTTTTGTCGTACCCTCACCAGGACCCTATACCGTCCCCGTCCCTTAACCCTAACCCGAGCCCGAACCCTAACCCTAACCGTTCCCCGAAGCCTGAACCTCACCCGTCCCCTAATCCTAACCCGTATGCTAATACTAACCCGCGCCCTCCCACGTACACTCCCCCTAAAGCGTTGTCGTACACTCACCTGGACCCTAAACAGTCCCCGTCCCCTAACTCAAACCCTAGCCCGAACCCTAACCCTAACGCTTCCCCGAAGCCTCACCCTCACCCGTCCCCTAATCCTAACCCGTACGCTAACACTAACCGCGCCCTCACACGTACGCTCCGCCTAAAGCGTGGTCGTACCCTCACCTGGACGCTAAACCGTCCACGTCCCCTAACCCTAACCCTTCCCCGAAGCCTGACCCGAACCCGTCCCCTAATCCTAACCCGTACGCTAACACTAACCCGCGCCCTCACACGTACGCTACCCCTAAAGCGTTGTCGTACCCTCACCTGGACCCTAAACCGTCCCCGTCCCAGAACCCTAGCCCGAACCCTAACCCTGACCCTTCCCCGAAGCCTGACCCTCACCCGTCCCCTAATCCTAACCCGTATGCTAACACTAACCCGCGCCCTCACACGTACGCTCCCACTAAAGCATTGTTGTACCCTCACCTGGACCCTAAACCGTTCCCGTCCCCTAACCCTAACCCTAGCCCGAACCCTAACCCTAACCCTTCCCCGAAGCCTGACCCTCACCCGTCCCCTAATCCTAACCCGTACGCTAACACTAACCCGCGCCCTCCCACGTACACTCCCCCTAAAGCGTTGTCGTACCCTCACCTGGACCCTAAACCGTCCCCGTCCCCTAACCCTAACCCTAGCCCGATCCCTAACCCTAACCCTTCCCCGAAGTCTGACCCTCACCCGTCCCCTAATCCTCACCCGTACGCTAACACTAACCCACGCCCTCACACCTTCACTCCCCATAAAGCGTTGTCATACCCTCACCTGGACTCTAATCCGTCCCCGTCCCCTAACCCTAACCCTAGCCCGAACCCTAACCTTAACCCTTCCCCGAAGCCTGACCCTCACGCATCCCCTAATCCTAACCCGTACACTAACACTAACCCGCGCCCTCACACCTATGCTCCCCCTAAAGCATTGTCGTACCCTCACCTGGACACTAAACCGTCCGCGTCCCGTAACCCTAACCATAGCCCGAACCCTAAAACTTCCAGTAGCCTGACCCTCACAAGTCCCCTAATCCTAACCCGTACACTAACACTAACACACGCCCTCACACGTACGGTCCCCCTAAAGCGTTGTCGTACCCTCACCTGGACCCTAAACCGTCCCCGTCCCCTAACCCTAACCCTAGCCCGAACCCTAAGCCTAACCGTTCCCCGAAGCCTGACCCTCACCCGTCCCCTAATCCTAACCCGTACGCTAACACTAACCCGCGCCCTCACACGTACGTTCCCCTTAAAGCGTTGACGTACCCTCACCTGGACCCTAAAACGTCCCCGTCCCCTAACCTTAACCATAGCCCTAACCCTAACCCTAACCCTTCCCCAAAGCCTGACCCTCACCCGTCCCCTAATCCTAACCCGTACGCTAACACTAACCCGCGCCTTCACACGTACACTCCCCCTAAAACGTTGTCGTACCCTCACCTGGACCCTAAACCGTCCCCGTCCCCTAACCCTAACCCTAGCCCGAACCCTAACCCTTCCCCGAAGCCTGACCCTCACCTGGCCCATAATCCTAACCCTTACGCTAACACTAACCCGTGCCCTCACATGTACGCTCCCGCAAAAGCGCTGTCGTACCCTCACCTGGACCCTAAACCGTCCCCGTCCCCTAACCCTAACCCTAGCCCGAACCCTAACCCTAACCCTTCCCCGAAGCCTGACCCTCACCCGTCCCCTAATCCTGACCCGTACACTAAAAATAACCCACGCCCTCACATGTACGCTCCCCCTAATGCGTTGTCATACCCTCACATGTACCCTAAACCGTCCCCGTCTCTAACCCTAACCCGAACCCTAACCCTAACCCTTCCCCGAAGCCTGACCCTCACCCGTCCCCTAATCCTAACCCGTACGCTAACATTAACCCGCGCCCTCACACGTACGCTCCCCCTAAACGTTGTCGTACCCTCACCTGGACCCTAAACCGTCCCCGTCCCCTAACCCTAACCCTAGGGCAAACCCTATCACTTTCCCGAAGCCTGACCTTCACCCGACCCCTAATCCTAACCCGTACGCTAACACTAACCCGCGTCCTCACACGCACGCTCCCCCTAAAGCGTTGCCGTACCCTCACCTGGACCCTAAACCGTCCCCGTCCCCTAACCCTAACCCTAGCCCGAACCCTAACCCTAACCTTTCCCCGAAGGCTGACCCTCACCCGTCCCCTAATCCTAACCCGTACGCTAACACTAACCCGCGTCCTCACACGCACGCTCCCCCTAAAGCGTTGCCGTACCCTCACCTGGACCCTAAACTGTCCCCGTCGCCTAACCCTAACCCTAGCCCGAACCCTAACCCTAACCCTTCCCCAAAGCCTGACCCTCACCCGTCCCCTAATCCTAACCCATACGCTAACACTAACCCGCACGCTCACACGCACGCTCCCCCTAAAGCGTTGCCGTACCCTCACCTGGACCCTAAACCGTCCCCGTCCCCTAACCCTAACCCTAGCCCGAACCCTAAACCTAACCCTTCCCCGAAGCCTGACCCTCACCCGTGCCCTAATCCTAACCCGTACGCTAACACTAACCCGCGCCCTCACACGCACGCTCCACCTAAAGCGTTGCCGTACCCTCACCTGGACCCTAAACCGTCCCCGTCCCCTAACCCTAACCCTAGCCCGAACCCTAACCCTAACCCTTCCCCGAAGTCTGACCCTCACCCGTCCCCTAATCCTAACCCATACGCTAACACTAACCCGTGCCCTCACACGCACGCTCCCCCTAAAGCGTTGCCGTACCCTCACCTGGATCCTAAACCGTCCCCGTCCCCTAACCCTAACCCTAGCCCGAACCCTAACACTAACACTTCCCCGAAGGCTGACCCTCACCCGTCCCCTAATCCTGACCGGTATACTAACTCTAACCCACGCCCTCACATGTACTCTCCCCCTAAAGAGTTGTCATACCCTCACATGTACCCGAAACCGTCCCCGTCCCCTAACCCTAACCCTAGCCCGAACCCTAACACTAACCCTTCCCCGAAGCCTGACCCTCACCCGTCCCCTAATCCTGACCCGTACACTAACACATTCCCACGCCCTCACTCGTACGCTCCCCATAAAGCGTTGTCGTACCCTCATCTGCACCCTAATCCGTCCCCGTCCCCTAACCCTAACCCTAGCGCGAACCCTAACCCTAAGCCTTCCCCGAAGCCTGACCCTCACCCGTCCCCTAATCCTAACCCGTATGCTAACACTAACCCGCGCGCTCACACGTACGCTCCCACTAAAGCGTTGTCGTACCCTCACCTGGACCCTAAACCGTTCCCGTCCCCTAACCCTAACCCTAGCCCGAACCCTAACCCTAACCCTTCCCCGAAGCCTGACCCTCACCCGTCCCCTAATCCTAACCCGTACGCTAACACTGACCCGCGCCCTCCCACGTACACTCCCCCTAAAGCGTTGTCGTACCCTCACCTGGACCCTAATCCGTCCCCGTCCCCTAACACTAACCCTAGCCCGAACCCTAACCTTAACCCTTCCCCAAAGCCTGACCCTCACGCATCCCCTAATCCTAACCCGTACACTAACACTAACCTGCGCCCTCACACCTACGCTCCCCCTAAAGCGTTGTCGTACCCTCACCTGGACACTAAACCGTCCGCGTCCCCTAACCCTAACCATAGCCCGAACCCTAAAACTTCCAGTAGCCTGACCCTCACAAGTCCCCTAATCCTAACCCGTACGCTAACACTAACACACGCCCTCACACGTACGGTCCCCCTAAAGCGTTGTCGTACCCTCACCTGGACCCTAAACCGTCCCCGTCCCCTAACCCTAACCCTAGCCCGAACCCTAACCCTAAAACTTCCCCGAAACCTGACCCTCACCGGTCCTCTAATCCTAACCCGTACGTTAACAGTAACCCGCGCCCTCACACCTACGCTCCCCCTAAAGTGTTGTCGTACCCTCACCTGGGCCCTAAACCGTCCCCGTCCCCTAACCCTAACCCTAGCCCGATTCTTAACACTAACCCTTCCCCGAAGCCTGACCCTCACCCGTCCAATAATCCTGACCCATACTCTAACACTAACCCACGCCCTCACACGTACGCTGCCCCTAAAGCGTTGTCGTACCCTCATCTGGACCCTAAACTGTCCCCGTCCCCTAACACTAACCCTAGCCCGAACCCTAACACTAACCCTTCCCCGAAGCCTGATCCTCACCCGTCCCCTAATCCTGCCCCGTACACTAACACTAACCCACGCCCTCACTCCTACGCTCCCCCTAAAGCATTGTCGTACCCTCACCTGGACCCTAAACAGTCCCCGTCCCCTAACCCTAACCCTAGCCCGAACCCTAACCCTAACCCTTCCCCGAAGCCTGACCCTCACCCGTCCCCTAATCCTAACCCGTACGCTAACACTAACCCGCGCCCTCACACGTACACTCCCCCTAAAGCGTTCTCGTACCCTCCCCTGTACCCTAAACCGTCCCCGTCCCCTAACCCTAACCCTAGCCTGAAACCTAACCCTCACCCTTCCCCGAAGCCTGACCCTCAACCGTCCCCTAATCCTAACCCGTACGCTAACGCTAACCCGCGCCCTCACAGCTACGCTCCCCATAAAGCGTTGTCGTACCCTCACCTGGACCATAAACCGTCCCCGTCCCCTAACCCTAACCCTAGGCCAAACCCTATCACTTCCCCGAAGCCTGACCCTCACCCGGCCCCTAATCCTAACCCGTACGCTAACACTAACCCGCGCCCTCACACGCACGCTCCCCCTAAAGCGTTGCCGTACCCTCACCTGGACCCTAAACCGTCCCCGTCCCCTAACCCTAACCCTAGCCCGAACCCTAACCCTAACCTTTCCCCGAAGCCTGACCCTCACCCGTCCCCTAATCCTAACCCGTACGCTAACACAAACCCGCGTCCTCACACGCACGCTCCCCCTAAAGCGTTGCCATACCCTCACCTGGACCGTAAACCGTCCCCGTCCCCTAACCCTAACCCTAGCCCGAACCCTAACCCTGACCCTTCCCCGAAGCCTGACCCTCACCCGTCCCCTAATCCTAACCCGTACGCTAACACTAACCCGCGCCCTCACACGCACGCTCCCCCTAAAGCGTTGCCGTACCCTCACCTGGACCCTAAACCGTCCCCGTCCCCTAACCCTAACCCTAGCCCGAACCCTAACCCTAACCCTTCCCCGAAGCCTGACACTCACCCATCCCCTAATCCTAACCCGTACGCTAACACTAACCCGCGCCCTCACACGCACGCTCCCCCTAAAGCGTTGCCGTACCCTCACCTGGACCCTAAACCGTCCCCGTCCCCTAAACCTAACCCTAGCCTGAACCCTAACCCTAACCCTTCCCCGAAGCCTGACCCTCACTTGTCCCCTAATCCTAACCCGTACGCTAACACTAACCCGCGCCCTCACACGCACGCTCCCCCGAAAGCGTTGCCGTACCTTCACCTGGACCCTAAACCGTCCCAGTCCACTAACCCTAACCCTAGCCCGAACCCTAACCCTGACCCTTCCCCGAAGCCTGACCCTCACCCGTCACCTAATCCTAACCCGTACGCTAACACTAACCCGCGCCCTCACACGCACGCTCCCCCTAAAGCGTTGCCGTACCCTCACCTGGACCCTAAACCGTCCCCGTCCCCTAACCCTAACCCTAGCCCTAACCCTAACCCTAACCCTTCCCCGAAGCCTGACCCTCACCAGTCCCCTAATCCTAAGCCGTACGCTAACACTAACCCGCGCCCTCACACGCACGCTCCCCCTAAAGCGTTGCCGTACCCTCACCTGGACCCTAAACCGTCCCCATTCCCTAACCCTAACCCTAGTCCGAACCCTAACCCTAACCCTTCCCCGAAGCCTGACCCTCACCCGTCCCCTAATCCTAACCCGTACGCTAACACTAACCCGCGCCCTCACACACACGCTCCCCCTAAAGCATTGTCGTACCCTCACCTGGACCCTAAACCGTCCCCATCCCCTAACCCTAACCCTAGCCCGAACCCTAACCCTAACCCTTCCCCGAAGCCTGACCCTCACCCGTCCCCTAATCCTAACCCGTACGCTAACACTAACCCGTGCCCTCACACACACGCTCCCTCTAAAGCGTTGCCGTACCCTCACCTGGACCCTAAACCGTCCCCGTCACCTAACCCTAACCCTAGCCCGAACCCTAACCCTGACCCTTCCCCGAAGCCTGACCCTCACCCGTGCCCTAATCCTAACCCGTACGCTAACACTAACCCGCACCCTCACACGCACGCTCCCCCTAAAGCGTTGCCGTACCCTCACCTGGACCCTAAACCGTCCCCGTCACCTAACCCTAACCCTAGCCCGAACCCTAACCCTGACCCTTCCCCGAAGCCTGACCCTCACCCGTCCCCTAATCCTAACCCGTACGCTAACACTAACCCGCGCCCTCACACGTACGCTCCCCCTAAAGCGTTGCCGTACCCTCACCTGGTCCCTAAACCGTCCCCGTCCCCTAACCCTAACCCTAGCCTGAACCCTAACCCTAACCCTTCCCCAAAGCCTGACCCTCAACCGTCCCCTAATCCTAACACGTACGGTAACACTAACCCGCGCCTGCACACGCACGCTCACCCTAAAGCGTTCCCGTACCCTCACCTGGACCCTAAACCGTCCCCGTCCCCTAACCCTAACCCTAGCCCGAACCCTAACGCTAACCCTTCCCCGAAGCCTGACCCTCACCAGTCCCCTAATCCTAACCCGTACGCTAACACTAACCCGCGCCCTCACACGCACGCTCCCCCTAAAGCGTTGCCGTACCCTCACCTGGACCCTAAACCGTCCCCGTCCACTAACACTAACCCTAGCCCGAACCCTAACCCTAACCCTTCCCCGAAGCCTGACCCTCACCCGTCCCCTAATCCTAACCCGTACGCTACCACTAACCCGCGCCCTCACACGCACGCTCCCCCTAAAGCGTTGCAGTACCCTCACCTGGACCCTAAACCGTCCCCGTCCCCTAACCCTAACCCTATCCCGAACCCTAACCCTAACACTTCCCCGAAGCCTGACCCTCAACAGTCCGCTAATCCTAACCCGTACGCTAACACTAACCCGCGCCCTCACACGCACGCTCCCCGTAAAGCGTTGCCGTACCCTCACCTGGATCCTAAACCGTCCCCATTCCCTAACCCTAACCCTAGTCCGAACCCTAACCCTAACCCTTCCCCGAAGCCTGACCCTCACCCGTCCCCTAATCCTAACCCGTACGCTAACACTAACCCGCGCCCTCACACACACGCTCCCCCTAAAGCATTGTCGTACCCTCACCTGGACCCTAAACCGTCCCCATCCCCTAACCCTAACCCTAGCCCGAACCCTAAGCCTAACTCTTCCCCGAAGGCTGACCCTCACCCGTCCCCTAATCCTAACCCGTACGCTCACACTAACCCGCGCCCTCACACGCACGCTCCCCCTAAAGCGTTGCCATACCATCACCTAGACCCTAAACCGTCCCCGTCCCCTAACCCTAACCCTAGCCCGAACCCTAACCCTGACCCTTCCCCGAAGCCTGACCCTCACCCATCCCCTAATCCTAACCCGTACGCTAACACTAACCCGCGCCCTCACACGCACACTCCCCCTAAAGCGTTGCCGTACCCTCACCTGGACCCTAAACCGTCCCCGTCCCCTAACCCTAACCCTAGCCCGAACCCTAACCCTGACCCTTCCCCGAAGCCTGACCCTCACCCGTCCCCTAATCATAACCCGTATGCTAACACTAACCCGCGCCCTCACACGCACGCTCCCCCTAAAGCGTTGCCGTACCCTCGCCTGGACCGTAAACCGTCCCCGTCCCCTAACCCTAACCCTAGCCCGAACCCTAACCCTAACCCTTCCCCGAAGCCTGACACTCACCCATCCGCTAATCCTAACCCGTACGCTAACGCTAACCCGTGCCCTCACACGCACGCTCCCCCTAAAGCGTTGCCGTAACCTCACCTGGACCCTAAACCGTCCCCGTCCCCTAACCCTAACCCTAGCCCGAACCCTAACCCTAACACTTCCCCGAAGCCTGACCCTCACCCGTGACCTAATCCTAAACCGTACGCTAACACTAACCCGCGCCCTCACATGCACGCTCCCCCTAAAGCGTTGCCGTACCCTCACCTGGACCGTAAACCGTCCCCGTCCCCTAACCCTAACACTAGCCCGAACCCTAACCCTAACACTTCCCCGAAGCCTGACCCTCACCCGTCCCCTAATCCTAACCCGTACTCTAACACTAACCCGCGCCCTCACACGCACGTTCCCCCTAAAGCGTTGCCGTACCCTCTCATGGACCCTAAACCGTCCCCGTCCCCTAACCCTAACCCTAGCCCGAATCCTAACCCTAACACTTCCCCGAAGACTGACCCTCACCCGTCCCCTAATCCTAACCCGTACGCTAACACTAACCCGCGCCCTCACACGCACGCTCCCCCTAAAGCGTTGCCGTACCCTCACCTGGTCCTTAAACCGTCCCCGTCCCCTAACCCTAACCCTAGCCTGAACCCTAACCCTGACCCTTCCCCGAAGCCTGACCCTCACCCGTCCCCTAATCCTAACCCGTACGCTAACACTAACCCGTGCCCTCACACGCACGCTCCCCCTAAAACGTTGCCGTACCCTCACCTGGACCCTAAACCGTCCCCCTCCCCTAACCCTAACCGTAGCCCGAACCCTAACCCTGACCCTTCCCCGAAGCCTGACCCTCACCCGTCCCCTAATCCTAACCCGTACGCTAACACTAACCCGCGTCCTCACACGCACGCTCCCCCTAAAGCGTTGCCGTACCCTCACCTGGACCCTAAACCGTCCCCGTCCCCTAACCCTAACCCTAGCCTGAACCCTAACCCTAACCTTTCCCCGAAGCCTGACCCTCACACGTCCCCTAATCCTAACCCGTACGCTAACACTAACCCGCGCCCTCACACGCACGCTCCCCCTAAAGCGTTGCCGTACCCTCACCTGGACCCTAAACCGTCCCCGTCCCCTAACCCTAACCCTAGCCCGAACCCTAACCCTAACCCTTCCCCGAAGCCTGACCCTCACCCGTCCCCTAATCCTAACCCGTACGCTAACACTAACCCGCGCCCTCACACGCACGCTCCCCCTAAAGCGTTGCCGTACCCTCAACTGGACCCTAAACCGTCCCCGTCCCCTAACCCTAACCCTAGCCCGAACCCTAACCCTAACCCTTCCCCGAAGCCTGACCCTCACCCGTCCCCTAATCCTAACCCGTACGCTAACACAAACCCGCGTCCTCACACGCACGCTCCCCCTAAAGCGTTGCCGTACCCTCACCTGGACCGTAAACCGTCCCCGTCCCCTAACCCTAACCCTAGCCCGAACCCTAACCCTGACCCTTCCCCGAAGCCTGACACTCACCCGTCCCCTAATCCTAACCCGTACGCTAACACTAACCCGCGCCCTCACACGCACGCTCCCCCTAAAGCGTTGCCGTACCCTCACCTGGACCCTAAACCGTCCCCGTCCCCTAAAACTAACCCTAGCCTGAACCCTAACCCGAACCCTTCCCCGAAGCCTGACCCTCACTCGTCCCCTAATCCTAACCCGTACGCTAACAGTAACCCGCGCCCTCACACGCACGCTCACCCTAAAGCGTTGCCGTACCCTCACCTGGATCCTAAACCGTCCCAGTCCACTAACCCTAACCCTAGCACGAACCCTAACCCTAACCCTTCCCCGAAGCCTGACCCTCACCCGTCCCCTAATCCTAACCCGTACGCTAACACAAACCGCGCCCTCACACGCACGCTCCCCCTAAAGCATTGCCGTACCCTCACCTGGACCCTAAACCGTCCCCGTCACCTAACCCTAACCCTAGCCCGAACCCTAACCCTAACCCTTCCCCGAAGCCTGACCCTCACCCGTCCCCTAATCCTAACCCGTACGCTAACACTAACCCGCGCCCTCACACACACGCTCCCCCTAAAGCATTGCCATACCCTCACCTGGACCCTAAACCGTCTCCGTCCCCTAACCCTAACCCTAGCCCGAACCCTAACCCTAACCCTTCCCCAAAGCCTGACCCTCAACCGTCCCCTAATCCTAACACGTACGGTAACACTAACCCGCGCCTGCACACGCACGCTCCCCCTAAAGCGTTCCCGTACCCTCACCTGGACCCTAAACCGTCCCCGTCCCCTAACCCTAACCCTAGCCCGAACCCTAACCCTAACCCTTCCCCGAAGCCTGACCCTCACCAGTCCCCTAATCCTAACCCGTACGCTAACACTAACCCGCGCCCTCACACGCACGCTCCCCCTAAAGCGTTGCCGTACCCTCACCTGGACCCTAAACCGTCCCCGTCCACTAACCCTAAGCCTAGCCCGAACCCTAACCCTAACCCTTCCCCGAAGCCTGACCCTCACCCGTCCCCTAATCCTAACCCGTACGCTAACACTAACCCGCGCCCTCACACGCACGCTCCCCCTAAAGCGTTGCCGTACCCTCACCTGGACCCTAAACCGTCCCCGTCCCCTAACCCTAACCCTAGCCCGAACCCTAACCCTGACCCTTCCCCGAAGCCTGACCCTCACCCGTCCCCTAATCCTAACCCGTACGCTAACACTAACCCGCGCCCTCACACGCACGCTCCCCCTAAAGTGTTGCCGTACCCTCACCTGGACCCTAAACCGTCCCCGTCCCCTAACCCTAACCCTATCCCGAACCCTAACCCTAACACTTCCCCGAAGCCTGACCCTCACCAGTCCCCTAATCCTAACCCGTACGCTAACACTAACCCGCGCCCTCACACGCACGCTCCCCGTAAAGCGTTGCCGTACCCTCACCTGGACCCTAAACCGTCCCCATTCCCTAACCCTAACCCTAGTCCGAACCCTAACCCTAACCCTTCCCCGAAGCCTGACCCTCACCCATCCCCTAATCCTAACCCGTACGCTAACACTAACCCGCGCCCTCACACACACGCTCCCCCTAAAGCATTGTCGTACCCTCACCTGGACCCTAAACCGTCCCCATCCCCTAACCCTAACCCTAGCCCGAACCCTAAGCCTAACCCTTCCCCGAAGGCTGACCCTCACCCGTCCCCTAATCCTAACCCGTACGCTCACACTAACCCGCGCCCTCACACGCACGCTCCCCCTAAAGCGTTGCCATACCCTCACCTGGACCCTAAACCGTCCCCATCCCCTAACCCTAACCCTAGCCCGAACCCTAACCCTAACACTTCCCCGAAGCCTGACCCTCACCCGTGACCTAATCCTAAACCGTACGCTAACACTAACCCGCGCCCTCACATGCACGCTCCCCCTAAAGCGTTGCCGTACCCTCACCTGGACCGTAAACCGTCCCCGTCCCCTAACCCTAACCCTAGCCCGAACCCTAACCCTAACACTTCCCCGAAGCCTGACCCTCACCCGTCCCCTAATCCTAACCCGTACGCTAACACTAACCCGCGCCCTCACACGCACGTTCCCCCTAAAGCGTTGCCGTACCCTCTCATGGACCCTAAACCGTCCCCGTCACCTAACCCTAACCCTAGCCCGAATCCTAACCCTAACCCTTCCCCGAAGACTGACCCTCACCCGTCCCCTAATCCTAACCCGTACGCTAACACTAACCCGCGCCCTCACACGCACGCTCCCCCTAAAGCTTTGCCGTAACCTCACCTGGACCCTAAACCGTCCCCGTCCCCTAACCCTAAACCTAGCCCGAACCCTAACTCTAACCCTTCCCCGAAGCCTGACACTCACCCGTCACCTAATCCTAACCCGTACGCTAACACTAACCCACGCCCTCAAACGCACGCTCCCCGTAAAGCGTTGCCGTACCCTCACCTGGACCCTAAACCGTCCCCGTCCCCTAACCCTAACCCTAGTCCGAACCCTAACCCTAACACTTCCCCGAAGCCTGACCCTCACCCGTCCCCTAATCCTAACCCGTACGCTAACACTAACACACGCCCTCACACGCACGCTCCCCCTAAAGCGTTGCCGTACCCTCACCTGGACCCTAAACCGTCCCCGTCCCCTAACCCTAACCCTAGCCCGAACCCTAACCCTGACCCTTCCCCGAAGCCTGACCCTCACCCATCCCCTAATCCTAACCCGTACGCTAACACTAACCCGCGCCCTCACACGCACGCTCCCCCTAAAGCGTTGCCGTACCCTCACCTGGACCCTAAACCGTAC
The DNA here is from genome assembly GCF_949987515.2 of Delphinus delphis. Taxonomy (NCBI): domain Eukaryota; kingdom Metazoa; phylum Chordata; class Mammalia; order Artiodactyla; family Delphinidae; genus Delphinus; species Delphinus delphis. The sequence continues at coordinate 893,033 of NW_027192650.1, forward strand.
CCGTCCCCTAACCCTAACCCTAGCCCGTACCCTAACCCTGACCGTTCCCCGAAGCCTGACCCTCACCCGTCCCCTAATCCTAACCCGTACGCTAACACTAACCCACGCCCTCACACGCACGCTCCCCCTAAAGCGTTGCCGTACACTCACCTGGACCCTAAACCGTCCCCGTCCACTAACCCTAACCCTAGCCCGAACCCTAACCCTAACCTTTCCCCGAAGCCTGACCCTCACCCGTCCCCTAATCCTAACCCGTACGCTAACACAAACCCGCGTCCTCACACGCACGCTCCCCCTAAAGCGTTGCCGTACCCTCACCTGGACCCTAAACCGTCCCCGTCCCCTAACCCTAACCCTAGCCCGAACCCTAACCCTAACCCTTCCCCGAAGCCTGACCCTCACCCGTCCCCTAATCCTAACCCGTACGCTAACACTAACCCGCGCCCTCACAGGCACGCTCCCCCTAAAGCGTTGCCGTACCCTCACCTGGACCCTAAACCGTCCCCGTCCCCTAACCCTAACCCTAGCCTGAACCCTAACCCTAACCCTTCCCCGAAGCCTGACCCTCACCCGTCCCCTAATCCTAACCCGTACGCTAACACTAACCCGCGCCCTCACATGCACGCTCCCCCTAAAGCGTTGCCGTACCCTCACCTGGACCCGAAACCGTCCCCGTCCCCTAACCCTAACCCTAGCCAGAACCCTAACCCTAACCCTTCCCCGAAGCCTGACCCTCACCCGTCCCCTAATCCTAACCCGTACGCTAACACTAACCCGCGCCCTCACACGCACGCTCCCCCTAAAGCGTTCCCGTACCCTCACCTGGACCCTAAACCGTCCCCGTCCCCTAACCCTAACCCTAGCCCGAACCCTAACCCTAACCCTTCCCCGAAGCCTGACCCTCACCCGTCCCCTAATCCTAACCCGTACGCTAACACTAACCCGTGCCCTCACACGCACGCTCCCCCTAAAGCGTTGCCGTAACCTCACCTGGACCCTAAACCGTCCCCGTCCCCTAACCCTAACCCTAGCCCGAACCCTAACCCTAACACTTCCCCGAAGCCTGACCCTCCCCCTGACCTAATCCTAAACCGTACGCTAACACTAACCCGCGCCCTCACATGCACGCTCCCCCTAAAGCGTTGCCGTACCCTCACCTGGACCGTAAACCGTCCCCGTCCCCTAACCCTAACCCTAGCCCGAACCCTAACCCTAACACTTCCCCGAAGCCTGACCCTCACCCGTCCCCTAATCCTAACCCGTACGCTAACACTAACCCGCGCCCTCACACGCACGTTCCCCCTAAAGCGTTGCCGTACCCTCTCATGGACCCTAAACCGTCCCCGTCCCCTAACCCTAACCCTAGCCCGAACCCTAACCCTAACCCTTCCCCGAAGCCTGACCCTCACCCGTCCCCTAATCCTAACCCGTACGCTAACACTAACCCGCGCCCTCACACGCACGCTCCCCCTAAAGCGTTGCCGTACCCTCACCTGGACCCTAAACCGTCCCCGTCCCCTAACCCTAACCCTAGCCCGAACCCTAACCCTGACCCTTCCCCGAAACCTGACCCTCACCCGTCCCCTAATCCTAACCCGTACGCTAACACTAACCCGCGCCCTCACACGCACGCTCCCCCTAAAGTGTTGCCGTACCCTCACCTGGACCCTAAACCGTCCCCGTCCCCTAACCCTAACCCTATCCCGAACCCTAACCCTAACACTTCCCCGAATCCTGACCCTCACCAGTCCCCTAATCCTAACCCGTACGCTAACACTAACCCGCGCCCTCACACGCACGCTCCCCGTAAAGCGTTGCCGTACCCTCACCTGGACCCTAAACCGTCCCCATTCCCTAACCCTAAGCCTAGTCCGAACCCTAACCCTAACCCTTCCCCGAAGCCTGACCCTCACCCGTCACCTAATCCTAACCCGTACGCTAACACTAACCCGCGCCCTCACACACACGCTCCCCCTAAAGCATTGTCGTACCCTCACCTGGACCCTAAACCGTCCCCATCCCCTAACCCTAACCCTAGCCCGAACCCTAAGCCTAACCCTTCCCCGAAGGCTGACCCTCACCCGTCCCCTAATCCTAACCCGTACGCTCACACTAACCCGCGCCCTCACACGCACGCTCCCCCTAAAGCGTTGCCATACCCTCACCTGGACCCTAAACCGTCCCCATCCCCTAACCCTAACCCTAGCCCGAACCCTAACCCTAACACTTCCCCGAAGCCTGACCCTCACCCGTGACCTAATCCTAAACCGTACGCTAACACTAACCCGCGCCCTCACATGCACGCTCCCCCTAAAGCGTTGCCGTACCCTCACCTGGACCGTAAACCGTCCCCGTCCCCTAACCCTAACCCTAGCCCGAACCCTAACCCTAACACTTCCCCGAAGCCTGACCCTCACCCGTCCCCTAATCCTAACCCGTACGCTAACACTAACCCGCGCCCTCACACGCACGTTCCCCCTAAAGCGTTGCCGTACCCTCTCATGGACCCTAAACCGTCCCCGTCCCCTAACCCTAACCCTAGCCCGAATCCTAACCCTAACCCTTCCCCGAAGACTGACCCTCACCCGTCCCCTAATCCTAACCCGTACGCTAACACTAACCCACGCCCTCACACGCACGCTCCCCCTAAAGCTTTGCCGTAACCTCACCTGGACCCTAAACCGTCCCCGTCCCCTAACCCTAAACCTAGCCCGAACCCTAACTCTAACCCTTCCCCGAAGCCTGACACTCACCCGTCACCTAATCCTAACCCGTACGCTAACACTAACCCACGCCCTCAAACGCACGCTCCCCGTAAAGCGTTGCCGTACCCTCACCTGGACCCTAAACCGTCCCCATCCCCTAACCCTAACCCTAGTCCGAACCCTAACCCTAACACTTCCCCGAAGCCTGACCCTCACCCGTCCCCTAATCCTAACCCGTACGCTAACACTAACCCACGCCCTCACACGCACGCTCCCCCTAAAGCGTTGCCGTACCCTCACCTGGACCCTAAACCGTCCCCGTCCCCTAACCCTAACCCTAGCCCGAACCCTAACCCTGACCCTTCCCCGAAGCCTGACCCTCACCCATCCCCTAATCCTAACCCGTACGCTAACACTAACCCGCGCCCTCACACGCACGCTCCCCCTAAAGCGTTGCCGTACCCTCACCTGGACCCTAAACCGTACCCGTCCCCTAACCCTAACCCTAGCCCGTACCCTAACCCTGACCGTTCCCCGAAGCCTGACCCTCACCCGTCCCCTAATCCTAACCCGTACGCTAACACTAACCCACGCCCTCACACGCACGCTCCCCCTAAAGCGTTGCCGTACCCTCACCTGGACCCTAAACCGTCCCCGTCCACTAACCCTAACCCTAGCCCGAACCCTAACCCTAACCTTTCCCCGAAGCCTGACCCTCACCCGTCCCCTAATCCTAACCCGTACGCTAACACAAACCCGCGTCCTCACACGCACGCTCCCCCTAAAGCGTTGCCGTACCCTCACCTGGACCCTAAACCGTCCCCGTCCCCTAACCCTAACCCTAGCCCGAACCCTAACCCTAACCCTTCCCCGAAGCCTGACCCTCACCCGTCCCCTAATCCTAACCCGTACGCTAACACTAACCCGCGCCCTCACAGGCACGCTCCCCCTAAAGCGTTGCCGTACCCTCACCTGGACCCTAAACCGTCCCCGTCCCCTAACCCTAACCCTAGCCCGAACCCTAACCCTAACCCTTCCCCGAAGCCTGACCCTCACCCGTCCCCTAATCCTAACCCGTACGCTAACACTAACCCGCGCCCTCACACGCACGCTCCCCCTAAAGCGTTACCGTACCCTCACCTGGACCCTAAACCGTCCCCGTCCCCTAACCCTAACCCTAGCCCGAACCCTAACCCTGACCCTTCCCCGAAGCCTGACCCTCACCCGTCCCCTAATCCTAACCCGTACGCTAACACTAACCCGTGCCCTCACACGCACGCTCCCCCTAAAGTGTTGCCGTACCCTCACCTGGACCCTAAACCGTCCCCGTCCCCTAACCCTAACCGTAGCCCGAACCCTAACCCTGACCCTTCCCCGAAGCCTGACCCTCACCCGTCCCCTAATCCTAACCCGTACGCTAACACTAACCCGCGTCCTCACACGCACGCTCCCCCTAAAGCGTTGCCGTACCCTCACCTGGACCCTAAACCGTCCCCGTCCCCTAACCCTAACCCTAGCCTGAACCCTAACCCTAACCTTTCCCCGAAGCCTGACCCTCACGCGTCCCCTAATCCTAACCCGTACGCTAACACTAACCCGCGCCCTCACACGCACGCTCCCCCTAAAGCGTTGCCGTACCCTCACCTGGACCCGAAACCGTCCCCGTCCCCTAACCCTAACCCTAGCCAGAACCCTAACCCTAACCCTTCCCCGAAGCCTGACCCTCACCCGTCCCCTAATCCTAACCCGTACGCTAACACTAACCCGCGCCCTCACACGCACGCTCCCCCTAAAGCGTTCCCGTACCCTCACCTGGACCCTAAACCGTCCCCGTCCCCTAACCCTAACCCTAGCCCGAACCCTAACCCTAACCCTTCCCCGAAGCCTGACCCTCACCTGTCCCCTAATCCTAACCCGTACGCTAACACTAACCCGTGCCCTCACACGCACGCTCCCCCTAAAGCGTTGCCGTAACCTCACCTGGACCCTAAACCGTCCCCGTCCCCTAACCCTAACCCTAGCCCGAACCCTAACCCTAACACTTCCCCGAAGCCTGACCCTCCCCCTGACCTAATCCTAAACCGTACGCTAACACTAACCCGCGCCCTCACATGCACGCTCCCCCTAAAGCGTTGCCGTACCCTCACCTGGACCGTAAACCGTCCCCGTCCCCTAACCCTAACCCTAGCCCGAACCCTAACCCTAACACTTCCCCGAAGCCTGACCCTCACCCGTCCCCTAATCCTAACCCGTACGCTAACACTAACCCGCGCCCTCACACGCACGTTCCCCCTAAAGCGTTGCCGTACCCTCTCATGGACCCTAAACCGTCCCCGTCCCCTAACCCTAACCCTAGCCCGAATCCTAACCCTAACCCTTCCCCGAAGACTGACCCTCACCCGTCCCCTAATCCTAACCCGTACGCTAACACTAACCCGCGCCCTCACACGCACGCTCCCCCTAAAGCGTTGCCGTACCCTCACCTGGACCCGAAACCGTCCCCGTCCCCTAACCCTAACCCTAGCCAGAACCCTAACCCTAACCCTTCCCCGAAGCCTGACCCTCACCCGTCCCCTAATCCTAACCCGTACGCTAACACTAACCCGCGCCCTCACACGCACGCTCCCCCTAAAGCGTTCCCGTACCCTCACCTGGACCCTAAACCGTCCCCGTCCCCTAACCCTAACCCTAGCCCGAACCCTAACCCTAACCCTTCCCCGAAGCCTGACCCTCACCCGTCCCCTAATCCAAACCCGTACGCTAACACTAACCCGTGCCCTCACACGCACGCTCCCCCTAAAGCGTTGCCGTAACCTCACCTGGACCCTAAACCGTCCCCGTCCCCTAACCCTAACCCTAGCCCGAACCCTAACCCTAACACTTCCCCGAAGCCTGACCCTCCCCCTGACCTAATCCTAAACCGTACGCTAACACTAACCCGCGCCCTCACATGCACGCTCCCCCTAAAGCGTTGCCGTACCCTCACCTGGACCGTAAACCGTCCCCGTCCCCTAACCCTAACCCTAGCCCGAACCCTAACCCTAAAACTTCCCCGAAGCCTGACCCTCACCCGTCCCCTAATCCTAACCCGTACGCTAACACTAACCCGCGCCCTCACACGCACGTTCCCCCTAAAGCGTTGCCGTACCCTCTCATGGACCCTAAACCGTCCCCGTCCCCTAACCCTAACCCTAGCCCGAATCCTAACCCTAACCCTTCCCCGAAGACTGACCCTCACCCGTCCCCTAATCCTAACCCGTACGCTAACACTAACCCGCGCCCTCACACGCACGCTCCCCCTAAAGCTTTGCCGTAACCTCACCTGGACCCTAAACCGTCCCCGTCCCCTAACCCTAAACCTAGCCCGAACCCTAACTCTAACCCTTCCCCGAAGCCTGACACTCACCCGTCCCCTAATCCTAACCCGTACGCTAACACTAACCCACGCCCTCAAACGCACGCTCCCCGTAAAGCGTTGCCGTACCCTCACCTGGACCCTAAACCGTCTCCGTCCCCTAACCCTAACCCTAGCCCGAACCCTAACCCTAACCGTTCCCCAAAGCCTGACCCTCAACCGTCCCCTAATCCTAACCCGTACGGTAACACTAACCCGCGCCTGCACACGCACGCTCCCCCTAAAGCGTTCCCGTACCCTCACCTGGACCCTAAACCGTCCCCGTCCCCTAACCCTAACCCTAGCCCGAACCCTAACCCTAACCCTTCCCCGAAGCCTGACCCTCACCAGTCCCCTAATCCTAACCCGTACGCTAACACTAACCCGCGCCCTCACACGCACGCTCCCCCTAAAGCGTTGCCGTACCCTCACCTGGACCCTAAACCGTCCCCATTCCCTAACCCTAACCCTAGTCCGAACCCTAACCCTAACCCTTCCCCGAAGCCTGACCCTCACCCGTCCCCTAATCCTAAACCGTACGCTAACACTAACCCGCGCCCTCACACGCACGCTCCCCCTAAAGCGTTGCCGTACCCTCACCTGGACCCTAAACCGTCCCCGTTCCCTAACCCTAACCGTAGCCCGAACCCTAACCCTAACCCTTCCCCGAAGCCTGACACTCACCCATCCCCTAATCCTAACCCGTACGCTAACACTAACCCGCGCCCTCACACGCACGCTCCCCCTAAAGCGTTGCCGTACCCTCACCTGGACCCTAAACCGTCCCCGTCCCCTAAAACTAACCCTAGCCTGAACCCTAACCCGAACCCTTCCCCGAAGCCTGACCCTCACTCGTCCCCTAATCCTAACCCGTACGCTAACACTAACCCGCGCCCTCACACGCACGCTCCCCCTAAAGCGTTGCCGTACCCTCACCTGGACCCTAAACCGTCCCAGTCCACTAACCCTAACCCTAGCCCGAACCCTAACCCTAACCCTTCCCCGAAGCCTGACCCTCACCCGTCCCCTAATCCTAACCCGTACGCTAACACTAACCCGCGCCCTCACACACACGCTCCCCCTAAAGCATTGCCATACCCTCACCTGGACCCTAAACCGTCTCCGTCCCCTAACCCTAACCCTAGCCCGAACCCTAACCCTAACCCTTCCCCAAAGCCTGACCCTCAACCGTCCCCTAATCCTAACACGTACGGTAACACTAACCCGCGCCTGCACACGCACGCTCCCCCTAAAGCGTTCCCGTACCCTCACCTGGACCCTAAACCGTCCCCGTCCCCTAACCCTAACCCTAGCCCGAACCCTAACCCTAACCCTTCCCCGAAGCCTGACCCTAACCAGTCCCCTAATCCTAACCCGTACGCTAACACTAACCCGCGCCCTCACACGCACGCTCCCCCTAAAGTGTTGCCGTACCCTCACCTGGACCCTAAACCGTCCCCGTCCCCTAACCCTAACCCTATCCCGAACCCTAACCCTAACACTTCCCCGAAGCCTGACCCTCACCAGTCCCCTAATCCTAACCCGTACGCTAACACTAACCCGCGCCCTCACACGCACGCTCCCCGTAAAGCGTTGCCGTACCCTCACCTGGACCCTAAACCGTCCCCATTCCCTAACCCTAACCCTAGTCCGAACCCTAACCCTAACCCTTCCCCGAAGCCTGACCCTCACCCGTCCCCTAATCCTAACCCGTACGCTAACACTAACCCGCGCCCTCACACACACGCTCCCCCTAAAGCATTGTCGTACCCTCACCTGGACCCTAAACCGTCCCCATCCCCTAACCCTAACCCTAGCCCGAACCCTAAGCCTAACCCTTCCCCGAAGGCTGACCCTCACCCGTCCCCTAATCCTAACCCGTACGCTCACACTAACCCGCGCCCTCACACGCACGCTCCCCCTAAAGCGTTGCCATACCCTCACCTGGACCCTAAACCGTCCCCATCCCCTAACCCTAACCCTAGCCCGAACCCTAACCCTAAAACTTCCCCGAAGCCTGACCCTCACCCGTGACCTAATCCTAAACCGTACGCTAACACTAACCCGCGCCCTCACATGCACGCTCCCCCTAAAGCGTTGCCGTACCCTCACCTGGACCGTAAACCGTCCCCGTCCCCTAACCCTAACCCTAGCCCGAACCCTAACCCTAACACTTCCCCGAAGCCTGACCCTCACCCGTCCCCTAATCCTAACCCGTACGCTAACACTAACCCGCGCCCTCACACGCACGTTCCCCCTAAAGCGTTGCGTACCCTCTCATGGACCCTAAACCGTCCCCATCCCCTAACCCTAACCCTAGCCCGAATCCTAACCCTAACCCTTCCCCGAAGACTGACCCTCACCCGTCCCCTAATCCTAACCCGTTCGCTAACACTAACCCGCGCCCTCACACGCACGCTCCCCCTAAAGCTTTGCCGTAACCTCACCTGGACCCTAAACCGTCCCCGTCCCCTAACCCTAAACCTAGCCCGAACCCTAACTCTAACCCTTCCCCGAAGCCTGACACTCACCCGTCACCTAATCCTAACCGGTACGCTAACACTAACCCACGCCCTCAAACGCACGCTCCCCGTAAAGCGTTGCCGTACCCTCACCTGGACCCTAAACCGTCCCCGTCCCCTAACCCTAACCCTAGTCCGAACCCTAACCCTAACACTTCCCCGAAGCCTGACCCTCACCCGTCCCCTAATCCTAACCCGTACGCTAACACTAACCCACGCCCTCACACGCACGCTCCCCCTAAAGCGTTGCCGTACCCTCACCTGGACCCTAAACCGTCCCCGTCCCCTAACCCTAACCCTAGCCCGAACCCTAACCCTGACCCTTCCCCGAAGCCTGACCCTCACCCATCCCCTAATCCTAACCCGTACGCTAACACTAACCCGCGCCCTCACACGCACGCTCCCCCTAAAGCGTTGCCGTACCCTCACCTGGACCCTAAACCGTACCCGTCCCCTAACCCTAACCCTAGCCCGTACCCTAACCCTGACCGTTCCCCGAAGCCTGACCCTCACCCGTCCCCTAATCCTAACCCGTACGCTAACACTAACCCACGCCCTCACACGCACGCTCCCCCTAAAGCGTTGCCGTACCCTCACCTGGACCCTAAACCGTCCCCGTCCACTAACCCTAACCCTAGCCCGAACCCTAACCCTAACCTTTCCCCGAAGCCTGACCCTCACCCGTCCCCTAATCCTAACCCGTACGCTAACACAAACCCGCGTCCTCACACGCACGCTCCCCCTAAAGCGTTGCCGTACCCTCACCTGGACCCTAAACCGTCCCCGTCCCCTAACCCTAACCCTAGCCCGAACCCTAACCCTAACCCTTCCCCGAAGCCTGACCCTCACCCGTCCCCTAATCCTAACCCGTACGCTAACACTAACCCGCACCCTCACAGGCACGCTCCCCCTAAAGCGTTGCCGTACCCTCACCTGGACCCTAAACCGTCCCCGTCCCCTAACCCTAACCCTAGCCCGAACCCTAACCCTAACCCTTCCCCGAAGCCTGACCCTCACCCGTCCCCTAATCCTAACCCGTACGCTAACACTAACCCGCGCCCTCACACGCACGCTCCCCCTAAAGCGTTACCGTACCCTCACCTGGACCCTAAACCGTCCCCGTCCCCTAACCCTAACCCTAGCCCGAACCCTAACCCTGACCCTTCCCCGAAGCCTGACCCTCACCCGTCCCCTAATCCTAACCCGTACGCTAACACTAACCCGTGCCCTCACACGCACGCTCCCCCTAAAGTGTTGCCGTACCCTCACCTGGACCCTAAACCGTCCCCGTCCCCTAACCCTAACCGTAGCCCGAACCCTAACCCTGACCCTTCCCCGAAGCCTGACCCTCACCCGTCCCCTAATCCTAACCCGTACGCTAACACTAACCCGCGTCCTCACACGCACGCTCCCCCTAAAGCGTTGCCGTACCCTCACCTGGACCCTAAACCGTCCCCGTCCCCTAACCCTAACCCTAGCCTGAACCCTAACCCTAACCTTTCCCCGAAGCCTGACCCTCACGCGTCCCCTAATCCTAACCCGTACGCTAACACTAACCCGCGCCCTCACACGCACGCTCCCCCTAAAGCGTTGCCGTACCCTCACCTGGACCCGAAACCGTTCCCGTCCCCTAACCCTAACCCTAGCCAGAACCCTAACCCTAACCCTTCCCCGAAGCCTGACCCTCACCCGTCCCCTAATCCTAACCCGTACGCTAACACTAACCCGCGCCCTCACACGCAAGCTCCCCCTAAAGCGTTCCCGTACCCTCACCTGGACCCTAAACCGTCCCCGTCCCCTAACCCTAACCCTAGCCCGAACCCTAACCCTAACCCTTCCCCGAAGCCTGACCCTCACCTGTCCCCTAATCCTAACCCGTACGCTAACACTAACCCGTGCCCTCACACGCACGCTCCCCCTAAAGCGTTGCCGTAACCTCACCTGGACTCTAAACCGTCCCCGTCCCCTAACCCTAACCCTAGCCCGAACCCTAACCCTAACACTTCCCCGAAGCCTGACCCTCCCCCTGACCTAATCCTAAACCGTACGCTAACACTAACCCGCGCCCTCACATGCACGCTCCCCCTAAAGCGTTGCCGTACCCTCACCTGGACCGTAAACCGTCCCCGTCCCCTAACCCTAACCCTAGCCCGAACCCTAACCCTAACACTTCCCCGAAGCCTGACCCTCACCCGTCCCCTAATCCTAACCCGTACGCTAACACTAACCCGCGCCCTCACACGCACGTTCCCCCTAAAGCGTTGCCGTACCCTCTCATGGACCCTAAACCGTCCCCGTCCCCTAACCCTAACCCTATCCCGAATCCTAACCCTAACCCTTCCCCGAAGACTGACCCTCACCCGTCCCCTAATCCTAACCCGTACGCTAACACTAACCCGCGCCCTCATACGCACGCTCCCCCTAAAGCTTTGCCGTAACCTCACCTGGACCCTAAACCGTCCCCGTCCCCTAACCCTAAACCTAGCCCGAACCCTAACTCTAACCCTTCCCCGAAGCCTGACACTCACCCGTCCCCTAATCCTAACCCGTACGCTAACACTAACCCACGCCCTCAAACGCACGCTCCCCGTAAAGCGTTGCCGTACCCTCACCTGGACACTAAACCGTCCCCGTCCCCTAACCCTAACCCTAGTCCGAACCCTAACCCTAACCTTTCCCCGAAGCCTGACCCTCACCCGTCCCCTAATCCTAACCCGTACGCTAACACTAACCCGCGCCCTCACACGCACGCTCCCCCTAAAGCGTTGCCGTACCCTCACCTGGACCCTAAACCGTCCCCGTCCCCTAACCCTAACCCTAGCCCGAACCCTAACCCTGACCCTTCCCCGAAGCCTGACCCTCACCCATCCCCTAATCCTAACCCGTACGCTAACACTAACCCGCGCCCTCACACACACGCTCCCCCTAAAGCGTTGCCGTACCCTCACCTGGACCCTAAACCGTCCCCGTCCCCTAACCCTAACCCTAGCCCGAACCCTAACCCTGACCCTTCCCCGAAGCCTGACCCTCACCCGTCCCCTAATCCTAACCCGTACGCTAACACTAACCCGCGCCCTCACACACACGCTCCCCCTAAAGCGTTGTCGTACCCTCACCTCGACCCTAAACCGTCCCAATCCCCTAACCCTAACCCTAGCCCGAACCCTAAGCCTAACCCTTCCCCGAAGCCTGACCCTCACCCGTCCCCTAATCCTAACCCGTACGCTCACACTAACCCGCGCCCTCACACGCACGCTCCCCCTAAAGCGTTGCCATACCCTCACCTGGACCCTAAACCGTCCCCATCCCCTAACCCTAACCCTAGCCCGAACCCTAACCCTGACCCTTCCCCGAAGCCTGACCCTCACCCATCCCCTAATCCTAACCCGTACGCTAACACTAACCCGCGCCCTCACACGCACACTCCCCCTAAAGCGTTGCCGTACCCTCACCTGGACCCTAAACCGTCCCCGTCCCCTAACCCTAACCCTAGCCCGAACCCTAACCCTAACCCTTCCCCGAAGCCTGACCCTCACCAGTCCCCTAATCCTAACCCGTACGCTAACACTAACCCGCGCCCTCACACGCACGCTCCCCCTAAAGCGTTGCCGTA